>NC_051269.1:7186781-7519281 GCF_015220745.1 Sebastes umbrosus
TAAAAAAAACAACCACTGTTGACCATAGTGCTGAACAGGCACAAAATATGAATGAACACAAAGAAAACAACAATAAGAACAATAAACATAATGTACACATAAAAGTAGTAAGAGACTGGGCAACAATATAATACAATACAATAAATCTTTATTGTCCACTAGGGAGGAAATTTGTCTTTGGCTCACCAAACACTGGAATTAAAAACATTAAACATTAAAAAGCTGACAAGCAGTTAGTAAAAACAAACGCATAGGCAAGTTATGTCCGTGTCTGTGGCTCAGATCTGTCATCACTTTCTGGAGTTAAGATTATTGATGGCACTAGTTGGGATGAAGGACTTTTTTAAACACATTTTTATTTGCCAGAGGGACTCTTTAGCGCCTCCCGACTGGCTGGGAGCTATCTGCCAGGATACTCCTCCCTTTCTTCAGTCTTGAGTCAAGGGCTTTTGGGGTTTACCAACTATTTTGCTTGCCATTGACGCAATCCTAAAGAGTTTATCAGCAGGTATAATCCACATCAGAGAAAGGAACTGCTCAGAATAGGTAATATAACAACCTAAAAAATCTAAAACAAACAAACATTGGCCAGCACGGGGTCAGCAGTAGCAAAAGACTAATGATTGAAAAGCTTTAGTGACCTGTCATAGGTACTCGATACTGGAGTTGTATTGAAACTTCTCCAGTCAAACGATACCTGCAATCGATCCTTTTTGTGCCCAGATCTAGAAATAAAATAATTATTTGCATGAATTTGCTCTCAGTCAATCACAGCAAACGTTCTTTGATTTAATGCGACGTGATTTGCCCACTACCGCAGCAGTTACAACCCATACAGCCGAGATTTCTTGCCTGTGCACGTGCTCTGAAATGATAATGGTGCTAGCAGCTAATGGTGCTAGCAGCGCTAACAACGGCAACAGAGCTGACCGAGCTAACGGTTTTAACCAGGGGGGGACCAGAAGGTTGGCGTTACAAAACCAATAAATGCATTTTTAACTCTCTAAATTGCTTATTTTGTTTTTATGTACTCATTGTTTCATTCTCTTCTCCCTTCCAGCCTTCTTTGGTAGATGATCTCATCTTTTATATAAATATAAGTCACACTAAATGATGTTCAGGTGAGACAAAAACATTTCTGTCAACTAAACCCAACCTTTTAACTCAAGTTTATCTAAACAAATGTGGTTGACTGTCTATAGAGAGAAACTCCGGCTGGTCTCTTTGACAATCAGCTGCCACGGATTTGAATCAGTTTCCTGAAAGTTTGAGAGTTTGTTGAGACGAGTTATTTTTTACAACACAGTTGAACAGCTCGAATAAGCAACTCAAGAGAGGTTAAAATTTGCAAGCGGTTGTCTTTAAACAAGCGTTTCTTTACACCACGTTGTTCATGATGATCGATACGAGACCGGAGCTCTACCACGTGCCGTATCGGCTGCTTGGTAACCAGAACTTAAAGGTCAAGAGAGTTCAAAAGAATTCCTTCAGCCACGTGTAAGGGCCTGCCTACGTGTTGTTATTTTCATCTGTTAAGGAGGGAGAAGGGGACTTATCACATCTATCTAAGAAAAATTGTTGGCACTGGACGTTTCTGCAAACCAGGGATACGTTAAATGTTGATGTTTTTGGATGGAACAGACTCTACTTCTTGAGGAGGCTTAGGTCCTTTAATGTGTATATCAACACTACATATCAACGTAGCACTGTTACCTACTTTCTGACATTTTTTAGAGTAAATTTGTTAGTTTATAGAAAAATAATTATAGATTTAAAGTATAATTACAGCTCTACTAGAGATCATTCCGTAATCTCAACCACGACCATGGTCTAATGTGATCAGCAGTTATGGCCGAACCCAACGCAGGGAGATCGGTACCCCTCGAGGGGTTTCACTATGGATCCAAGTGGCCACAGTGTGAAGAAAAACAATTCATATTTCTGCTCTGCTGCTGTTTTATAATCACAGTAAATTCAGTTTAACTCAGTTTTACTAATGACTTTGGAAGCTTCTTGTTGTGTTGCTTTGAGCACGTTTTTCATCCCAGTCTAACCTCATTACTTCAGATTTGGCTCGGCTCTGTTGGTTTTGTCGGCGTTTGTTTGTGCCTCCCAGGTAATGCTGTCTCACTGTGAGGGAGGGACACTTCCTTGCCAAATTGGTTTCAGGTGTTTCACTGCAGCAGTATAAGTAGGTTACCAAGTTGGACTGCTTGTTTGGAAGTTGTTGAAAATGCAACTTCTTCCTGCAACACCGATGTTATTTATAGCAGTACGTTTTTAATTGAATGCTGTAACTGAACCTCGCTGCACTGATACAAACAGGGTCTGGTATGTAACCTGGCCCATGAAACCTGTGAACTCAACCACTAATCACAATGACTTGCTGCTTTCTGTGCTCTCATAAAACGTGCTGCTCTCACTGCTTATTTTTTAAATGAACAAATCATAGTAATTTAGTTGTAATTTTTATGTTACATTTGCAGCTGAAGGCAAAAGAGTTTCTTTTAGGTTTTGTCTGTAACTTAAAATAACAAAATTATTTAATTTTAACCTCCATCCATCCATCAATCCATCCATTTTCTCCCTCTTATCCATGGCCGGGTCTCGGGGGCAGCAGGCCAAGCAGGAAATTCCAGACGTCTCTCTACCCAGCAACGTTTTACAGCTCTTCCTGGGAGGCCCCGAGGCGTTCCCAGACCAGACCAGATATATAATCTCTCCAGCGTGTCCTGGGTCTACCCCGGGGCCTCGCACCAGGCAGGAAAGTTATTCTAGGGTGCTGGAAAGGAGGTTTCGACCGATTGTCAAACCTCTGTTTCAGGAGGAGCAATGCAGATTCTGTCCTGGCCGTGGAACAGTGGACCAGCTCTTCACCCTCACAGGGCTGTTGGGAGGGGTCATGGGAGTTTGCCCATCCAGTCTACATGGGTTTTGTGGACTTGGAAAAGGCTTACGACCGTGACCTGTGGGGGGTACTGCGGGAATATGGGGTACTGGGGTCGTTGTTACGAGCCATCTGGTCCTTGTATAACCAACGTGAGAGCTGCGTCCGTATACTCGGCACAAAGTCAAACACAATTCCGCTGGGCGTTGGCCTCCGCCAGGGTTGTCCCATGTCATCGATCCTGTTTGTGATTTTCATGGACAGGATCTCAAGGTGCAGCCGAGGGGAGGAGTGTGTCCGGTTTGGGGATCTCAGAATTTGCTCTTTGCAGATGATGTGGTTCTTTTGGCTTCATCAGACCGTGACCTTCAGCATGCACTGGGGCGGTTTGTAGCTGAGTGTGAAGGGATGAGAGTCTGTACCTCCAAGTCTGAGGCCATGGCGCTCTGTTGGAAACCGGTTGCAACTTGCACCCGCTGGGTTTGGAGTGAGTCTTTGCCCCAAGCGAGGGAGTTCAAGTATCTCGGGGTCTTGTTTCAAATATTATATGCAGGTAAACTGAATCCCTCCAATTTTGATTTCAGCAGTTATTTTCATTACCTTATTTTAAAGTAAAACTAACAGCTAACATTATTAATTGCACTGCATGAATTGTAATAAGCAGAGAAATTCCTTTGTTATCAGATCTAGTTCAACCACTGATGCTCCTTCACTGAGTCAGGTTTTTAAGAGGAGATAAATGTGCAGTCAGACTGCGACTGGTCCAGCCGTGTCTGTAGTCGCTCCTCTGTGGGAAGAAAACTGACAGTGTGTGATGAATAAGGAGAGCAGAAACTCTCTCGCCGTCTCCACACATCATTAATAAACTGGCCTTAATTGCATGTGAACGTCCTCGGAGTAAAAAGATATTTTTGTGTCTCATTTAAAAGACAAATCGCTGAACCCGTCATCAATAATCTCACCGAGCAGGGAGACGTGTGATGCTGCCGCTGTGCGTGTTACTCAGAGTGTCTACTTTTATATGTGTGATGATAAAAAAGGCAGAGCATGTCAGAGTGAGTGGATGTTTCACAGTTTTTTTCTCATTTGCTTTGGCTCAATTCTTGAATGAGAGTTATTTTTTTCAAAACATTCAGTTCAAATCTCTAAACAATTAGTTTGTTGTTCACAACAGATTAAAATTTCTTTCATTCAAGCAAATTTCACGTGTTTTGGCCCACGTGTGCAAAAGAGTCTGTAGAATAACCACTTACACGTCTTGCTGAGTTGATTCTCAGTGAAACTGTGCTTGTCTTCACAACTTCTAAACATTCGTTCATCGTTTGAGCCGTCACATGCAAAATGATCCATTCAATTATCAAAATCTGTCAGACATACATGTATATTCCATAAATATCTATGACGAGGAGGTACAATTTGTTGTTTTTTTGGCATAGATTTTGTTTTGTGGCAAAATTTCTATTCACAGTATATGACTTTACATAAAAGATCAAAAGAGATTTTTCTGTTTATAATACATGTAACACATTGCTACACATATTAATTTAATGTATACATACACATGCGTATATCTTTTTTCTGTGTAGCTACAACTGTATTGACTTTTCCCAGTAAACTTCTACCTGCTGTTGAAATCTTAATCTAAACAGCTTGTTGAAAAATGAGTTTTCATGTCCTCATATAACCTGTCATGACCTGACACCCAGGCACATCTGGTCTTAGAAAAACAGGACAAAACAGGTGTATTGGACAGAACAGTACAAAAAACAATTCAGGGAATATTAGGAGAAAGGTACAAAAACCTTTCCTGGAAATTTGATATGACCTGCCAAGAGTTTGACCTGTCAAAGATCCGGGACTTCTCCCACACAGAAGAACAGGATGGTTACTGATAAGAGGAGTGATTTCATAACCATTGGACCAGGTGTATACTGTGTGAGTCGTTGGGTTGGCGTGAACCTGATTGGTGGAAAGTGATGTGAGAGTGTTTACTGTTGGATATAAAAGTAATGGCTTATGCACTCCGAGTTACGATCTTGTCTTGTTTGTATGACTGTAAGAATAAACGATCCCGCTGGGCTGCCATCTTCAGATTGCTTCTCGTCTTCTTATTTCTGCCACAACATTAATTGCCGACCACGAAGGTTTTGAGACATCTCCACTTCTTCAACCAACCGACAATCACGCAGGAGGCGCCATATCAGGTAGATTTTATATCTAATTATATTGCGATACAAAAACAGCATTCAGCTAGACAGAACTGACAGTCTTGTATAATACAATAAGTGTGAACAAAAAAAGTCGAACAAAACACAGATTTGTATACGAGAAACATTTCCAGGGTTGATGGTGAAAAAAACATCTAATCATTTTGATCAGTGCGGCTCACACAATGACGATGTTGTTTTGAAGCATAAATGAAGTGTTTTGGGTGAGTTACTACCTTTAGTAGACATGCAATAGGGTCGTGATGTCCCATCAAACAGGAATGGAGACGATCCCAGCTGTCATTGGGCAAAGGCGGGGTACACCCTGGTTAGGTCGTCAGACTATCACAGGGCTGACACATTGAGACAGACAATCATTCACTCTCACATTCACACCTACGGGCAATTTAGAGTCAACAATGAACCTAACCTGCATGTCTTTGGACTGTGGGAGGAAACCTGAGAACCCGGAGAAAACCTACGCTAACACAGGGAAAACATGCAAACTCCACACACACACTCCGGGTTCGAACCCTCTTCCTGTGAGGCGACAACGCCAACCACTGCACCACCTTGCCGCTTTGTCTGCAACAGCATATTTATGTTAAATACTTTTAATTTTAATTTGGATTCTCAGGAAAGAATAGAGAATATTTTGCTCCTCTGGCATGAACTAATATTCATCAGTTTTCATTCATTCACTTATTTATTTTTTTGCCCCTGCTTGTGCATTTCTTTCTCTTGACCAGCATGTTTGAAGGGAAGCAGCCATAATAATAAGAGTTATTGGTGCTGGTTATTTATGTAATATCGTCATGTCCTGTGAAGTATATTTGTATAAAGGTCGTCAATGGAAAGGCACACTAGACATTCGTATACAAAACAACTGCTGTTGTGTAGTGTGTGTATATATATAGTATATTCTCCTTTATTGAGTGCTTCTCTTCCCACTCTCTGTGTCTCCCACTCACTTCACACTGTCTCTTTACAGCACACAGGAGGACACACACATCTCCCTGAATGGCTCTCCTTTGCCCTTTTATTCCCAATATGCTTGTTGTTACTGTATATATGTGGGTGTGAATTGAATGAGAGAGAAAGAAACACAGACACTTAAACACAACTTAACACAGAGAAACATTCCCAAGTAAAAACACTTTTATTCACTCAAGTTTGAAAGAAGTTGTTGAGTTTTTTGCGTGTCACACACATGCATACACAGTACTTTGTAAATTCTCTGGCAATTTTACATGTCGGCATTATGTTTCGAAACGGACCTTGAGTTGTTTTTACCTGTAAAAGTCGCTCTGTCAGTCTGTTAACTCAATAATTTGTTCAGCTCTTCTTCTGTGGTTCGAGAAAATAAAACACTCACGTAAACATATGCAGCACACACAAAGTTGTGATGCTCTCAGGAACTTTGTGGATTTCGATGGCCTCTAGATTTGAAAGTTTCCACAAAACAGATTTCTTGAGATGGAATATAAATCATCAGTTCAGCTGCATCAATAACATACTCAATAGTAATTATACAGTAAGATAGACAATAGAAATATGGCATTGTATTTCACTATTTTCCAAAAGCTTCAATGCAAACTGCGCTGGAATATATTTGTAATAACAATCTATCAAATGACAATGTGAAAACAATGACAATATGAACTGTTAGTGATGAACTATCAGCTGAATCTGCAGCTTCTCTCGGCTCTACAGAGCCTTGTAGTTTCAGCTCAGTGTTTATCTGTCCAGCCACAAACACAGGACTTTCAACCAGGAGGCCACTGTTTGTGTCCCGTGTAAAACTAAAGGTAATGTTGACTTATTTTGTCACGTGAGTCGCTAGTCAGTGAAGTTAACGCCAACCACGACCATTTCCTAACCCTACCTAAGTAACTTTGTCTACGACAAATGGTTCATGGGTTATGAAAGGGGGCGGGGCTAAAGTGTAGGGGGCGGGGATAACCCACACCAATGAAACAGGAACTCTCTGTTGAATGATGCCTCCCACGTGAGTCTACAACAGTTATGATACGATGAGTTATGAAATAGGTTTTAAGAGGCTTTTTTGTGCGTCTCCGCATGTTCTATCTGCCTACCAAGTTTCATACATGTAGGGTAAACCTGAATGAGGGGCTCAATGTAAGTTTGTAGGGGGCGCCAGCGATCCATTTTGCCACAGCCAAGCCCAAAACCCATAAAAAAAAATTTGATTTTCCACCACGTGTGATGAGTGTGCAAAGTTTAACAACTTTTGGAGCACCGTAAAACTCTCAAAAATGTGATTAATTTTAATAATAATTTATTTCTATAGGGCCTTCGCTGCCCGACGTGCTCGGGTCCCTATTGATGGACCTACTCTCTGTGTTGGGCTGCTTCTTGTTCAGTGCTGGGGTTTGTTATTTACGTGACCATGGTAACGACAATTGCGTGTTCTGACAGAAATATGCAGCCCGAGCTGAACTCTTATCTGTCATCTGTTTCCATTTCTGTCTCTTCACAGCTTTAGCCGATGAGTTAATTACAATGAGTCATTTCATTAAGACTTCATCCTCATGAAGAAACACAGCCTGAAGAAGCAAATGTCACGGAGAATGTTAAGTGTTTTAATTTGAGAATTTTCTGTGAGCGTATATTCAATAATATGAAGCCGTCTCAGTCTCTGAGGTCGAATGGCGTCCTGCAGCTGCAAACAGAACATGTACCGTAGTAGAACGTCAGTACCTGAGGACAGAATGTGTGGGTGGATTTACAGAAACCATGTAGGAACAAATAAGTGAAATTTGAGGTGTGTGTTGACCTGCAGTCGTCAAGGATGTCGAAGGGCTGTATGAATGGACCTGAGACGGTATACAGATACAAGAGATTGAATCTACTTATCTGAGATAATGTAGTTGAATGTATTTGAAATTTATTTGTATGATTAAATTATCTTTTTTTTGGTCAACATTATTATCATTATTATTCCTAGGAAATCTGCCTTCCCATGCAAAATTCAAAACAAATCAACCGTACGTGCTACAACTTTGCAACTTCCACCAAAATGTTCAGATGCTTCAACCTGGCAGGAATTATGAAGTCCATCACTCTGTTTTTCTCAGAAACTGTGGAACTTATTAAACCTCTCCTCCCACATTTCTTTACTCAATTGCCACCAAACTTGTTGCATCTTCAGACTGTCCTCCACAAACCATCCACACAGATTTATGAATCATTAAAAATTGAGCCCACAGTGCATCAGAACGTTTTAGTGTAAACAGAACTGTACACAGTTACTGCAAAGTCTCAATAAATAAAGCTCCAATATTCACGAAAATAAATGACAAAATGTCGAGGTCTTGGTAGATGTAGGGGGGGTAAATTTCAGAATTTTATATCAAAAACTGTATTTTTGACAAAATTTTTAATCTCTCCTCATGTGAACGGGAAATCAAGTATTTTTAAACATCAGTTTGTCACTTATGGAACGATCAATCTTTATTAAAATCAATTACTGACATTTCTGTGTTGTATAGATGAATTGCACAAATTCTCAGAATTTTGTCTCGAAAACTGAATTTTTGACTCTAGTTTGAAATCTGCCTCCACATGCAGCCCTGGCGCAGTCGTAGTGTGATGTCATAGTAGGAAATAGGATTTCCGCCGAGTAGTACGTTCACCAACATAGTGACCTGCCCTTGGTGTTTGAGGTTGTGGGTTCGAGACCCGATTGAGGCAGAACGAACATGCTAATGCCTTAATGCACTAAATAATTTAAAAATGAATAAAAACTTACATACAGTCCTTTTAACTTCTCTCATTAATTATTTTTTTAGCTCTCTGGTTTTCTTTCACTTTCTATCTTTTTTGGCAGTTTTTTTGGTTTTGGTATTTCGTTCTTTCTCTCTGCCACCGGTCTCCATCTCTCACTTCTCCTCATTTATTTCCTCCCTCTCTCCCTTGTCTCTCCTGTCTGTAGACTGACACACACATGCAACAGATATACCTGCACACACACACATTCCTCTCACAGCCATCAGAGGCTCCATTACAGCAGTATACAGGAACCATCTGTTGGTCGGAATTGAATCCGGCTCAATTAGCATCTCATTTGCATCTGATTAGCATGTCATTAACGTAGCATTATGCAGAGTAATGTGATTGCTAAAGGAGTTTCGCTTCCCCCACTGAGTAAAAACCTCTGTTCTGCTAATCGCTGCTGGCTCAGCCTCTCTCCTGTCGACGAGAAGTGTGTGTGTGTGTGCGTGTGTGCGTGTGTGTGTGAAACTGAACTCTTGTGGGTGAAGCCACTGTTACCATACCAACGCCCAACACTGGGCTGGAGGATTGTTGGACATGTCAACAACATGTAGACATTCAGAAGCTGAAGGGACATTTTTACTGTCAAACGCAAGTGAAACTATTACAGTATATTAGTCTAAATATAAGAAGGACATTTTTTCTAGGAATTATGTTTGAAAAAGTGGGTGACATTACAAGACAGAGTTATTGATGTTCATGCAGATGTTCTTGTTGAGCCTGGTGTCTGTCCGCAATGTTTAAACCCCCCCTCCAGTGTATTTTAGCATTTCTATGATATTTCATATTTATTTGAGTCATTTCTTGACTAAGTTGATCAGCAACACTGTTTGCTAAAAAAAATGTTGACAAATAATTTTGTGCTCAAAGTAAAAAAAAAAGAAGGATGTTGGTAAAATGTGAATATGACGTCTGACTAGTAGAAGTAGTAGAAGCTGCAGGTCAAAGGTCATCCTCCGAGCTGATCTGTTTATCTGTGTGTCCTTTTTTCTTTCTAGTTAGCTGTAGTTACCTAGTTAGTTGTAGGTAACTAGCCCAACTTGTTGCATCAGCTAACTGAGGGTTTTCATTTTATTTTTAGTTTCCTCCACCTTAGTTTAGTTTGTTTATATTCACCATGGCATTAAATCAACACAGTGAGTTACACAAAATCCCACCGTCAGAATTAACCCAACACACTGACTGTCTCTCTCACTCGCTCTCTTCTTTACCGTCTCCTCCTGCTGGAGATAAATTAATAGAAAGCAGCCGATATCGGAGGTTTGCCGGTCAGAACGACGGGGAGCTCAACTTTAAGCCCAGAAAACCAGAGAAAAGTCCCGTTAGAGAAATAAACGGATCACAGAGCAGCCCGGTGCGTTGTCGGTGCTGGAGCTGAGGAGAGAGCGGCCGGTCCCGGGTGGACAGTGAACCTCCAAAACGTCCCCCAAACTGCATTTCAAACGGCGGACCTTGGCAACATGTCTATCCGTCCTCCGGTGCGCTGTGGGCGGCGGTGTTATCAATCCACTTGACGAGGAGCGGCTTTACCCACAAGTGCTTTCCCCGTCTGCATTTGTTTATTTATTCAGAGAAAATAACTTTTTTTCCGTTCTGATATCAATGTGCACGCAGCATCAGCCTCACGTACCACTACGAATATTTGCTTCAAAGCCCGGTGCTCTTCCTGGGGTCGCAATTTTAAACTGTTTTAAACACGTGGTTGAATTAAAACAAAACAAAACTACTTGGCTAGGTTTGGTAAAAAATCATCATGGGTTGGCTTGAAATTGCTAAGAAAACAAAGACTATAGACTTGTGATATGTCAAAAAACAAAGCGACAAAATATGTTTCCCTCGAAACATAATGAAGTTTTGCTCCATGGGAACTCAACTTTTAGGGGACCGGGCTGCAGAAAACACAACAAAGTAATAAATCATTGGGAAACCATGTTTGCTATTTATTTACTGCCAAAATAATGTCCTGTTAAGATTACAGAGTGTATTTTTTAAATTGTTTAAAATGTGAATGTGGTCTAACTTGTCAAAAGAATTTGAAGATAGAACTAAGTGGAGGTCTAGGAAACCTCAGTTTTTGTCCCATTGGCGGCAGAAGCACCGTAGACCTTTACAGCTTAAAACCCTCTTTTTTTAGTTTCTCTTACTCCGTCTCTGATGTGTTGGCTGAAAGGCGGGATGATGAGGTGCCGTAATGTTTCAGGGAAATAACACACATCACTCACGTACTTTTTCCATCATCTCCTCTGACCTGCATGAACTTCCCTCCATCATCTTTCTTTTCTTTTATTCTGTTTGCTTCCCGTCCGTCCCTCAGTCCATTTACTTCACTTTGATTTATCAGTTCATTGTTCTTAAATCACCCAAACCTTTTTAATTCTTTCGATTTCAGCGGTCGGTCTGCTCTTTGGTGTCTCCTGTCTGTCTCTCTGACTTGGTTCTATCGTCCATCTGTGGCTTGTATTTTATTATCTGTTCCTTTATTCCGTGTCCATCATCTATCTGCTGTCTCACTCTCTGGGTTTCAGTCATCCATCCTGTCCTCGCTGTTTATCACTCCATCTTATCTTGTCACTCTTTCATGTAATAGCCATTCCTCTCTTTAGAAACCTGTCCGTCTCTCATCCCTCCTCAATTCCTCCATTGACTCTTTTTTCCACTTCTGTTTTTTCTTCCCCACTCTGTCTGTCGACCTGTCAGTAATTTGGGGCATTTTTATCATTTTTCTCTTTTGTTAAAACGTATTTTTTAAATAATTTTATCCACTCATTCACTTAGTTGTAAAAAAAAAAAAAAAACTATTTTCTGAAAGCTTTGGATGAATTTGCTGAAGTTGAAGGATGATTTATTTTGCTTTATGGTCTGTTCTTTGGTTCACTTGTTGAGTTTCTCTCCATTTCACATTAAATACCGCTTTTGTCCGAAGCACTCTATATTCTTCCTCACTCATACACCATTCAGTTTTCATTCAAAGTGCTTTCCTGCTCCTTGGGAACAATCTGGAGCTTCAATCATTGTTTCAGTAAATGCAGGCTGGGGATGAACGGATTACATGGAACGGCGTTACGTAATTAGTAGGGCTGTCAACCGGTTAAAATACATTTTTATTTATCTATTCAAAATGTACCTTAAAGGGACTGTTTGTAAGAATCAGAAATGCTTGTTAACAGCGACACCTGTGGCCGTTAAGTCAACGAAAGTCAGCGTCGGGCTCACGAGAGCGAGCACAAGCGCGAGCACAAGATGTTGCTGTTAACAAGCATTTCTGATTCTTACAAACAGTCCCTTTAACAGCAGGCTGAAAATCTTCTATGTTTTCTCTCTGGTTGAAAGTTTCAAGTCTGATGTTGGCGAGGTTGGGTGTGGTCAGAAGTGTGCTCTGTTCAACCTGTAACCACGCCCAACAGTGATGTCACCAGGTCCTCGAGTACGCCTGTACATCACCGCAGCCAGGTGAGAAATAAACCACCAGAGGGGGTGTTGTTGCTCTTTAACCAAAGGATTTGTGCCTGAACAAAACTATAAAAACATTAATCACTGACCCGTTTTCAATATTTACTAAAAGAAAAATGATGCGATTCATTATTTTTTTAACCTCAGACTCATTGGCCTTGGTTAATTTCTGTGAAGAACATATAAAAGAAAACAATTTTTAATGACTGCACACCCCCCTAAACAAGTATATTACATATGTGGTGTTCGGGTCCACTGGACCCGAGGGAGATAAATGTGTGGAAATTGTAGGTGCTGTGTACAGTACCTACACTCTGTCCTCCTCTTACCTGGGCCTGCTGTAAGTGTGTGTGTGTGTTTGTTTGTTTGTTTGTGTTTGTTTTCTATATGTGTGTGAGTTTTGTCTTTCTGCTCCCACATTCCCGCACATTTTACCCTCTGTCTTGTGGAAACTATTCTATATTTTTTCACACTAGATCCCAGCTGCAAATTGGCCGTGTGGCTCCTTATCGCAATCAATCAAGATGACGAAAAGACTCTCTGCTCAGAGAAGCTTTGGAAGATGGAGATGAAGAGGAAGAGTTTTCAGAATATGAGGATCACATTTCTGTCAATTCAGAGTCTGACAGTGAGTATGAAGAAGAGGATGAGACTGACCATCAGGCAGCTCCAAAACGAGCCCCTCAGCAGCCAGCAAGTGGAGAAATATGAATGTCAAAAAATGCAACACACACACACACAGTAAAACTCTGTGTCATGTGTTGTATAGGCTGGCATCAATAGGCTATGTGTTCAATGGGGCTGATGTGTTGTGTAGACCGATATCAATTTCTAATTAAGGTCAAACAAATAAACGTCAATATATCAAAAACCTTGTTTCATTTATATTTGTTCAAGATATGTTTTTTTCCTCCCATATCTTCATTATAATTCATTTTTCTTTTTTATTACATTTTATCACAAAAAACGAATAGCACTTTTGTTCATAAATATTATCCTACGGAGGTAAATGGCAAATATTAACCATATATTGCTGTCTATATTGCTTCTAATTGGGATAAAGTAAACATCTGTTAAGTATTTTTACATCAATTGTTAAGGCTGTATTGATCTAAAAACCCAATAATGGAGTGGGTCCACCAGACCCGCCAACATTGGCTGAGTAACAAAATAATAGGAACACCCCACAAGGGTTAAGTACGGAAGTTGCGTGACAAAAACTACAGGGTGCTTTCACATTAGGGACCTGGGCCCGGATCCGAGTACACTTGTCCCCAAAGTCCAGTTTGTTTAATTAGAGTGAACGCTCCGTACCATACTCGGGAACGGTTCGTTGATCCGTGCCCGAGTCCACATGAAAAGGTGGTCTAGAATACGGTTCTTCTGTACTCGGGTTCGCATCAGGTGTGAAAGCCAACTGTACCGAAACATGGAAATGGACTGCTATTTAAAGTGAGTAACGTTAGCAGTCAGTGAGTAGTTGTGAAAGGGCAGGCTTCTTTCAACGCTGCCGGTTTCCTCCGAAATCTGTATATGCTCGCAGCATGCACCGATCTCATCCTCTGAGCTGCGAGGCCGTGGGTGATACAGCAGGAAGGCAGGCGAGAGGTTCATTAAAATATAGACAATGGTATGCGATGTTTGTTATTTTATTTAGATAGCTTAATGTTCTACCGCTGAAGAACGAGAGACGCTCCGCTGCTCAGAAATAAGACTTTATTTCAACCAAACCAGAGTCGGTGATAGTTGGAAAGACTAACGACGACGGTTTAGGTGAGTTTTATTTTTTTTTCTGTCCAGTTTGAATGAAGTGTTCTACGATGCTCCGCCACCAAAACAGCTGATCTCAACATAAACAGATACACGTGGATGATGCTGCAAGTGAAGTCGGGTACAGAACAACTTTACTAATGTGAAAGCTGAGCGGTGAGGGGCACGGTACGGATCAATCGTACCTAATGTGAAAACGCCCTTAGTTAGGTTTAGGTAAAGATGGTGGTTTGGGTTAAAATAACTCCGGAAGTGACGTAACTTAAGTACGGAAGTTACGTAACAAATAAATCAACGTTGAATTCTGTTTTTACACGGGACATAAACAGCGGTCTCCTGGGCAAATGTTTTTGAATCCACCCCGACCACCCTCTACACGGCATTTGTCACTGTTTATACTTCCTCGTTCACAATTACGTGGATTACAGAAAAATATTTTTATATATATATATACGAATTACAGTGCATTTACTTTTCGTAGGTATAGCTGCGAACGGAGCATGAGACCAGCCTGCACAAGCACACCAACCACAAAACATGTATACAATGAAAGAGAAAAAGCTACTTTCCCCCTAGTAAGGTTGGTATGGTGTGCTCCTCCTCTTCTTCACTCTGCTGCTCCTGCAGGTTTAGTCAGTCCATTTCCACTCTGTCTCTCCCTGCAGACGTCTCATTCATCTCAACACCTCCTCTCCCTGGACTCTCACATCCATCCATCCATGTGCTGGGCTGATGGAGAGAGAAGGAGGAGGAGGAGGAGGAAGAGGAGGAGGAGGAGGAGAGATTGCACTCCATCCTCCTCTCCCCAGACTCTCCATATATGATCTGCTGCAATGCAGTTACAGTGAGAGGATCGCTGGTTTTGACACTTGCAATGAATTATCAATGGATTGGCTGTGTGCTAATGCCGTTAAGTGTCATCTAGTCATGGGAGGCCGACTCAGCACGTCGGATATAATATATTTTTTAAATTATTAGAAAAGTGTGTGAAGTGTAATGGACTCGTGGTTGGTAATGCAGTGTGACGTGCCTAACACAGATGTGTGTCTGAGGAATACATATGAAGAAATAGAGGAGTTGTCCACATTTTTATACTACCACTTCTATACTTTGTCACTGCATGCATTTTTTTAAACCTGTGAGACCCACGATCCCGACTGACTTTACTGTCTTCAGAGGCTCTAGTAGGTTCAGTTTTAGGGCTAGAGTGAAGACACAGATATCATATGAAACTAGAAAACCGAAGGAATCCATTGGTACCAACCATGTCGGGAAGGAGGCTAAATCACGCCCCAAATTTTGGCTAAATTTCAGCGAAGAAAAATTGTCATAACCATTTTCAAAGGGGTCCCTTGACCTCTGACCTCCAGATATGTGAATGAAAATGGGTTCTATGGGTACCCACGAGTCTCACCTTTACAGACATGTCCACTTTATGATAATCACATGCAGTTTGGGGCAAAAACCATGCAGTTTTTTATCACATTGGTCAACCATAATAATCAAGCGCAACCCTGCACCAATCAGTAATGTTAGCTGACCAGACGAAGGTCTCTCCATGAATCAATGCTGACACTGTGTTTTCCTGCTTCAGACTCCTGACCGCGGTCGGAGGGAACAGGGGAGACACCGGGTATTTGGTCAGAGACGATAACGTTACTCACTCCGTAGCCCCGTCACTTCACAAGACACTTAAAACCTCTGTTGGTCTGGAGGAGCTGCAGCAGTTATTTCTGCACAAACGTCCACTGTACATTCACTAGATATTCTCAGAGCTAAACTAACTCTTCTGCAGTGTGGAGTGAGCGCGCATGCACGTGAGAGGTGGAGCGAGAGAGCAAGTCAGAACGAGCGCAGCGTGTGAGTGAAGGCAGGCAGCGGAGCAGAGTACTCCGACTCTGGCCCTGGAGATCAAAGCTACGGTCTCCCGTGTCTTCTGACCACATGGGCTTCACTAGATAGAACTTTGCGGTTTTGGTGCTTCCGTGTAGTTTGTGTTGCAGTCTGAGTCTGAACAGCGTTGCCACACGCGCATGGGACACCGACCCGCAATGAGTTATACATGTTAGGACTTACATACAGTATCTTTAAACCACTTTTCTTTTTCAATCATTTAAACGTACATTTTATACATGGTTATGTGTTTTACAGAAAATAATTAAATTCTCAGAGTATAGATTTGTGGTAAAAGATGCGTGATAAAGTCCATCTACAGAAGCATGATGTGATCAGGATGGAGCTCCACAGCTCATATTGACTGTCCCTCGCTGGTTTTCACCATCTGCTTCAAAGCTACTTTATTTCCTGACTCCTTATTCATTATTTATTTCTGTACCAGTCTCAATCTGTGCTGGGTTTTGATGATCTTTGGGTTCTTTTTCCCAATTCCCTTTTGTCTTTGTCATCTTATTGCACATTTCACATTTCTTTAGATTATTCTCTTTGTTTCATCATGTGGATGCGCAAAACAACCAAACTAACACTGAACTACAAGTCGCTTCAACTTTCTGATTTGTCTTGATCCTCGTCTCTCTGCTGACTTTACATTCATCGTGCCAGACATGCAGGAGGTCTTCATGCAATATGTATCAGTGGATGTCCTGTAGCATGCATACTGTTAGTGTTTACTATACACTGGATCCTGAGTTTACATTCCTGTGCATGTTTCCAGAGTGTGTGAAGCAGTGTGTTGGGTAACTGCAGTGTGATCTGTGGATCTGTGGCTTGGCCGGCATTGTAAAAGGTCGGTCAACCGTTTTGGTCCAGACTAAAATATCTCAATGACTACTGGATGGGTTGCCATGACATTTGGTACAGCCATTCAACGGTACAGCCAGACGATGAAGACTTCTGGTCTCCTGATTTTTTTCCTTTAGTGCTGCCATGGTTTCTTAAAAAAACTATTTTACTACGAACCCGCAGTATCAATTGAATTTCAAGGGAACGTATTGTCTCCCGGATTATGTCTGTATTTGATGTATCACAAATACGTTTAATCAAAGTCCTCATAGGAAGGAGGTTGGTTGGGTGGATGGATGGATGGGTGGGTCAAACCAGGAGACCCAGGAGACCCCTGTTTGTGTCCCGTGTGAAACCAACAGTAACATATTTATTTTAACCCAACTCCAGTTAGAGATATATACATTCTGACTAGACACAATTTAATTTCAGATATCTAAAAAAGGACAATGTAGATATCTACAATTGAGGGGAATTAAAGATATCTTGAACTGGAATTATGACTAGTCAGAATTGAATTGGGGATATCCCTTCAGAGATACCTGAGAATCCACCGGCCACTTCCAACGCTGCAGGTTCAAACCCAGAGTTTGACCTTTGACCTCTAAAGCCTCACTAATTTGACTCACAATGGCTTTATGTTTGTGTACAGATTAAAAAAATGAACATAAGAGAGGTATAGAGGTGAGTTTGTTCAAAGTATTTCTGTAGTGTGGACATTCAGGTAGGATATTTGCTGCTTTACATAATTCACCTATATACATGTTTTTTAACTTTTATAATATTGTTTACAACGTATAAACAAAAAATAAACTTAATTACCAGTAAATAATGTTTATATCAAAAATAATTACGAGCCCATCATTCATAAAGGTTACATGGTTTTTACTGCAAAATATCACTGTTTATTACAGAACCGGCTCATGTTGTTAACCAGCGCCTAAAATACCATCTGAAACATCTTTTATTACGTAACATTGATCGTTTTATTGATCAGCTTCAGCGTTGTTTAAATCACAACTTAAACAGATAACAGTACTTCTGCTTTATAGCCACCATAATGTCATACAGTTGTATTTATATTGTATACATTTATTCAGAGACAGACATATCGAAGTTGTATTTGACTGTTTTTTATTTATTTATTTATTTTTAATTTTATTAATAATTTATTTGCATGATTATATATATACAGTATATATACATAAACACATATATAAACATATATCTGTGTATCTCCTGAGCACCAGGAGAAACCCCTTACTGAAATATGATTGAATGAAAAAAATATTTAGGGGTTATTTAGAGTGTCCAATTAGCCTTAAGTGCATATCTTTGGATATTGTGGGAGGAAACCTGAGCACCAGGAGAAAACCCACGCAGACACAGGCAGAATATACAAACTCCACACTACCTGAGGTAGATGAGGAGAAAGGTGGGGGTGGAGGAAGGGAGGAGAGGTGAAGGGGGGAGTAAGACGGAGCTACTGTTGTCGAACCTGAGCTGAACAGCCAGCAGCCTCCTCCTCTACCTGACTGCCACAGTCACTCTTTTTCTTTATGAACATCCAGCGAAGAAAAACCCTTCTTCTTCCTCTCCGGCTCCTTTGTTTCCTCCACCTCATCTTGCTGTGCTCCCTGTTCCACCTCAGCTTCCTGCTCCTCCTCTTCCTTTACCATCCTTGACTTCAGCATTTTGCTTTTCATGTTCGCTAACATTGCCTCTCGATCCACGGTCCTGGTGCGAGGAAAGAATCCTCTCATCTTCTTCTTCATGTCCAGACAGATATCTTCCAGGAGCTTGTTCTCATGATCCATCTCTATGACTGTGGACACCCAGCTCACGCTATTCTCCGCCAGGTCCTCGTTGAACTTGTCCTAAAGGTTCTCGTTGTGGTCCAGCATCTGTTTGATTTTGGTCGTGTGGAACTGGTGTTTCTCCTCCAGGACCTTACAGAACTCGTCATTCTGTCCCCTGTATTTGAGATCCCAGGTTTCCTTGCAGTCAACGAGTTCATCTCCTTTGTTCAACAGCTTCTTTCTAGTCTCAGTAAGCCTCTCAGAGAGACTCGTCTTCTGCTCGATGAGATCCAGGACTTCAGCGTCCCTCTGGTGCATCTGTTGCTCCAACTGGCTCACCTTCCACTGGAGTTCAGCCTGTTGTTTCCTGTCTTTCTCAGCGAGGTCACACTTTATAAGCCCATACGGCACCTCCCTTTTAAGTGGACTTACTAAACCTGATTATGTCAACAATTTCCATACAGTGTAGTTAAGTAAATTCAAATCACACTGCTTTAGATCTATGAACAAGTTGGCTGAGTTTAAAATCATGGAGCCCTATTAAGGCTGACTTGTATCACCTTATCAATCAACATTTTCCATCTTCTTACATTGTTCATTGTACAAGTTTTACAATGTTTACATAAAAGTAAGAAAATGGGGCCCAAATCACTCTCAGCCTCAGTTTGCTTCCTCTGATCTATGGTATGGCTGGTGATTTTCTATATTCATCATATTGTCAACACATCCTATCAAAAAACAAACCAACAACAATGGGGCTCTATGACAAAAAGGAATAAGACATACTGTCATCAGGCTTTGGAGACAGGCAATACTTGTCAATACGTTATATTCATTGTTGCTTTTGGTCTTTTCATGGGATAAGTCCACAATAAGATGAATATAGAAAATCGCCAGCCTTAACCTTTATCTCTCAGCTGAACTGTCATGTTTAAAACCACAAACCTTAAAAACTTGTCTGACTCTAAATGCCATATAAGTAATCCCTTCATTTAACTCCTAGAACTGTTGTCTGAGAAAACATTTCTCAACAACTTTCTTCAGAATTCAATTCAAGAAATCTCATTGAAACTTATAGGACACAAATCACACACTGACAAGCTTTCCAATAGGGGACAGAAAGGAAATGGTTGAAATCAATATTCAAATATGAACGTTTTTAGTTTTTTTTCAATTACAGCAAACTAAAATAAAATCTTGGATAACTAATAATTTTAGTTTGTAAAATATACTTTGATTGGAACTTTTCATTGAGAGAAAACCAAGAGTTTAAATTTGGATAAATAACCATTAAACCATATGAAGGGTGAGCCCATGTTATGCCATGTAGGAAATACTTCAAAATAAAAAGGTAAACAAATTCCCTTTTTCTACCTGTCACTTTAGCAGTGTAAATAAAGTCCTACAGTGTACATAGTTTTGTTAAATTGACGATACATGTAGTTTTGAACAGATTGGTTTTGATCCCACTTTCTGCTCCTGGATCAGGGTCATATATACATCTCCAAAAGCGTGTATCCGAACTAACAAGATTATATCAGACTATTTTCCCCTTTACAGGGGTACTAGACAGGGCTCTCCGTTGTCCCCACTCTTGTTTAATATAGCCATAGAGCCCTTAGCCATAGCAATAAGACAAGAGGTAAACTTGATGGGTATAAACAGGGGCTGGCCACACCCATAAAGTATCATTGTATGCGGATGATCTTATTCTTTATATCTCCAAACCTGAGACATCAATCCCTAAAGCCCTGGACATTATATATAAATTTGGGAAAATATCAGGTTATAAAAGAAATCTTTCCAAAAGTATAATATTTCCGATAAATGATCATGTACAGCAGTTAGATTTTGACCAGTTCCCATTTAAAGTAGCTAGAGACAAATTCACATACTTGGGTGTTTCGGTGACACGTAAATATAAGGACTTGTTCAAATGTAATATGTTGCCAGCATTAGAGAAAGCCAAACAAGACTTAAACCGATGGTCATTGCTACCTATTTCTCTAGCGGGTAGGGTAAATTCCATCAAGATGACCATTCTACCTAGTCTTCTACTCCTGTTTCAGACTGTTCCTGTGTTTATTCCAAAATCTGTTTTTAAGAGTTTGGATAAATGCATACCTTCCTTTATTTGGAACAAAAACATTCCTAGAATTAGAAAAGCATATCAGGAGAGACCGAAGGACGCGGCGGGACTGGCACTGCCAAATTTTCTGCATTCTTATTGGGCTTCCAACATTCACAAAGTTATTTACTGGGTATCAAATTTCTATCAGGGCACAGGACCATTATGGGCTGAGATGGAACAATTTGCTTGCAATCCAGTATCCTTACCATCAATGCTTTGTGCACCTCTACCTCTCAGCAAAAAAAGGCAGACAGTCAACCCCATTGTAAACGGCTCACTGAAAATATGGTCCCAGTTTAGGCCACACTTTAAACATAAACAGGTGCTCACTTTGCTACCTATCGTGTCTAATGGGCTATTTCCACCTTCATTAATAGACTCTGCATTCCAGCTATGGTTCAGGAAGGGGCTACGATGTATGAGGGATCTTTTTCAAAACAATAACTTTATGTCTTTTGAGCACATTGTTAGAGAACATGATATACCTAAATCTCATTGTTTCAGGTATTTGCAAATGCGTAGTCTTGTCAGAAAGCTTTTTGTTTCCTTCCCATCTCGCCCGATAGATGTTTGGATTGAGGAATTTTTAGATTTGGATCCTCTTGAATATGGTCTGATATCTAGACTGTACAGTGAAATTCAAAGGGTGGCATTGCCTTCACTGAACCATCTCAGGGAACAATAGGGTAAAGACTTTGGAGCTGATATTTCAGATAAAGTTTGGCGGTTTGCAATTGAACGGATCCATTCAACATCTATCTGTGTAACACATGGATTATTACAATTTAAGATAATTCACAGACTCCACTTCTCAAAAAGCAAACTCGCAAAGATGTTCCCAGGAACAGATCCAATTTGCTCCCCTTGCCATCAAGACGATGCCACCCTTTATCACATGTTTTGGACTTGCCCATCCCTGGTTCCACTCTGGACCGCTATCTTTGAAACCTTTTCATATATTTGTGATAAAGAAATACAGCCAGACCCAACAATTGCGATATTTGGGGTAGCTCCTCCAGAAGTCTCACTGTCATTGGTTCAAGCTGATGCAATGGCCTTTTCCTCACTGTTAGCACAAAAGCTAATACTGTTACAGAGGACATCCAACAAGCCACCGACGCATTCTCAATGGATAGAAAGTGTTATGACATATTTAAAGCTAGAGAAACTTAAATACTCTACAAGAGGCTCAACTAAGAGGTTTTTCAAAGTTTGACGGCCATTTCTCTTTTACTTTGAACATGAATATGTATCTAAACAGCAGATGTAATGTCATGTCTAAATTGTTCCTTCAAAGAGTTTGTTTTTTAGCACTTGAGCCTTTGCTGAGAGGTGGGTTCCATCCAGTTCCATGAAAAGTTTCAGTAGAACCTCAAATGTGTATTTTAGGTTTGTTGGGTAGCTCAAGTCCAATGAGTACATGAGACCAAATAAAATGGCGAGTGCATCTGCAATGTTACCAAGGCTGTGAAGCACTTCCACTCCTTCAATGACTATTCCATCATCTTCCAGGTCATCTGTGGGTTCTGCACCTTCCCTCTTTATGGCGAAGATCCCCAGGATCGCCTGCTCTCTAGTCTGGTCGTCGTCAACATCCTCAAAAACATATCAAACAAACCTTCAGCCAAAACATACACCACCAGCAAAAAACATTTATCTTTTACCGAATGACATCTATCCAGCCCGAGGTTTACCATCCCTCCAGACTACATTTAGTGTAGCTTTTCTAGTTTTGCCTTTATCTGCCGTTGGTTTTGGTATCTGTTGTCAACCATGGATATGAAAGAAGCTTTACAAAAAGTTACATTTGAGAAACTAAACAGCACCATCCATAAATCACACCTACGAACAACAGTCTACAAACTGCTGTTGATAATGTTAGTGAAAAGGGACTTTTACTATACAAGCATGGGCGTCGTCTTCAAATATCTCTTCGAAAATTTTTGTCACATTAGTTTGTTTAGAACCAGCTCCAAAACGTACGAACAGTGATCACATTTTCAGTTTCAGGAGAGACATTTTTTGTGGAAAGCAGAGACCAAAATACTTACAAGGTACTCCCTTATGAGGTTTCCAGGGTCTTCGTTGAGGTAAACAATTAGTGCTTTCAGTATGCGGGCTCTTCTTGTTTCAATCGCATCATTCTGCAGGAAAGAGCAAGGGAAATGTGTAAGAGGGGTTATAATATTATTGTATTGTGCAGCAATTAACACTAGAGATGCATCACTGCACAAGCAGACTGTTCAGGCTACTGGATTTTTAACATGCAACTTCATGCTTGCTTCTTCATAACATTTTTAAAGTTTACAGGCAGTGTCTGGCTACATTTTATTTTGGCATGGCGGAATGCACATTTATTTGGGATACATGTTCAAATAAATGTGCATACAGTGAAATCATATTCTAATCCACAATGTTACAAGTGTGTCAAAATAAACAGCAATCAGCATTTCAGTTAAAATAACTACACTGACCGCGTGCAAGCACAACTGAAAAATATGTTATTTCTCAAATGAAACACATCAAACTTATGTTACTGGTTTAAAACTGCCTTTGAATTTTGCTGTTGTTTATGTTAGGTATGAATCTCTGTCCAAAACCCACTTAAACATTCTTGCCACAAAAACACACAGAGACACACACTGATAGTCCTCTGCATACTTGCAATGCAGAGATACAGTTGCTCTGATTCTAGCAGGATATGCATTAATTTGATCATTGTATTGACAGATGTGTTAAAATGTATACTATCATCAGGACAGGTCTACAGCTACCTTTGCACTTGTTTTTGCTCTGTTAAAATTCAAACTACAGCACGTGTAATATTCAACAGGTTTATTTGCCTTCAACCTGACAAATTTTAGACTATACAAGCACCAACATGTTAAAGGGACTGTTTGTAAGAATCAGAAATTGGTTGTAACAGCGACACCTGTGGCCGTTAAGTCAACGAAAGTCAGCGTCCTGTTGCTCGCGCTCGCCCATGTGCACGCGCTAACTGAATGTGAGCGAGCATCCGTCAAAACAGTTAGGTGACACACGTCAGCTAAAACCACAATATCACTCTATATTACACATGCTTGGCAGTAATGTTAGCTGACCAGACGAAGGTCTGTCCATGAATCAATGTTGATCCTAGTGTTGGCTTTTCCTGCTTCAGCCTCCCGACCGCGGCCGGAGGGAACAGGGGAGACACCGGCACCCGGTCGGAGACGATAACGTTTCTCGCTGAGGAGCCCCGTCACTTCACAAGACACGGGAAACCTCTGTTGGTCTGGAGGAGCTGCAGCATTTATTTCTGCACAAACCTCCACTGTACATTCACTAGATATTCTCAGAGCTAAACTAACTCTTCTGCAGTGTGGAGGTTGCGCGCATGAACGTGAGAGGTGGAGTGAGAGAGTGAGAACGCGTGCGGTGTGTGAGTGAAGGCAGGCAGGCAGAGGAGCAGAGTACAGCAGAGACTCCGGCCCTGGAGACCAAAGCTACGGTCTCCCCCGCGTCCTCCGACTGTGGCCAACACTGTTTAGCAAGACGGGCTTCACTAGATATATCTTTACGGTTTTGGTGCTTCCGCGTAGTTTGTGTTGAGTCTTGTCTGAACATCGTAGCCACACGCGAG
Organism: Sebastes umbrosus; assembly: GCF_015220745.1. Lineage (NCBI taxonomy): Eukaryota > Metazoa > Chordata > Actinopteri > Perciformes > Sebastidae > Sebastes > Sebastes umbrosus. Next base: position 7,211,182 of record NC_051269.1, read on the forward strand.
CGCGCATGGGACACCGACCCGGATTGATTTATACATGTAAGAAGTTACAAACAGTCCCTTTAAACAATACTGAAATGAAGTCCATACTTTTTATCTACAGCAGCAGAAGTGTCTGCTGTGTAAGTTACATGCCCTGTGCTCTCCCTTGAGAAACAAATGAGTGTTATTCAGTGTCCTGCTTCATCCTCCACAACTCAACTAATGTTAGCTGAAAAAGCTCAGAGACACCTTCACTGCTCCAAAGCATAAATGAAGCCCATTTGTGTCACTTCATTCATCATCTACACAAAATGCACAAAATGACTGCATAATTTATCACAAAATGTGGCTCATAATATATAATGTAATATATGTAACGTTAGAGCTGCCTTCACAGTTTATCCTGCTCACCCAGCTCTGCGCCGATCAGGTCCTCTGTCTGCAGCCACTAGCTCCACTATTTTACCGTTAGCTAGTTAGCCTGCAGACTGCAGCTAAAACACTAGTGGTGCCTAACATTACCAGTCTGCTCTTCACACAACTGCTAACAAAAGTCTTACAGTGTGTTCCAATCCACATACTTCTGTACTCACACGTACTATTTTGAGTGCATTCCCGTTCACACTGGGAAGTACGGCAAAATGCAGTGCACTCAAAGTACCCGGATGTTGTACTCAAAACGGTCAGATCGTTGAGTGTGGAACGCTGGACACTTTTCACACTCAATTGTCGCCATCTTGGCTACGTAGTGGAAGGGGAAGGACCACGACCACTATTCAAACATGTGAAAATGGCGGCAGATGATGCAGGAGCTTTTGCTGTGCTGAACAACGCACCTTGTAGATGTCTATGGGCTACGTAAATAACAGAATAAAACACAATACAATACGTACAATACGTAAACATACCGGTGCATTTTCAGCCAACAGGAGGACACATCGTATAGGCGTAGGCGACGACGTTAGAAACGTAATTTCCTTTTTGCTTTCATTTTCTGTGTATTCTTGATCAACAAAGCAGGCAGATATTTTGTCGGGTAGTGGACGGGTAAAACCGGAAGGAGGCAGCAGTGCAACACAAAGGATGCCAGTTGCCTTAAAACCCCTGAAGAAGAAGAAGATATTTTGGCGGGTAGCGAGCCGCGGTGAAATGTTGCGATCGTCATTTTACGGTAAGTGCGCCGCGGAGTATTCGATTTGAGACGACCCCACCCTGTTGAAATTCACGCACTACTCAAGTAAGTACAGAGTGCACACAGTGCACTACATTGAAGTGTACTTCGGGAAGTACGTGGATTGGAACACATTGCCTGTCTTTAAATTGCAAGCTACACATTGTCTCTTACCCCATCACAGAGAGCTCGGTCTGACACACATCCCCAGTCCCCACCAGCTCTCAACAGGGTGTGTCTCCTCTCCCCTTAATTGTCATTTCCGATGGACTTATAACACTAAAATGCCATAAAAAGTCAGAACTACATGGTGATTCACTCCAGTCTAATATTTATTTTTAGTTTAGCTAGTTTTAATTCAGTTTGAAATAGTTTAGTTGCCTTCTGGCTAGCCAGCATTATGCTAATTGGCTAGCTCGTGAACTGGCTAGCATAGCTACCATGTGCTCAGATATTGCCGATATTTCTCTGCATAATGTACTTTAACGCTGTCAATATCACTTTCTAACCATATGTTGATATGCCAACTTCACAGATTACATTAGAAAAACATACTTACTCAGATAATGATGCTGATGTCCCTGGATTCTGCACTGCAGTCGGTCCGAGCTCCTGGCATTGTCCTCCTCGTGTCCCTTTCGCGCCACTCTGATTCCCAGAATTCAACATTCATGGGGGGAGCTTCTGAGCATGCGCCAGGTCTGTCCTACAGGAACCCATCTAGGACATTCTTAATGTACCATTTTTTGTTTGTGCGATTCACTCAGCACTGTTATGTTGGATCAAATGAAGTGGCTTTTGTGGTTTTAACAAGTCTTACTTTTAAGTTGAACCTGCTGAAGTGGACTAAGTTTAAAAGGCTAACACAGATATATTGATTCAATTGGGTATAGGTGTATTTATTAAATTCAACAGCTCACCAAGTTCACTTTTTTGAGTGCAGATATCTGAAACTGGAATTACGACTTAGTCATAAATTCTAGATATCTGTAATGAGAAACCCCATACACATGAATGGCAAAAGTAGTGTTAATCGTACTAGTCAAAATGTCATTACGAATATCTAAAATTAGAGTTTTGACTTGTCAAACTGACGTTGCAGATATCTGTAATGAATATCTTGTTTAGCTATTAGATGTTAAAACGGCTCGCCATAACATGTGTGAATATTTTACACTAAACTCCATGAGTCACCTTGTTTTAGTGAAAAGTGTCTCATGCCAAAAAACGTGCGAGTTAGCTACTCTTTTTTTCTGCACTTGTTTTATTAATATATCCTTTTTTATGTAAAGCACAATGTGTTGCATGTAAATATGTATGACATATGCTATATAAATAAAGTTGACTTGAGGTGATCAGCAGGTAAAGACTGTTGTCTTCCCTTGTTGTGTTGCAGGAACATAAATATCACATAGTGTGTTAGCTGTTAGGTGTTTTTCTCTCTGGAGGATCTCGTTGAAGGACCCTCAGAGGACCTGAAGGAGCTCACATCAAAGAGAAACCTGATTGGCAACATGCAGCTTCCTGCTCTCCCAGAAGACGCCAGCTGCTGCCTGTATGTCTGTGTACTGACATGCATGATGTGCATATAAAGCTCACAATGCCTTACATTAACGCTCATCTCTTGGGACATCTTTTGGATTATTATCATCTCTGTGCATTGCACACATGTTGTCTTTTTTTTGTGAACGTTTGCACATCCCTTGGTTATTAGAAAGAATGCAAGTTTAAGGCACTTCCACACAGGGCTGTACTACGAGGCTACCCCAACCTTCATCGCTTGATATTGTTCTCGTCCCCCCTCCTCCAGCTTCATGCATCCCTAAACACACGATTCAACGCCTGTATGGTGTAGAAAGACATTAGAAACACTTGACATCATGTATAGCACATTATTTATTTAAATGGTGAAAAGTGCAGCAGAATCATTTGTAAATGTTGACAAAACTTTTCAAGTTTTGAATTGTTCTTCCGACTTAAGAGGTCACATGAATTTTACCAGTGGGGAACTCGTATTTCCGATTATTCCGACATCACATGAATGCAACACAAATGTCCTATCTCTCAATGTTAACGAAAGTGAAACAGCATCGCCACACGTGTCAACAAATCGATCTGTGATTGGGGATATTTGATTCACCACACAGTTATACAACAGTCCGAGCAGCGCTAACAAAACGTAAAAAAAGTCGGTAGTCGCCAATCTTTGTTATTGTTTCTGGCCTCTGCTCATTACGCAAAGCAACAATGGGCATACGCAAAATGAGGAGAGGACGCGATCATTTCCCAAACGCTCCATTTTGCACGTCCACCCCGATACAAAGGAACCGGAGTTTTTAAAAATCTGCACCTTAGGAGGCGTCAATTTAAAAAAATATTACTTTTTGCGACCCATAACTCCGTTTGCGTGTGGACGGCAGGCCAAAACGTAAAGGAAAATATCAGTTTTTAAAAATATCTGTATACGTGTAGACCGCGCCTTAGCTGTGATGGTGAAGGTTAGGGTAAAGGGCTGGGTTATGCACCATGTCCTCACTAGGGCTGCGTTATCGACGGAAATAACCCGATTTATTCAAATTGAGAATTGTGTTCAAGGATTTTTTTTTGTTAGGGTGACAGATGGTGCCTTCAAATGAAACTCGTTAACTCGTATTTACGACATGCAAAGTCGTGTACACGATATGCTTGGCGTTCAAGTGGTTAAGTCGTGAAGAACACCGCTGCTAAGCAACGGCAATATTAACATTACTGTCGGCATCTAGAAGATACGGAGGCTAACAATTTAGCAAGCTAGCAAGTGGGTAATATAATATAATGCAGGAAATGCAAAGGGATAATGACAGAGGAAGAAGATGAGACCGTACAATACACGACTAGAATATATTCACTTATTATAAACTGAAAAATGAACTTCCATGGCTTCGGCCATTTCTGACAACGTCAACAAACGCGTCACAACTCGTAAACTCGGAGCATATACCACAAGAGGGGGGCGTTCATATGGACTCTTCTCGTGAACACGGTACGCATTTGAAGATTCCGAGACATTCAAAGCTTCATCCGAAAACCTCAAGAGAAGCTTCGGATCGCTTTAGCATCGAATGAAATACTCTATTCGACTCTATCGTAATTTTTCAAACGATATCCAGCTCTTGTCCTCACTATGATAGAAGTACAGGGATTTGTGTGTGTGTGTGTGTGTGTGTGTGTGTGTGTGTGTGTGTGTGTGTGTGTGTCCTCAGGCTTTAATAAGCCTCGGTGTGATAAGTGCGGCTCTCTGCAGCCTGGAGGAGGAACAGGTTCCACTGTTGAACTCTCAGTCTAACAACCTTTTTGGTGTCTGAGTGAAATGAAATGCCAGATGCAGCCCGCCGCTCTGCTCAGCCCTCCAGCCTGCAGACGCAGCCCTGGAACTGCCTCACCGCGTTATACACCAAAGCTCTTCAATCTTTTAAGATCGTCAAATGTCAGACCAGGCGATCAGCTCTTAATGCATCTGGGTGACCACACATACGACGTGGAACAGGACAGGAGGGACTAGCAGCAGCGACCTTTTTTAACCTGGATCTTATTTTGTAGCTATTTAATTTTTTAGATAGCTACAAAAATAAATTATTTTTTGTAATTTTACAAACTAAATAACAACATTTTGTCCATCATTGTCATCGGTTATGAAACCGTTTCACTCATAAACTACATTTAGATTTTTTGATTTTATTTGTTTACACGTATAAAAAAGTAAAGATTACATAAAGAACAACAAATGTGATGGAGAGGTGCATCACATTTGGAAAAACAAAGGTTGAGATGAATGAGTTTGATGAACACAGTTAATAATTCTTAATGCTCGTTTCTGATGATGAAGAATAGGGATGACTTTAGAGGGATGAGTACTCGCCCAGACTGTGTTACAGTAATATATATGTGGATAAACCAAAGAATAGTATAAGAGAGTGGCAACCTCAGTGTTCATCATATGTTGGACTTTTCCCAAGATACCAACACTTTTTTGCAATTTTAGTAGTAACTGTTCTGATCTGTTTTTTCCAAGATAGAGACTCATCGAGCTGTACACCCAGAAATCGAGTAGACTGCACTTTGTCAATAATAGTATCGTTAATTTTTATATTTAAAGACTGATTATCATTTCCTGGTAGGGTACAAAAGAGAACACAACAAGTTTCCTTAATGTTGAGAGATAATTTGTAACACTTAAACCAATCATTTATCTTAATGAGTTCTTCATTGAATACTTGGCCTTTCCGTTGGGGTTTTTATGAGAGTAAAAAATTATTTTGTCATCAGCAAATAATAACTTAGACACTTTGCAAGAGACATTACATAAATCATTAATATAAATTAAAAATAATAATGGCCCAAGGACCGATCCTTGAGGTACACCACGAGTAACATGACAAAATGAGGAATTAAAGTCATTGTAAGAAACAAACTGTTGTCTGTCCTTAAAATAACTCGAAAGCCAGACCAAGTAAAATTTTTTTACTCCAAGATGAGAAAGTTTAAGAAGAGGAACGGGATGACTTACAGTATTGCATGCTTTAGATAAATTACTACTTAACTAAACTTCTGAGCTCTGTAGACACAGTGACGTAGCCATTAGCAGCCAGAGGATCCGACAGGTTGTAAACAAGCAGGATGATATAAACAACTTTTTGGACGTATAATGTAATCTCTGGTTATAGTTTTGTTTGGGAGGCCTGCGAGCAGTGGGTTGCAATAGTCAATTCGTTAGCTGATGAAAGCGTGAACCAGTTTTTCTGCATCACGTTTGCTCACGAATGGTCTTAATGTTCCTCAGATGGAAGAATGAGGTTTGACAGTTTGACAGATTTAATGTGTGCATCAAAGGACAGTGATGAGTCCAGCTTGGAGTGAGGAGAGAGGGATGGGGGTGACCATTGATGGCGATGTGGGTAATACCAGCCTTTTTTGTCTGATGGGGGTTCAAATGACAGTGGCTTCTGACTTGCCGCCATTTAGCTGCAGGGAGTTTTTGCTTATCCAGTGATGGATGTCATCCAGACATTTGGTAGCCTGGGATAGTGCTAGGTGTTTGTCAGGCGAAGTTTGCAGGTAGATTTGAGTATCATCTGCATAGGAGTGGAATTTGATATTATGGCTCCTCAGTATTTTTAGCAGACTCTCACGCTATTAATACTACGTCACTTGCTCCGACCATCGAATAACACGGCGGGTGGGTTTACATTGGAGTTAGTTGAAAGCCCAGTTTGTCGCCAAAGGGCGCCTCCATGCATCGGGTTTCCGTTGCCGAGGGGCACTGACGAGTTGGGAGTGAGACCAGGTTGATTAATCCACTCCTTTGCTGTTAGTTCATGTTGTCAGCCTCGTCATATTCAACGTTTTTTTAGCAGCTAACAACACTGCGACAAACAGAGGCTGAGTATTGATATTAGGAGTATTTGGAACATACTGAGCATATGGAAGGACATTGGAGAAGTGGATTATGTTGCAGTAATTGTTTGAGAACAATTATGCTTGTTTTTGTCATTATTCTTTTTCTTTGTCTTCCTTGTAAATCTGCCTTCCCATGCATGAAAATAAACCAAACTTTGCACATAGGTCCAGTCCGATGCTAAACTTCCTCAGTTAGCTTTGTGGGCCGATAGTCCTGATGGTGGCGATACAGCAAACGCCTAAAGTTCAAAACTTTGAAAATTCGTAACAAATCAGCCTTACATGCTACAACTTTGCAACTTTCACCAAAATGTTCAGATGCTTCAACCTGGCAGAAATTATGAAGTCCATCCATTACTCTGTTTTTCTCAAAAACTGTGAAACTTATTAAACCTTAAATCTCCTCCCACATTTTTTGCTCAATTGACACCAAACTTGCTGCATCTTCAGACTGTCCTCCACAAACCATCCACACAGATTTTTTAATCATAAAAAATTGAGCCCACAGTGCATCAAAACATTTTAGTGTAAACAGAACTGTACACAGCTACTGCAAAGTCTCACTAAATAAAGCTCCAATGTTCATGGAAATAAATGACAACATTTTGAAGTCATAGCAGATGTAGGGTGGTACATTTCAGAATTTTATGTCAAAAACTGCAATTATATCTTGATGGAAATCAAGCATTTTTAACATCAATGTGTCACTTATGGAGCAATCATATTTATTAAAATGCTTGGATAGGCTTTTCTCTTTGGTTAGATGAATTGAGGTAAGAAACTCTCTCTTCGCCTCTCAAACTTTTCCTCCTCTTTGCCCAATTCCTCCCTCTTTTATATAAGCAGTGGTCCCTCTCTCTGCCTTTCTGCTCTCTCTGATCAGCGCTCGTGTCTCTCTAACTTTATTTCAGTAGCAGCAGCATCTTTGATCTGACTGAAGGAGGTTTTTACTGTACTCTCTCTGAACACACACAGACCAAACATGAGAAAAGCATTGATTTGGACTTGATGATATTTCCCATCATACAGCTGTCACTGCGTCCGCTGTGTTTAAACAGTGCAGGAGGATTTGTTCAGTAGGAGCTCTGCTGCTGCTTTAGATAAAGTGTAGATTGACCACCAGTCCAGCTCTGGGATCATTATCACCGCAGCTGGTAAAAGGTCAGCTCCAGTGGGACCTGGAAGACCTGCAACAACTTGCAGAAATGCAAAAAAAAAAACAAGCTGAAGTTTCAACATGATGCATTTGTCAAACGCTTGATTAGTGTAGAGAAACACCTGCTCTTCTATCCATCACTGATTGGCTGATTAGCAGCAGGTGGGGAGCTCTACCTTTATGCAAGAAGCCTGACCCACATGACAATAACTCATCATGTTATATAGAGTTCAAAGATTTATTTTCAATGATCAGCGAGGTAAAATGACAGTTTTTTTATGGAGTCTGATGGCTTTGAGGAGAGCATATTAATTGTAAGTTCCTTTTGATTGTACTTTTAATTGGCTATGTGTTTTGAAACGGTTTATATTGTTTTAAGGAAGGCAAAATCAATATTCCTACTAGAAATTGTAATTTACTGAATTGTTCAAAATAAAGTGAAAATATGAATGAATACCACACATTCACACACCGGCACACATGAACATGTTCTCATCCCAACTCGTCACATACGGCCGCTTTGTTGTCACTATATTTTTAGCATCAAAACCACTTTAGTCACGCCCCTTGGCCTTGGCGTCACGCCCCTTGGCCTTGGCGTCATCACGTTGTGAACACGGGACAGGCTGCTTTGAGCTGTAAATAAAGTGTATAGACCACCAGTCCAGCCCTGGGATGATTATCACCATGGCTGGTAAAAAGTCAACTCCAGTGGGTCATTTGTAGGAATAATAATACATTTAAAAAAAAACTGCCCTGAATGACCTGCAACAACTTGCAAAAATGCAAAAAAACAAGCTGAAGTTTCAACATGATGCATTTGTCAAAAGCTTGAGTAGTGTAGAGAAACACCTGCTCTTCTATCCATCACCGATTGGTTGATTAGCAGCAGGTGGGGAGCTCTACCTTTATGCAAGAAGCCTGACCCACATGACAACAACTCATCACGTTATACTATAGTTCAAAGATTAATGGCATTATGTAAAAGAATCATATCCCATACTGTCGGTGACATATACTCCCAGAACTATAGGTAATAGATTAGTCCGATCTCGATCACCTACAAGTTTGTGAACTGGCGAAACCACGGAGATAAATAAAGACATTCAATTGAGAAGTTGATAATGCAGGATTGCTTCAGCAACAGCTTCCACGCCGTACAAAACTACTGCATAACATGAACTTCATTAGGGGCCTACTGAGATCAACACTCCATAAACATGACAAACCAGGCCTGGCTTTGAATAAGTTCAGTTATCACAGACCTGGTAAAAGAGTCTGCGTCGTGGTGGAGACAGTGGATCTTCGGGGCAGATAGCGTTGGAGTCTGATAGCTGCCGAGCTTCTGCAGAGGTGTGCGTGCTGAGATGTAAAAAAAAAAAAATCCAGCACAACGAGGTATAACTTCAAGGGAGGAGGTCAAGTGAGTTGAAGGAGCGAGCAGCCTCTCCGAGTCACAGATGAAAAGAGAGCTGAAAATCTACGTTTCACGCTTTGTACTCGACAGCGGGGCTCCACTTGTGGGAGTAATTAGCGCCGCCGCTTTTCTTTTGAAGTGAGCTCGAAGAAACAGTCGAGGAGAGGAGCTGCTGCTGCTGCTTGTGAGGGCCACACAGCGACGGAGTTACGAGGAGCGGGAACAAAAGTGAAGCTGGAGGTGATGGTTAGGCTCATGCAGTCATGTCATTTGGAACAAAGCAATGCATTAAAAAAGGATAAATGATATGGATTCTGTGCAGCAGTTAGAAGGAGAAACCACCCCACTGGACTCAGCTGATTTAAAATAAAAGAAACAAATCTCAGAAATAAATATTTTTTCTTATTTCACCATCAAAACAAATCACACAAAACTATCCACACCTCTCATGATGCAAATTTAACACAATTCTGACAGATATTTGAATAAAGTTTTCTGGTTCCACACGGCTGCCGAGGCGGCGTCTGTTGGCTTTTAAGCGTCCTGTCGGTTCAGCCGTGGGCTTCAGTCTATGAACACAACATATTATTTTGGAATGGATTTCACGTTTTGTGTCAGCTGAAAGCCTGACATTTCTATGTCCGATGTCGCCAGTATACCCTTTCCACACTACCACACTGACTCTGTGGAGGTGAAAACCATATTTTTGGGCTAAATTGGACAGAGACTGGGGCAGCGTCCAGGTCTGGAGGTGGTCTCTGGTGAGGGAATAGAGAGGATATGAGGCTAATTTGCATGTCATGTTCTCCAAATACAATTTGTGGTCTCATCTGCTCATGTTTGTGGAAAATAACGGGCAACACAGATGACTGGAAGATGCCAGCTTATCCGGGCCTGTGCCTTTTAAGAAAAGCAACGACCAAATTCATCTTGTTTCTGGTAGATTATTGCTCCGCAGCGTCGTGATAACACTTTGTTTAGGCCTCCATCTCCAGTCTGAGAGTGACCAGTTTTTAAGTGGAATCTATATTCTATCAAACTGTTCGCAGAATCTATATTTCTGTTATTGCCAACAAATCCCATAAATAGACCAACAGTGAAGGTATCTACTAACAAGTATTGTGTGTATCACAGCCTGATATTTCTTCTTCTGAGCCATTGAACTCCATTAAAACAAATCACTGAAACCTCACTGTTGTTCCTTTATCACCATGAACACACACACTGTAGTTTATTCGGACTCAATCCCACATCCACTAATGGTGGAATGGTGACACTAATACTCACTAGAGCACCACATGTGGATTAACCGCCAAACAAATGCACTATTTACTTTAATTAATGTTTTCTAAAAAAAAAACTACAGTGCCCAGATGTTTTAGGATCTTTTTTTTTTTTTTTTTTAAATGGAACTATTTGTGATTGCAATGGCCAGAGGCCTGTAGTACGTAGCCAGTTCAACATACCCGGGGTATCTTCTCGTTATCTGGCTTCACTGACCCTAACAAGCGTGATCACGCTAAGCTGTCCTACGATGGTAGTTATCAACTCGGTAAGTACACCCAGGGTTTCTCTATCTGGATATGAGCGTGTTCACATGAAAGGGGGCGGGGTTTACAGCATGTGACCAATCACAAACATGGACATGTCTGCTGTCAGCAGAGCGGCACATTTTACAAACTATAATATTAGACAAACACGAAGAATTTAAACACATAATCAGACTAATAGTAACACAGTTGAAGCTGCCAAATGTAGGAAGGACAGCTGGCAAAAGAAGAAAATTGACGATGTGTCAATGCGTAAATTAACAGACTTATTAATTTAACAGCCTGAAAGTCAGATATGTTCGTCTAGATGAGGCAGTGATATTATAAAAAGCTTTCAGAGTTTAATGAATGAATATATTACACTTTATTATGCCCTTTGACAACAATGTGGCGTTTATGACTATTTCAGTCTTCGTTCAGCTGCGTCCCGTCTCCGGCGATGTGAAACAGACTTGAGAGCAAATAAAAAAATAAATATAAAAAAACATAATTCAAAGCTGTAAACACCCACAGCATACAGCCAGCTGTCCTTTCTGCATCTGTCAGATTAAACTTTAAACTCGTATGAGTTTAATCATACGATCACCGCACCGAGCTCTGATTGGTCAGTAGGAGGTGCTTTTATACAAGTTGATCTCTTATCTGGAACATAACCTGCTCCGGAGCAGGTCAGGTGTTCAGCATCAGTTACCATGGTGATCTACCCCGGTAAGAAGTGATCCACCTTTGTAGGTTACCTCGCTGACCCCAAATCCTGCTTCCTGATACAGGCCTCTGGTCACTGCTCAGACTGGAGATGAAAGTAAATGGAAATAAATTACAGCAGCACTTTGAGGCTGATCGTATCAGGAAACTACGGCCAAACTGATCCTCATCCTGTGTGTGTGTGTGTGTGTGTGTGAGAGAGAGACAGAGAGAGAGAGAGATGCTGGCATCTGTCTGGTGTCTGGTTGGCACAACCAGGACCCGACTAACGACAGGTGTGTCTGTTTAGCACTCACACACACACACACACACACACACAAACACACACACACACACACTAATTACAAGCCTGGCTCACTGTCTACTCGGTTTAATCCGCTGGCTGGCTGGATGGTTGCCGTGGCAGCCAGAGGCTTCCAAAGACGTATGTGTGTGTGTGGTGATCATCGATGTGTGCAGGTGTGTATACATAGATGTGTGTATTCTGCTGTGTGTGTATGTGTGTGTGTGTGTGTGTGTGTGTTTCTGTCTGCTGTCCTCAGGATGACTTTGTTTCCAGTTTCGACAGTTTCAACAGTTCTTTTTTCTTACAAATACAAATATTTAAAGAAATGTTTGTTGTTTTTATTGAAATTATTAACTTTGTTTTTGTTTTGTTTTTTGTTTGTTTGGGGGTGGGGGGGCACCACAAAGCAATTACGCCTAGGGCACACAAATGGCTAGCATCGGCCCTGAAACTATGTAACAAAAAAGTCTCTGGAAGTCTTAAAAGTTAAATTTCTCTGTGTTTCTGTTTTTTTTTTTTTTTAAATAATCCAATTTTCAGCAAGATCAATTTGTTTTTAAATGCAGTCTGATATACTCTCCAATTTCTTTTGAAAAAATGTAAACCAAACAACAGGCCACTAAATAAGTCTTTCACCATCAATTCAATTTCACCGTCAGGGAAATTATACTTTTTTTTTGACAAAACAAGATGTGAAAGAAAGAAAACACCAAAAGAAAAGACTTCTTAATGTTTAATGGCAGAAAAGAGGAGATGAAAAGGAGGAAAACAGAAAGTGAGAGAAAACTGGGGTGATATGAGAGTTAACAAACGGAGAAAAGGGGTGTTGAAAAAGGACGGCGTTGAAGTGGAACAAAGAGGGGAGGAAGAAAGAAAACAATGATTGGAGAAACCAGAGAGAAAAGAAAGAGATGGGAAGGAAATGAAAAGGAAGAGGAGATAAGAAGAGAGGAGAGGAGAGATCAACAACAGGTGAGTCAAACAGGAGGAAGGAGAAGCAAAGTTCTTTCGTCCCTGGAAAACACTCTGGAGAGGCAAAAAAGACGGACAGAGATTTATGAGTGAGAGGAAGCTCCTGATGACACAAACACATAAGCCAATTTGCCACAGTGATAGAGGAGAAGGAATTAAATAAAAGCTTCACTTGAATGTGAAGGATGCCGACGAACAGAGTGAAGAGAAGAAGGGAAGATGAAGCAGAGGAGAGGAGAGACTGCAATAAAACAACCACATAAGAAAGTAAATATTGAGTCACATTGTGCTCTGAATCAACCTGATAAGCAGCTCTGTGTGTTTGTGACGTTCCCACTGCACCCCTTCAATGTAGGCGGGATTCTTACCTGACCGTCACAGCAACGTGGCATGAAACTACTGTGACATCATCTTCAACGCGACACAAACACGTACCAGGATGACCTTCTATATCCGGTCGTTTTTTTGCAGTATGCAAGCCAGCATACTTTTCTTGTTATTCTGACCCACAATCCTCTGCACAGAGGATATATGAGCAATGTTATGACCTGTATATTATGTACCAATATGCATACTACATGCAACAGTATGTACTTTGTAAGAGCAGCTGCAGTATGTACTAAAGGTAAAAAGAAAAATTATGCAAAGTGGAACGCACTGACAGTGAGTGTTTCTCAAGGTCAAGTATGTTCCTCGGCAGGACGGGTCCTTCTACGTCGGGTCCTACAGAGGCAAGACTCCTTCCTCTCATTCGGAGAGCACAACGGACGTGGTACATTACTGTCTCTAGTAGGAATATTGATTTTGATTTTGTTTTATCATCTATTCACATGGCAGATCGCCGAAAGAAGGTATAAAAGAACAGGACAGCAACCGTAGTAATTATGACAGGAGCAGAAGTGGAGGTCAGGCTTTGCAGTATAGAAGCTTGAAACTCTATAGGGAGGTCAGGGGTGATGGATGGGACACAAAACACAGGGTTTTCACCTAGGAGACCAGAGTTTGTATCCCTTGTGAAACCAACATTGTGTATTTGTGTTTGTAGTTATTTTAACCCAAAACACGATATTTTTCCCTAAAATTAACTGGTTGTTTTTTTTAACTAAACCTAAAGAAGTTGTAGTTTTGTTGTCCAAACCTAAAGAAGTTGTAGCTTTGTTGCCTAAACCTAAAGAAGTTGTAGCTTTGTTGTCTAAAGCTAAAGAAGTTGTTGTTTTGTTGCCTAAACCTAAAGAAGTTGTAGCTTTATTGCCTAAACCTAAAGAAGTTGTAGCTTTGTTGCCTAAACCTAAAGAAGTTGTAGCTTTATTGCCTAAACCTAAAGAAGTTGTAGTTTTGTTGCCTAAACTTGTGTTCAAAACGTGACGTTTCATTCAGTTTTACATGTTAGATCGTGATGTTTTTAAGTTTCACTTTCACTTTTACAACATAGTAGGTGTAGTAGGCCCCCACTGACCCACATCTATGGTGCTCATAGCGATTCATAACGCCTATTTAATGGACTGATAACAGTCGAATCGGGTGACATTTAACTAACAATGTCGGGATATTCCAAGAAAATTACCACATGAGCACTGAGTCCAGATAGTGTGTCAGTTTTTCTAACCAGCAGGTGTGTGTGTATCTATGTGTAAGTCTACAGGCTTTAGTGTGTATTTTGCACGTGTATGTGTGTATGTTTGTGAGAACAAAAGTAAAATCAAAACCATATCTCTTCTTGTTGACTTCACTAAGGCTGGATTTTAAAAATGAAAGTGTGTTTGTGAACAATAACAGCATTCATTATAAGAGCATGTCTTCACAGTGTAACCAAGAGAGAAATATTTATTATGTGTGTGTGTGTGTGTGTTGTTAGAGACATTAAAGTGATGTATTGATGAACTAGGATCTCAAAGGGAAACATCAGGGACAACATGACCTGGAGGACATATTAAATATTACACACAGTCGCTGTTTGCTGCTTTATTAATGCTCTGGATGTCATATAGAGCACATTTAACAAGCAGACAGACAACCAACAGCTAGCTTAGCTTTATCTGTGTTTTACTGTTTACTGTACTTTGAGACTGTGTTAACAAAAATGCACAAAAAGTTACTGATAATAAAGTAATTCATCTCCTGGTTTGATCATCTGCACCTTGTCACCATGGAGACCAATTAGGGCCGGCTCAGAGTGCTAACGAGCTCGGTCATGCATCAATCAATTCAGGTGCACCACTGCCTGTCACTCATGTGCTAGTCACACACACACACACACACACACACACACACAGATGTCATACCTGTGTTAGTGTTGACCAGTGGGACTGCCTTTGTTTAACAGTGGCATGTTAACATCTCCACCTTTTTTATCTGTCAAATTAGCCGTGCAGTCCCAGCAGCGGAGCTAATTCTCCAGGAGAGAGCGTAGCAGCGAGTTATCAGCCAGTCAAGTTCTGCTCAAATGTGTCAAACAATTAATTTAATCTCTTACCGTATTACTTCAGCTGGAAATGTTAAGAAAAGCAAAGAGAGGATTCACAGAGAGGATTCACAGAGCCCGACTGACGCTGTCAAAGAAGATAAATGAGAGAATTTAAAATCATTTAAAGGAGCTGTACGGATCATTATTAACCACAAGTATATAATTGTGTAATTAGTATCTGGTACTTGGCGCAATTAAGTTCAGCACATGAGATGATGACAAGAGACTGGTCACCTCTGTCTGATAAAAGAAGTGTTGATGGTTTGTGTTTCTGCAAACTACAGAACATATTTAAACACTGCCCTTGCTTTCTCACTCTTTCCTCCCGAACGGAGAGAAACATCCTTTCATTCTCTGCACTATTGATTTTAAAATGCTTCACGGAGCCTTTAATTTGGACCAGCAATGATTGATCACTTTGTGTCTGTATTGGGATTTATAGGTTGGCGGATTAGCTAACAACTTTAGCCCTTTCGTCTTTTGTGTCTTTCCAACACTTTGGTGCAGAGGAAGACACACGGTATGGACAATTTGGTGTTGAGGATCACGTCCCCTCAGGGATCACTTTGGTGAATCCCTGATTTTCGGTGAGGAGTCATGAGCAGGTTGAAATGTCCCCGTGAATATTGACTAGATTCCCATAAAACTTTTTGTTGATATTCATGAAACCCCTCATAATGGATCCCCCTCCTGATTGGTGCAGTATGGGTGTAGGGTTATGCTGTTATGCAGATTGAAACCACCTGATGTGTGTGGTTATTTACTGTACTGTTTGCCTAATAAAGCCTGATGAGGACCTCTGGGGGATTGAAATGTTGCTTTATTGAAATTATTGGGAGTTATAGACACAACCTGCAGAGCCTGTTTCCTCTATTGAATTTTATGTTTGAATTTGTATGAACTCTATTGATTCAGTGACCCCAGTAGCCACATTGCGGCCTCTATAGGTCTGCAGTCAGACAGATTATCTAAACCAGTGGTTCTCAAACTATGGTACTCTCTCTAGTGGAACGCGGAGGAATCTCTGGCTATCGATTCCTTTTATTGATGCTTTCCCACAGTTACGCATGCACAATGATGCATGCGCACGCTGTATCATGTTTCAGTTTGTTTGGGACCGGAGACACGCTGAATAGAAAAAAAAGCACTCAACAGCATGGTGCTACTAGACCTGAGGAACGCACCCTTTTTTCCCTGATAAAGCGACACTGTGAACAACAAATCTGTGTGAGAAACTTGAATAAATTCAGTTGTTAGGAGATGGGCCCCGTCGTCAGTATGTGTACCAGGCTTTTCATTAACTACAATGTAAACCCATCCATGTCAATAATAAATGCTCAGGGAAAGTGCTGGGGTGACGTCGTTTAAAGAGTGAAAAAGACACACGGGTCCAACAAACACAAGGCTTTCATCCAGGAGACCGCTGTTCGTGTCCCGTGCGTCACTTTACAATCAGCTGTTTGTTCGTGTCCCGTGTTCACAATGTTCAGTTTTAAGCCCAACCATGTCGTTTTTTTCCTAAACTTAACTACACAACATTGAGCATGTGTTTGCTGCGACCGAAACGTGACCCCTAGAGGTCTGACAAAGCATCAGTAGGTGACGAGTTGGGATGAGAACGGGTTGATTCAGATTCAGATTCAGACAACTTTATTGATCCCAAGAAGGGCAATTCATTCATAGCTTACCCCATCACAACCACACAAACAACATCCAAAATGTTACATGTCAACCACAGATCAGTAAATCAGACAAACAGAGGTCGGTAAAGGACAGCAGATAAGTTAAATAAAATATAATAAATAGCAATAAAATAGATGAAAAGAGAAAACGAATAGATAATAAATAGACATTGTTACATGATTTATCATGTAAGGGAACTGTCATTACGTGAAATGACTCCCGTCTGGGTTTAATAACCCGATAGCAGAAGGAATAAAAGATTTGGAGTAACGGTTAGTTCTTCTCAGAGGTGCCTGATAACGGCGGCCTGAAGGCATCAATGAGAACTCATGAGACAGAACATGAAGAGGTTGGCTGATGATGTTCTTTGCCTCCTTTACCACCTGAATCTCCCAGAGGGAACACAAGTCTCTTTGTTTGACTCCAGTAATCTTGAAGCAAACCTGAACAGACCCAGGGTTGGGAGACTCATGTTCATGTCCCAAAGTGTTATTGAGTTATTTTGTGATGTGTTTTCCGTACTTATGTTACATTGCTTACTTACGTATTTTACGTTACGTTCACGTAGTTATTTTAAGCCCAACCATGATGCATTTCACGGTAACGACGTGGCGTGAAATGACACGTGAAAAGCTTAAAATGCTATTATCATGACATGCCGATTGTCCTTAAAACGCCTTCCCATGAGATCAGGTTGTTCAACCACATCCTCTCATTGTAGGTTATATTCTGTTAGCGTTCGTTTGCGCTTCTGGATAAGTTTGACTAATGTGAGGCTTCGTTTCCATACCTGACTGATCCTCTGACTGCTCATGTTTCTTGACCTGTCAAAATCTCAGCAATTAACTCGGAGAATAGATTGTCGTGATAATCAGACTTAACTCACCTCATTAATTCAACCAGACATTGTGTTTGTGTGTGTATATTTTAGTTTGGGAAAGGGACATTTTTTTGTCTTGTTTTGCTCTAACCAATTAGTAGTGAAGGACGTATCCATCCAACTGATGTCATTTTCATTTGGGTAGTGCTCACTGGGAGCAGTTAACCTAATAATGTTTTATCATGACTGTAGAAGAAATATGATGATTTGAGGGTTGCTATTTCTGGAAATCAACTAACAACAGCCTTTATTGCTCAGACAAAGAGTACAAGTAAGAGTCTTTAAAACACAGGTGACTGTCCAAAATGTCAGAGTCAAAATCCAGCAAACACTTGACATCTACTAGGAGAAAAACTAATGCTGGAACGGGTTCACGATGAGTGAAGACAAAATGCCACAGACAAATTGGAGCACACAGACTGGATACACAAGGGAGGAAGTGATGAGGGACAGGTGAAACTAATCCGGGCGGGGTATAGGTAATCACACAAGGACAGGAAGTGAAGTCTGAATCTGAAATAAGAGGCAAAGGTAAGTTCCAAAATAAAACAGGAAATGACTGAAAGACTGGAAATAAGAAAGAAATATCCTTAATCACAGGACCGGGATGGAACAGTGTCAGTATGGGTATAAATTTGAATTGAACTGTACAGAAGTCCTTCCTTCTTTCTCTTTATGTACACCGCCTGATGATGTAGCAGGAAGCCACTCAGTCTTGCTAACAAACAGCTCTGGTGCTTTGGGCCTGGACTGTGTGGATCATTAGAGAGTTAGAGAAGGTGAAGATAAATACACGGTCAGTGTGATGGATGAATGTGTTGATGGTAGATGGAAAGTTTGGAGGAGGCTAGATTAAAAAAATGATAAAAAGGTGACGGAGGGATAGATAGATGGAGAGATTAATGAATGTTGATGGAGGAGTGGTTGTATGGATTACAGACTGATGTCAGATAGGTATCATTTGATATCTTATACACTTATCAAAATGATTAAAAATGTTGTTTTTGATGCAGCGAGACACTTTTTCACCAGGAAAGTTTGAATAATTTATGTTTCCATCACACCTAGAACTGTAAAATTCTGAGCAATAAAGCACTGCTGCTGATCTGAAGACTGTGATAAAGGTTAGAAGAAATGGCAGGGTAGTTGTTTTTCTCGCAGGCTGAAGGCAACAGGAACCTGCCGCTAAGTGTAACCTCAGGACGCTGAAAACAGCAGTGACAGAAACTCAGAAACAGCACGACAACGGCAACGAGGGCTTTAGTGAAAGAGCAACATGGCTGCCTGATGGCATAATGAGAACTCACTGATCGGTCATCAGATACCGTCTAATAAACTCAGGAAGCCACACCTTCAACAAGTCGACAACGAGACATTAACTCAGTAAACAAAGCCAACGAACGGGAAAGTAAAATGCAGACACTTTCCAAAAACATAACAACGATTATCACCATGAGCACACTGACTATTCTTGTTTACTTGTTTACACTCCTGAGTCTGAATCAAAAGGCTGTTACAGGTTTCCTTTGCTGTGTGAGGCTTCTGAACTAACAAGCTGTGGCTGGTTTACAGTCATCGGTCCTCAGGGGCCCGTCAGGTTTCATCTGACAGCTGGAAAGCTGAAGGTAAGCACCGGGGCCCCAGAGAGCTGTTAGACTGACACCTCTGCTGTCAGGTTAGTCATAATGATATGCAGAAGGTGATTTGTTCACTTTTAACAGGGAGGAACGGACCCGGCTTGTTTCTTTCACCCCCCCGACTAGTGTACCGAAGTCTTTTGCTTCTGTATTGTTTAATAATAACTTACAGAAGGTCAGAACTCAGAGAAAAAAGTCACAATTACAAATCTGTCTGCTACTTCAGCACCGCGGACAGCGCCGTGATTTATCAATACACAGCACAGTTAGGCTGCTGGTATTTCAGAGCCATGGTCGGGGTCATAAATTCTAACTTACTGGTATTTCAGAGCCATGGTCGGGGTCATAAATTCTAACTTACTGATATTTCAGAACCATGGTCAGGGTCATAGATTCTAACTAACTGATATTTCAGAGCCGTGGTCGGGGCCATAGATTCTAACTAACTGATATTTCAGAGCTGTGGTCGGGGCCATAGATTCTAACTTACTGATATTTCAGAGCCATGGTCGGGGCCATAGATTCTAACTAACTGATATTTCAGAGCCGTGGTCGGGGCCATAGATTCTAACTTACTGCTATTTCAGAGCCATGGTCGGGGCCTTAGATTCTAACTTACTGCTATTTCAGAGCCATGGTCGGGGCCATAGATTCTAACTTACTGCTATTTCAGAGCCATGGTCGGGGCCATAGATTCTAACTTATTGATATTTCAGAGCCATGGTCGGGGCCATAAATTCTAACTTACTGATATTTCAGAGTCATGGTCGGGGCCATAGATTCGAACTTACTGATATTTCAGAGCCATGGTCGGGGCCATATATTCTAACTTATTGATATTTCAGAGCCATGGTCGGGGCCATAAATTCTAACTTACTGATATTTCAGAGTCATGGTCGGGGCCATAGATTCTAACTTATTGATATGTCAGAGCCATGGTCGGGGCCATAAATTCTAACTTACTGATATTTCAGGGTCATGGTCGGGGCCATAGATTCGAACTTACTGATATTTCAGAGCCATGGTCGGGGCCATAGATTCGAACTTACTGATATTTCAGAGCCATGGTCGGGGCCATAGATTCTAACTTACTGATATTTCAGAGTCATGGTCGGGGCCATAGATTCTAACTTACTGATATTTCATAGTCATGGTCGGGGCCATAGATTTTCACACTAAACATGCCACAGAATGAATGCACAGATTATTACATATCCTCAAGATAAGTAGAGTTCCTTGATACGTATACGACAGTAAATGTGAACCTTTTTCATGCCTTTATAATAACATTTGAAATCTCATTCAGTTTCATTTATCCTTAGGGGGGGCAATTGATTCATGAACAAAAATAAATTATGTCACACAGGGAATAAAAAAAGAATTGACAGAGAGGTTGAGCGAGCAAAGGGGGAGAAAAGGAGAAGAGATAGGCGAGCAATTAAATGATATACGTACATGAAAAGCACAGCAATAAGCTGAGTGATCCTCCAGAGATGACTGGATGTCAGTCAGCTGTCTCCCTCTTCATAATGATATGCTGATGTCGATCTGTGCCACTGAAGGCCAAACGCCTCGGGTCTAATGAGACCAAGCTTCATTTTATTGGATTGTCTTCAGCAGGCGGATGTGTCTCTTCAAAAGCATAATGATGTACATTACATCTGATATGTTTGGCTGAATAAAAATATAATACAAATTGCAAATATAAGAAAAAATAATTAATATTTACATAATATTTCCCACTGATTTTTGTGTCCCGTGTGAATCCAGAAGTCATTGCTGATTTATTCGTCACATAACTTCCGTACTTAAGTAGTAACTTTAACCCAAACCACCATCTTAAGACTGTCTGCAGGTAACGGGCGTAAATGATGTCTTGCTGGAAATTCATAGGAAAACACATAATGAGGAATGACTTTTCATATAAACTGTTGACTACGAGGATACGTTGACTACAGCAGCAACACAAGACTGAAAGTAAATGTAATGCTACTGACTCCATTCTCTCCGCTCTTACTGCATTTTCTTCAAACCAGCACACCTCTGCAGTGGAAAAACACTCGCACAGCGTCAGTATGGTGGTTAACTCAACTCGCTCAACTTGGTACGAGTATCATCAAACTGCCTAAACTGAACTCTTTCACGAGGCCAGTTGTTCTTTTAGAGTGTCCAAATAAATGAACCCTGAAACTCTTTTAGGGAGATGAAAAAAGGTTTCCAGGATTGACGACACAACATGAATAAATTAAGTAGGAAAAGTGTCTGAAAGAAAGCGGGACAGAGAATTGGACAAAGAGTTTCTTTGTTACACTCAAGCCAATAAAGCAAATTGAATTGAATTATGGCAAGTGAACAAGCTAGAAAAGATGGAGGAGATCAAGTACGACATTCAACAATGACAACACCGCAGGAGAGATGTAATTAAATCTAATTACGTATTGTCCGTGCCACATGCTAACACAGCCTCCCCAATCTCAAGGTTAATTAAGACTATAGGGACTTGGACTCAAACACTTTACTCAACAATGTAATGATTGTACAAGACACTGTGTGATTATATGGTGAGTGATCACCAAGACGGTGCTGAGTGTCTCAGTTCAGTCTCGGCTTTATTGCCTTTGTTTTCTGCCGACGTGTTGATCAAAACATCGTCAGTTTCTTCAATCAATCGGTTATTAATAACCACACGACCAAGCTCGTGGAATTTGCTTTCGGTACAGCATGGTGGGTACAGTGTCAGTAACATCAACATCACATTAGACACATGACTAACAGAACACAACAGATATTATTCACATATTACCTCAAGACAGTATTGATAAGATTGATACAAAGGTTTTAAGTGCAGTCTGTCAGGGTTAGTGTGAAGTGTTCAGAGTTCTTATTGCATTGCATTGTGGGGAAAAAAACTAACTCAGTCGCCAGAAAAAAATGTCGGAACTGGACGTTTCTGAACCGAAGTTTTTTTTCATAAATATGTTAAATATCTACCTCGTATCACGCCAGCAGAAACGCAACGCCACTTGTTTAACGTTGTGAAACAATTGGTTAGGTTTAGGCAACAAAATGGTTACGGTTAGAAAAAAGATCATGGTTTGTTTTCAAATAATAACGTAACAAATGCAATAAAACCACTATAGTTAGGTTTAGGAAAGAATGGTTGGGCTTTAAACTACAACGTTTGTACAGTGAAAATTATGCTAAACATTGTGAACAAGGGACACGGACAAACAGCTGACTGTAACGTGACGCGCGGGACATGAACAGCGGTCTCCTGGATGAAAGCCCTGTGTTTGTTGGACCCATCCAGCTCCCCTCACACCCACCCGCCCGGTGTGTGTCTCTTTTTGCTCTATAGACTACGTCAATTACTCTGACTGAATACAGAAACGTCGACATTCAACGTATCCCTGGTTTGCAGAAACGTCCAATGCCAACATTTTTTCCTGGCGACTGGGCTGGAAAAAGACTGTTTTTAATACGGGATGATTTTGCCGGTAGGGACCTATAGCGCCTCCTAGAGGGCATCAGCTGGAAGAGGTGGTGGTTTTCTTTTCCTTTCATTTCTTCCAGTGTTTGAGACCGGTCTTTATCTCAGGACCACTTTTTGAAGGTCTTGTCTCGGAATCCCAATAACACAGTAACACTGACGGTGAGTTTTCCTTGAAGGAACAGTTCAGCTCAAAATGAAAAGTAAATTGAAGGCATTTGTCGGCTACAGTAGTTTTATCAAATCATTATCAGCGAAGGATATCTTTGGAATTATGAGCTTCTTTCTTTACTTCTTTCTCTCCCCTGGAACAGCAGGATGGAGAGATCGACCGGAGAGCTGCAGGGTGTCTGTTACTGCTACAGTTTCCATCCTGTTATTGGCTGCGACACTCATTTTTCTTACTGTCAACGAATCCCATGAATGCACCAAAACCACCAAGTATTGATATTGATGTCTCTTCTTCCTCTGTGCCATAGAGCTCCATTAAAAACACATCAATGAGCCGCACTGTGTCACCGGCTGACAGGTTTCTTTATTACTATGGACACACGCATGGTCGTTTGTTTTGACTCAACCCCACAAACACCGGCGTGCAGAGCTGTTGTCATATACACTAACTGCAATCTCATTTTAATGATCTCAGTCATGAATTCTGCTGGAAAGCCTCCAGTATCCCACATAGACACACACAAAAAAAACAAGATGTATACACAAACATTTTCAAAGATGCACACAAACCGATACCGGACGTATAAAAGAATCAGGCAAAAAAAGCAAACACATAACACCGTTTTAGGCTCCGTGCGACTGACTAATGGTCCGATCAGTCACACACAGCAGCAGCTCTGTACTTCAGAGCCAATGACGAACTTGCCATAACTTTATTTTCTGGACGTGATACGCTGCAATAATTCCGCTGGGATTGAAGGTTATGTGAACATATTAATGGCTGAAAAGCATCACATTCCTGAGTTTCTCTAACAACAATCAAAAGCATTCATAGTGAAAGTGAAAATGTGATGTTCTTGCAGTTGAAAGCCAGATCTTAAATCTCAATCAAGAATAAAACACTTCACTTCTCAATATGTCATTGCCAGCTAGAGCTGAGCGTTTAATCAAATTTTATTTTCAGCCACGATTTTGGCTTTCTACGATTACGAAAACAAGATAATGGAGATAAAATTATTATTGCGCCACATTCCGTTTCGCAATGATGCTTTCGGTTTGCCTTGTGTTATAAATCCAGCGCACCCCTTTCCTTTACAGCGGTGCGCTTTCTCCCCGCTCGGCGGATCAGGGACGGCCACTCGCTTTCCACCGTGGCGGTGCGCCGCGACTGACTCACGCTCGGCTTGGAAAGGCTCCGGCTGTGAGCTTCATGGTACGTGTCCACAGTGTCCGTCCTTTCCACGCTTCCCATTCATTACCTCGCCAAGGCCGAAGTCCTAGGAAGGAGGTTATGTTTTCACTGGCGTTGGTTTGTTGGTTTGTTTGTTTGTCTGTTAGCAGGATTACTCCAAAAGTTTGCAATGGATTTGAGTGATATTTTTTGGAGGGGTGGAGTGTAGCACAATGAACAATCCATTCGATCTTGGTGGCGATCCGGATCATGATCCGGATTCAGTAATTTTTTTAAGGATTCCGATCAGCCAGAACATAAGAGAAGGAAGTTTTCAAACGAGCCGCCATGTTGGTTCTGGTTTGAAAGCTGGAAGCAGCAGCCCACGGGGAAAAGCTTTCATCCAATCAGGTGCGTAGTGCCTTGTGTCTAGTGGCAGCCCATCAAGTGTCCAATTCTGGGAAGCGCAGCGATCCCTCGCGATAAAAAACGCCCATGTCGACACGTACCGTTACAGCACCCCTCGCCCAGACCGTGCTGCTTCAGGGCCGTGGACTTAGTGCTCGCTGCACCCTCTCTCCCTGCGGGGCTCCCGACTAACTTGTTGACTGAGATGGACTGACCGGTGCGTGGTCCGCGGTACTGTCGACAACCCACTCGAGCCGTCTTGAAACCCCGTCTTGTTTACCATGCTTTGTGAGTGTGACCTTTTTGCCGTGTCATCATGTCAGCCTGTTCTCATTCCCAGGGCGTCAAATACCGACGCTTTGTCACAGCCGTCAGCGTTAAGATACCGCCGCACAAGGCACCCTTTACCACTAGAGACGCACCAGGCCCAACAACACAAAGCTTCCATCCAGGAGACCGCTGTTCGTGTCCCGTGTTCACAATTTAAAGTTACATTTTCACTCTACAAATGTAGTAATTTTAAGCCCAACGATGTATTTGACCTAAACCTAACTATGGGGGTTTTGCTGCCTAATCCTAAACCAGTGTTTTTGTTTAATTCGCAACATTAATAAAGTGTTTACAGCAACCACAAAGTGACGCTGAGGGGTCTGACAGAGCGTCAGTATGTGACGAGGGATGAGAACGTGTTGCATATATATAAAAACCAATGTGTTTATGATTAAATTGTTTACTAGAGCACAAAGTTGTTCATAGATCTAGCCTCTTCATTTTGCTCTTAAAGTGCATCAGATTGATGCATTTAATTGTAATAATAGTAATTGTGTTAAATAATCATCTCAGTATTGACCGAAACTTGATTTTTGCCATAATCGAGCAGCCATAGTGCCCACCTAGTTTCATTTTTGAGACGCGTATGAATAAAAATAAGCAAAGGAGGAAGCACAACGCAGACACTCTGTTTGTGGTGTGTCTGTGTGTCCAGTCTCATCCCCCTCTGGACGTCCACAGTAGAATATAAATGTGGAGCAGAGCGGCGTTTGAGAATTTCCCCCGAGGCCGGAGACTAAACGGTCTCGTTGCCTCTGCCCATTTTCACGCTCATGTAAAATACATTTGGTTTCATGACACACCGGACGGGATCAACAAAGAAACTGGACGCATATAACGAGATGACAGCAGCCTCCAGAGGCTTTGTGGCTGTATGTATCATAAATCTCACAGCAAACACAGCTTGTGCAATAATGGAGGTCCACCGCAGAGCAACCAGGCTGGAAACAAAGACGTGGTTACTGATATCAGGTTACTGATAACCCCTGCAGTCTTCTAACATCTTCCATCAATGTGTCACTGCATCAAGTAAACCAGATCTTTTCACTTTAAAGAGCCCGTCTGTTCACATAAATCATCAAAAATAATGACAGCGGTGTGTGCGAATGAATCAAGAGGCTTGATTTTGGGGTGTCGCTTTATTTACGACAAGAACAGAGAGAGAACCAGAACCTCCAGGTGTGTGTTCGTGACCAATTCTACAAAAATGAAATAATAAAAAGCAGAAAACGTTGAAGAAAAGTCGTCACAGTCTGAGTAGTAATACGCATGGCGAGTTAACTGAATCGTCTGCGGAGGCCTCGGCTAATAACAGATGTTCTGTGTAATTATAAAGACTACGGATTACTTTTCAAAATTCAAATGTTCAACCCTTTAGCGAAACAAAACCTAAATCAAATTCCTTAACATGAACACAAAGTGGTGTAGAAATACAGGAACAAACAAACAGTAGATGCACATCTCCCTCCATGGAGTATAGAAGAAAGGCTCACTGTGTTACGCAATCAGCAGCTAATACAGACGTCTGTTCACACCCTCGCACACACACCCACACACTGTTCATCCAAGGTCTCTGTAGAGTATTCTACAATGGGGCCAAACTCACACACTGCAAACAATAAACTAAGACGTGACAGATATGGGTCAAAGAACCACAGCACCATTAAAACCCAGTAAGGAGTTCATCAGTCTGATTCTGATTTGTTCAATATTCAACATTAGTATGTGCTTTGAAATGGTGTATTTTGAGAACATCATCCTACTTCTTAAAATAAATGAACCATTTAATAACCAATCGGTTTATCTGAGAAATACATTGATACAAAGAAAGTACTAGTATAGAGGTCGGCGTGGTCTTCTTCATGTGAACAGACGACACGTTCTTACTCCCAACTCGTCAAATACCGCTGGTTGGTCAGCGCCCCTCGGCACCGACGTACCACTCTTGCGTTACTTTTGGACGGACCAGGGACGGCGTTTCAGTATACGCTCGTTACACGCATAGTGTCCTTTAGAAATAAACTTCAGTTTTCACAGGAAGTTAGGTTTAGGCAACGCAACAACATAGTTAGGGGTTAGGAAACAGTCAGGGCTGACGTTAACTTCACTGACTAGCGTCTCACGTGACTAAAGACTGACGTGACAAAATAAGTCAATGTTACTTTTAGTTTTACACGGGACACGAACAGCGGTCTCCTGATCATACTTGCCAACCCTCCCGATTTTCCCGTTTTTCAAAGCCCTCTACCGGTTTCCTCCCGAGGTCACAATTCTCTCGTATTTCTCCCAATTTCTGGCAAATTTTCACACCTTTTTTTTCCTTTTCGTTATCTCAACCTGTTTCTGGCTCTGTACAGCGTGTATAAGCTCTACTGTCTCCACCTGGACGAAGATAGAGTCACACCAAATGTCTTTTTCTGGCGACACCGCGGATCGTTTTCTTTCCTGAGAATTAAAATAAAATTAAAAGGAGGCCTATTTAACAAAAATATGCTGTTGCAGGGAATTTTGTTATTTTCATTCTTTTAAAGTCACCAGAATGCAGAAAAACAAAGTCTCTGAAACTCATTTTTCTCTGGGGGAGAACCCCCAGACCCTCACTTTGGTTTTGAAATCCTCCCTACTTTTGAGATCTCATGGTTGGCTCAAGTATGCTGCTGGCTGAAAGTCTTGTATTTGTTTGACCCATCCACCCTTCCCTCTCGCCCTGAACGGACTCTCTCGTTATTAAAAGGCTGGACTACTGAGGTGTCGCCTCTTCATAGAGGACAGTGCTTACACTACTTACTATCACTGAAGTATAAATATGGAGTAACGTACTTCATGTACGGAACTTTTTTGAAAGAGACTGCTCTCCACAGTGTTGTGTGACCGAGCATGAATCAAGCTTTAGTGGACAGTGTAGGAGCCAAAGTGTGTATTTAGCCTGTTGTTTATTATTAATATATGCTTAGGCTGCACACATTCTTTTGGTTATCGTCACTTCCGGTAATTGACACAGGGGTGTGGTTTCACCTATTTATACCTGTTGACTGGGTCCGCGAGAGTTAGACAAAGAGGGTGAGATAGACTTGGATATTTTCTGATGATCGTCGCTTCACGTTACATACTTTAGTTATTCCAGTTAGCCTAAGTTATTGTTTGTAGTTCCTTTCATTTAACAAACCCTAAAACGTATCTGGACTTTTGGACTTTCCTGTGATAATGAGACATACTTGGAGAACTGTTTTCTATGAGCAGCATCTCAACGTCTATCAGCAGTAATACATTCATAGAGAAGCAAAGAAGAAGACACAGTGCTGCTTGCGTTATTTGACATCTTGATAAAAGAACAGGAGGATCCTGGAAAGGCAGTAAGCTCATTTATTTAGGCATGAACCCTTACCTCAACGGAAAACAGCTTTTCTTTCTCTCTCTAGGTTGCACACACACACACACACACACACACACACGCACGCACGCACACACACACACACACACACACACACACACACACACCAAATCCTCTCCTTAATCCATCCTGCTGCTTTCCTCCTGCAGAACATCCCTCATCCTCCTCTCCTGACTCGGGGTAACACCCAGCTTCTCTACTCTTCCTCTGCTTTCCTTCATTAACTCCATCTTTCTTTTCTCCCTCATGGTCTCTTCAGCCGGAGGATTCTGCTGACGCCCTCGAGTTCCTTCTTCATCCTCACTGGAGAATAAATAAAAGAAAATCACATGTCCTGGATTGACCTGATGCTCTGCAGCATCTCGACTCTCTCTCATGTTTGTAACACTGTCAGCTTAAAACCAGGAAGCTCATTCTGATGATTGGAAGGCACGCCACGTAAGTTTACAACACTTGTTTGTGTGCCTTTTTATAAGTCAATGCTCAGCTTCACTCGCTAATGTTAAAGACCACAAACCAGGCCAGAAAAATCCATGGACTCGGACCTAAATTATTACTTAACACTTACATTTGTCATATGCTTAACCCGATTCGACTGTTATCAGGCCATTAAATAGGTGTTATCAGTCACTATAAGCACCATAGATGTGGTTCAGTAGGGGCCTCCTACACCTACTACGTTGTAAAAGTGAAAGTGAAACTTAAAAGCAACACATTCTAACATGTAAAACTGAATGAAACGTCACGTTTTGAACACAAACAAAAGGGCTTCTTTAGGTTTACGCATTAAAACTAGAACTTATTTAGGTTTAGGCAGTAAAACTACAACTTCTTTAAGTTTAGGCAATAAAACTACAACTTCTTTAGGTTTAGGCAACAAAAAGCACCTAGTTAAGTTTAGGGAAAAACATGTGTGACGTGTTTGGGTTAAAATAACTACGAACACAAAGACAACTAGACATTGTTGGTCTCACATGGGATGCGAACTCTGGTCTCCTGGGTGAAAATATGGTGTTTTGTGTGTTTTTTTTTAGATTACCTGTCTCTTGCACTACTGTCAGGATGTAGTGACTGTTTTATAAAAATGACGTTTTTTTTTTATCATATTTGCTCCATTTCTGCCCACTACTGCTTTAAACCTCTGGTATCATAGTTTAATATTTTCCATCTGTCAACGCTGCCAGTAATGAAAATGCTGCGTTCTACACACTGCAAGAGTACATTTTCGTTCACGCACCCTGGAAGTGCTGATATAAAAGATAATATTAAGATGACCAGATAGTAATATACAATTTTCATAGCTGGCAGAGAATGTGTCACAGTCAGCCTTTTAGTATCTGACAATCAATAGTTATATTACACCAATGAAATTCTTGTGTTTGTGTTTACAGGTGTTATTATACAGTTCTCAAATAAACTGTTTTGATGGATTTTGGGAGACAAAACATAATTTTTCGTCTGCTGAGGCGCTGTCCATGGTGCTAAAACACATGCTCTGCAGCGCTGAAACAATTCTCCCCATCCTGATAAAAACACTTATTGTGCATGTATAAGCGCATATACGCGCATGAACGTGTGGTACGATTAAGAATCCCGGTTTGGGGGTTTGAGGAAAATACGGTCGCCGTAGATAAGAAGATGTGTTTTGTTGTGCTACAGTGGTATTTGATTAAAGTGGATCTTCCACTGGGTTCTGATTACTGTGATTAAAACAATCAAGATGTGACAGCTTCGACAGCCATGACGAGTGTTTTATTAAATGAATGTTTGCTGCAGCTTGAACAGAACACGCATGTTTCTGTCCCCACTGAGCCACAGGGCTGCTTCTCATTCAGCTATTAGACACTAAAGTAGTTTGTCTGATTAGTGGAGTGTTTACCAGCCGGGCCCGGTTCCTGACAGAGCCCCTGTATCCATCCACATATCCGTTTTAATTAACACTTCATCACAATTAGCTTTGTGATCAGCACCACAGTGGGCTGGGGTGAACACACACACACACACACACACACACATTCATGCACACACTGCTGTCAACGACTGAAGAGCCTTTAAAGGCAGCGTGGTAGAATATGCTCCATCGAGGTGCTCAGAGCAAAACATGAAAACATAATGGAGGTCAGCTGACCTCTCTACATTCCACAGTGAAAGAGACGTTTTGCACCCCGGTTGAACTTCTCTGTGCTTGCTGAGCAGTTTTGATAAATGTAAGGAAAGCCGAGGTTTGGAGTCAGACTGGACGGAGATTTTGGACTTTGCATTAAAATGTTGACAATAAAAACCACATTGCTGTGTTCACCTGCCCATCAAGGATAACACATGTTTCCAAGTGGTTTAGGGGGTTAGTTAAATAGGCAACCGGAAGGTTTACATCATCACAATGGAGCATATATTTCCATCCCCATGCTCTCTTATGTCTCATAAGTGGTTGCTGCAATTTGTGGGTTGATACCATTTGTTACACAGATTTGGTGCTAAATTTAACCATTTGTTTTACTACTGGAGAATTGATAAGAATGATCAATAATCCCTCCAAAATACCACATTAAGACACCAAGACCTTGAGGAACACCATAGAAAAAGCCATGCTGTGATTTGGGATCAAAAACTTTTGACATTTGGAGATTTCTGCAAGAATTGCATTGCTCTGATTGGATGGCGAGCACTTCTGTTGTGTAAACTGCTCCGAAACTCCCTTATTGTCAATCTAGCTAGGAAAGCCATCCATCCTCTGAATGCTCTAGGTCTCTAGTTTGTGGCTGTATAGTTTCATGAGGCTGTGATTATCCTAGAGGTCACCACAGGTCATTTTATGCAGTGAGGTCAAGTTTCAAAAAATGGTCTCACTACAATGAAATGTCTCCTATGGGGACTAACATCATCACACATGAATACAGTTGGGCTCATTGGATCCACAAGAGTCTCAGCTTTACAGTGAGACACAATTTATGTGATTCAAGACTGTTTAGGGACCCCAGTATGCAGAAATATTCAGATACCATTTGAGAATAGGAGACAATAACATTTATACTGCATTCAAAAAACTGTATGTGATTATCATATAGTGGGCATGTCTGTAAAGAGGAGACTTGTGGGTACCCATAGAACCCATAGAACCCATTTTCATTCACATATCTTGAGATCAGAGACAAGTTTTTCCTTGCTAAAGTTTCGCCTTCCTAACCATTTAGCTAGCATGACATGTTTGGTACCAACGGGTCTGACTCAAAAAGTCCGGGGCCGTTTTTCATTCCCAGTTGGTCTCTGGCTTAGTCACAGTGTTTGATTTACAGCCAATGCCTCAATGTGATTTAGAAGAAGTACTTTATTAATCCCTCATTGGGGAAATTCAATTTTTACTCTGTGTTGTTGTTATTCATTACACACACACTCACACACACACACACACACACACACACACACACACACACACACACATAGGCCTGAAACACACACATGAACACACGGGAGCTACAGACATTCATTAGCGTAGAGGTGTCAGAGTGGTTTATGAGGCCGCCACGTAGTCGGCAGCAAAGTCCCTACAGACTGAGCTACTGCCGTCCCAATTATCAATTACATCTGCAGAAAATGTGTGTTTTCTTCATGACATATGTCACTATTACAATATATATTTACATTTACAGTAAACAAATAACTTTATGAATTCAACCCACCTCCACTGGGTGACTATTAGATTCCACTTAACTCTTAAGTAGAAATCCAGAGTTAAATCTTAAAGCAAAAACGATGCGTTCTATTGACCAAGTCTCTGAGTCTTGTGCTGTTTTCTTCTGTAACGTTCTATTATATTATTCTGTGTGAGTGTTTTTGCCTTGTCCTGTTTATTCTCACACTGTCACATTGTCAGTGTGTTTGTGGACCCTGGGAAGAAATGCTGCTGCGATGCTGGAGCTAATGGGGATCTTAATAAACTAAACTAAACTGAAGCACAACTCCTAACAGTCTACAGGTGCTCAGTGTTTCATACTAACAAGATAGATCTGAGTTGGAGCATCAAGTCCTCATATGTGTGTTTACATGCAGCGATTCAGCTCTGCAGTAATTGAAATGCTGAGAGGAATCACACACACACACACACACACATAGAGAAACACTGATGAAAAGGGAGAGTGGTGGCAATACATCTTACACATACAAGAACTCTATTACACTGTCTGCCTGCAATTAGAGTCAATGTGATGGAGTGCACACACACACACACACACACATACAGTGATCACTCTATTTGTCAGTGAGTCAGTTAACCTCATTTACTTTGCTGAGAAGAACTCTCCATGGGCCCTTCTCAATCAACAAGTATTGATCTGCTTGTGTGTGTGTGTGTGCATGCATGACATTTCTACAGTCTTGTTTGTGTCTATGCATCTCAGAGTGTGTGAGCGTGTGTGTGTGTGTGTGTGTGTCTGTTGCACAGTCAATGCAGCATTCCAACATTAAACGTACAGATTTGTGGTCTTTACACCGCAAATATGAAGGAGGAGTTTGGTTTGTGTGGGTTACGACTACAGAGAGATGCAGCATAGAGCTGTAAAGCATCACTGATCAATATATCTCTGATAACAGTGAATCAGCGGTTACATGTGATGTGAAACTCATAGTGATGAACCCACAGATTCTCACCAACTTTAGCCTGATTTAGCTCATAGTGAATAATAGAAGTACATTCATCAGGTGGACACAAACACGATGACAACGGGATGGTTATGTTGCTTTACATCTGCTGGATGATTAAATAATACTAGACCGTGACTGGCTTATAAACTAACATCACAAGATCATGCTCATGTGGTTTCTCAAATGAAACTCGTGAGCTCGTGTTTACAACACGGGAAGTCGTGTACACGATATGCTTGGCGTTCAAGTGGTTAAGTCGTGAAGAACACCGCTGCTAAGCAACAGCAATATTAACGTCACTGTCGGCGTCTAGAAGCCACAGAGGCTAAAGATTTAGCAAGCTAGCAAGTGGGTAACACAATGTAGTAAATGCAAAGACATAATGACAGAGGAAGAAGATGAAGTCGTTGGGAATATCAACATTTTCCTCAGACATGTTATAGAATTATGGAGAAAAACAATACACAACTAAAATGACAATATATTAACTTATTATGCACCGAAAAATGAACTTCCATGGGCTCACAACGTCAACAAACACGTCACAAGTCGTGAACTCGGAGCTTTCAGAAACTTTCCACTTACGAGGATGTGAATACGACAAGAGGGGGGCGTTCATATGGACTCATCTCGTAAACACGGTAAACGACACCACATTTGAAGGCACCAATAGATCAGGGTTTGTTATAACCAGTTGTCTGTCTGCAGTCCCTGTTTTGCATAAACTTTTAAATCCAACCTGCTTCTCTGAGTCGTGGGTCATACGTCTGTACCTTCAACAACAACAACAAAAAAGTCAGCCCATTTTTACAAGTCTGCAAAAAAAAAAGTCTGTAGAGAAATCAGATTTAGGTTGGAAATCGATGTGCAGGTGAGTAACCTGCTTACTGTAAACCCAGCTTCAACATGCAGCTGCTCAGTGATCAGATACCACCTCTAACCTCAGCTAACTTTATCAGTGAAATATGATGCTGCAGGTTTTTGGGTCATATTGTGTGAATTTAACAGCCAACTGTTCAGCTGTAGAAAACAAACTTACAGTATGTAGACTGATTTTAGTTCCAGTCTAAGTTGGACTGCATTATTATTTTGATATAAGGATGCATGTGTTCGTTACACTTTAGTTTCCAGAGTAGAACTCTGAAACTATTTAACTTAGGAACTTCAAATTTGGTGTGATGGTTGACAGTGTGGTCTAGTTGTGCCTTTTGGGGGTTAGAAGTCCAGGGTGCCCAAAACTTTTTGAAATTTTGGCCAAAAACTGTGATTCTGAGAATTTTGACCTTATTTTCTAAAGACAGTATTCAAGCCGATTAATCAACTATCAAAATAGTAATAGTTGACAACTTATCAATTAATCATTAGTTCCAAAAGGGCAAAACCTTTGGCCTTACTTTAGTAGGGGTCAAGCAGTGAGCATGTGGGCCATGCTCACTTTTAACTTTTAACATTGGACCTGTTGTTGCCTCCTGTATCAACGCTAAGCTAGGCTAATCACCTCCTTCCTCCAGCTCTGTATTTACATTTACCCAAAAATGTTGAACTATTCCATTTACTGCACCTGTTAGTTTGATTTAAATGTCTGTGTCTCTCAAAGTCATGGATTGATACAGAGATGAAAGTGCATCAGTTTTGTGAGTCAGATAGGTGATTTCTGTTGTTGTGGATCGGCCTTCAGCCCTTATCCCTTTAGCCTTTTAGCATGGCAGTCCAGAGGGAAGTGAACCTGCAGATTCAGTCCGTGTTTCAGGCCTCCATCTGCTCATCGATCCACACACTTCTAATGAGTGTGTGTTCAGCTGCAAACTTCTGAGTGTGTGTGTGTGTTTACTGTCATTACTGCCGATGCTAATTGCTAGCAGAGAGAATAACGAAGTAGTTTGTGCGCGTGTGTGTGTGTGTGTGTGTGTGTGTGTGTGTGGGTGTGTGCACCCTCTATCATTTTGCTGTCGTTAGCACTGATGCTAATTGCTACTACGCAGAATAATGAAGTACTTCTGGTGTGTGTGTGTGTGTGTGTTTGTATGTGTATGTGTGTGCACCATCAGTCACTGTCCTGTCATTAGCACTGGTGCTAATTGCTAGCAGACAGTGTAATGGAGTGTTCCCTCTGGACCGTTTAACAACCTCAGACTTCAACACACACACACACACACATCGACTGTGTGTGTGTGCGTGGCCTCACTACTACAAACAAACGAGGAAAGTACTCAGTAAGAATATGTAACTCGTCCTCTCCATCACACCTAATTGGATTGAGGTTAAAGAGGGACGTCAATGTGAGATCTTCAAAGGAGAAGCAGCACAGTTGGTTCTCACCTGAAAGTTACACTTAAAAAGTTTACTTTACCAAACTGAAATGCCCCTTAACACGGAGTTTAGAGAGTTTGTTACAGACAGCAGTTTGATGTGTTTATTTTCTGTTCATAACAAATCACATTGACATATTGGGAGTGTCCAAAATAGAACAGATCCTACCAGCCCGTTGGCACAAAGAGGCGTATAAATGCCACGATAATGCGCATAAAGGCATTTAGCGTGCAATAAGTACGCCTTTCTTGATTTGAACATAATGACATGTTGTGTTAAATTTAACAGTTTTGTTCTTATAGTGTGTGGAGAGCAACGATTTGGCCCAAACAGTGCAACACACAGAAAAAGATTCATTCATGAACAACAAGAGTCATGACTAAAAAGAACAGAAACCTCACTAAATCTCTCGCGTTCAAAGGTGACTTTAGTGTAAACAAACATGGCAGACAACCTCAGTATGAAACCAATGGTGTGCAAATTGCATACTATTTCCGGTGAAATATTACAGTATGCAACGCTGGACACTACAGCGGAATAAATATCCCACAGTGCAATGTTGTAGTGACGATAACAATCATAACAGACGTTTATGGACAACTCTGTAACATCACTAACGCTAATTTAACCGTAAGTATCAGACTTCACTTTACTCGGCATAATATAGATTTTAAATTACTTCAGACTTTGATTCTCAAAAAACTTTGTTTTGGTGACATGATGTTGGCCCGGGTTACCATGGTTACACGTCTCCTACCGGTCCGGTCGCTCTCAGGAAGTGACGACATAAATTACAGTTTAGTGCGTCTGAAAAGATGCATACTACTGTTTATTCACACAAAAGTATGTTGAACGATGGTACACCTTTTGAGTATGTAATGCATATGTGATTTTGGATGAAGCAATGCATTTGAAGGTACCAGGAAAAAAAGCCAATAAGTGGTCCTTGAATTGGGATAGTTTGTACTCTACTTGCTTAACATTTAACTTGCATGTTTCATTTGCACAACAGTGAGAAGCGTGCAGTTAATCATATACATGATGTTATTTCGGGGTCGACAATGACCCAAACTGGTTTTCATGACTTTCACTGACTTGATTTGAGTAAAAAGGACATTCATATATAAAAGTGTGACTTTAAACACTGTGGAGAGTGCAATAAAATATATGGATATCAGCAAAAAATATGAATATTGACTTCTTGGTGCACTGGATGGTTTCCACATATAGAAAAATCAGACTCCAGTACAAAACCTTAATGATGTTATCAGGAATGATTTCATAGATTTTCGTTGGAACAGAACACGTGATCTAATAACCACGGCGGCGGTAACACTCAAGCTGCTGACGCTTCAGTCCGCCGCCTTCGGTGTCGCCGTGCTGTCGGAGCCTTAAATTAAAAACATCAAACCGCACACGTCAATTATTGCTTTGCAAAGTGTTTGAGCTTAATGATTCCTGAGGGGGGAAATTCATCTGCACATTACTTCCATCTGTAACTCTGACTAGCAGATCAGCTCGTCGTGTGGATGCTCCACTTCTGGACTTTAATCTGTGGGATCTGTTGCCTTAAAACTAATGTTGACATGAAATGTGTCATCTGTCAAAATGTCAACAATGCTGACAGATGATGATGATGATGATCTATCAGTGCAGTGTCTGTGCTGTATGCAGCTTATTTATAGAGTCATAATTCCTACGTCTGCTAGCTAGAGGGCTTTGTTACTTGAACATAAACATCTGTTGTTTTGGGGAGATTTCCTGAAATGACTGATGTCTTAGTTTCTCTTGGGGACTCAAATAAACTTTTATTTTAATAACTAGAAACAATAAAGTTATCCTCCAATTCCTATTTATCTTGTATCTAATTCATCACAAGCCTGTAGTATATGTTTCCTAACATTATGTTTTATGTTCTTTGTGGCGAATTTCAGGGTTACAATTTTTTTTTGCGATTGCTTAAATTGTGTCAAAACTCTACACACCAATATATATATACAATATATATATACATGCAATATAAGACACAACACTTGGAGATAAACATCTCCCTTCAACACACATCAACAACACACTGATGTAGTAGTAGTAGTAGTAGTATTTTATTCAGTCATCACACATAATACAATAAGTATAAACAATACAAACAGTATTAACAAAGTAAACAGGCACAGGCAGAAGCAAAATGCTTATAATTTATATACCTAACCTATATTCTTATCAAATGAAGCTACCCTCCAGAAATAAAAAATCATTCACACTTGTAACCCTCAAAAATAGCTTTGTAACCCATTCTTTTGAAAACCAAAAGCGAATTACACATTCTTAAATTTATATTAGCATTGTTCCATAATTTGACCCCAACAATAGAAACACATCTCCTTTTAATACCTGTTTTAGCTTTTTGTACAGTAAACTTACAAATACCTCTCAGATCATCATTTGCTCTCCCGTAGTGAAAAAAAAAACGTTTGTACACCGTCTGGGAGTGACTTTGATTTGGCTCTGAACATTATTTGCATTATTTTATAATGTACCAAATCATTCAATTTCACAACATGGGAACTTATAAACAGTGGATTAGTGGGATCACAGTAACCAGTATATTAATAATACATATGGCTTGTGTCTGTAGTAAAACGATTGAATTTAGAGTTGTTTTAAAGGTCGACCCCCACAAGTCTGCACGGTAAGAAATATAAGGAAGTATAAGTGAGCAATAAATGATATGCAAGGCCTTATAATTTAATATCCCCAGATCTATACAGGATAACTACTGACTTTGAAATTTTTCCTTTGATATAGTCAAAATGTTGTTTCCATGTGAATTTATGATCAATCACAACCCAGAGGAATTTTGTCTCAAAAACTCTTTCATTTTCTACTTCATACTAAACACTGCAGTTTTTAGTACTTTGTATACCTTTTTCATTTTCTCATTTTGTGAAAGATTGTTCCAGTACAGTACATCTACTCACATTTCAATCAACAAAACCAAGAAAAGTAGAATTACAGAACAGTAGTCAATACAATGTTACTGTAAACTAATGGAAACAAAAATAATTGGAGTTAAAATTACAGTGCAATGGTAAACAAAAACAATAGTATTGTAAGGGATGGTGGATGGTTTTGGATCCTGTCTTCTGTTCGGGTCTGATCACATCACCTCATCCACATCACAAGAAATGTCCTCCTTCGTCCCCTTCTTTGTTCTTGTTCTCATCATCATCATCATCATCATCATCATCATCATCATCCTCTTCCTCTGTTTCAGGTATGTTTTGCATTTTGAATAGAAGTGTTTTCCCAATTATAAGAGATTTCCTTCATGAACAAAATGTGACATGTTTAACAAGAAGTGTGTTGCAGAATTAATTGCAAAGTCCAAGGCAGAAAATGTGTTTGTACAAAAGTTAAGTTTTGATGCATTTGTACAAGCAATTTTTTAGCAAATTTAGCAAAAACTTAGCAGTGTGTAAGCAATCACAAAAAAAAAAACTGTAAATAAAGTCATAAATAAGTCTAGCCACATGCAGAAAGTGCGACAGTTTCTTCCCTCCCGAAGAATTCTGTGTTACAACCATCTAACGCTTATTCGATTGGGAAAAACTTTCTGTGACTCCCACTGCAGGTGACCTGTGTTCGGGCGGTTCACGCAATTCACACAAATAAAATCTCAGTCACCTCCAGTGGTGTCTATCAATGCAGACAGTTTCAGTTTTAGACGTATCTGTCTCTGATAAATCTTCCTCCACTACTTATATCCATATTTGTAAGAAGTGTGAACCATGAGCTGACACCATCTTGTTTTCTTTCTTTCATCAAAATGTCCCGAATCCCACTAAGCTGGTTACAGTTCAGACATGGATGCTCGCTGTTCTTTTCTTTCTTTCTTTGTAAGCCTGTAATCATTTAAATCAGTGTTTCATGTCAAAAGATAAAGCCTCCATTCAGCAATCAACAGCTTTGTGCTCAGTGAATAGTGGGTCATTATGTCAAACATCAGTCTGATATTCACAGATGACAGACCACAGCACGGCTTCATCAGCCAATCAGAGCGGAGAAATGAACTGAGCTGCGTGTTAAATTATTCAAATTCAACTTTTTCATGCTCCGACCTGACAGCTGCCATTCTGATACCAGCACACACACCGCGCAGTACAAATACATGACATGTCTGCATGAACACACACCTGCAGTGTTAATAAGGTGAAGATGTTGAATTGTTGCAGCCGTTTCCTCAAATCTAAATCCCAGCACTCTTGTTAGGACTGAAGTGTTGGATGTGCTTATCTGGAAAGAGCCTCGGAGACGAGACGGCGTATAGGAGGAAAATAAATGTGTTGCTTCAATAAGAGACGATGTGTGTGAGTGTGAGATAAAACATCTGCTGTGAATGTAAAGAATGAAAAACAGTCGAAGCTCCAACTGTGATCGATCAAAGAGACGCAAATAAATGAGGAGAAATCAAGAGAATTAAAAGAGTGAATGGTGAGTAAATGTGTTTAGCTCCTCTGGTCTGACTGCACTGTTAGCTCAACATCAATCACCTGCTCACACACACATTGAATGCACACAATTTAACACAAAAAATGCATACACACAGGTGTGTTTGTGTGTACAGCCCATTCTCATTCACAGGGCGTCAAATACCGAGGCTTTGTCACGGTCGTCGGCGTTCGGTAACGCCGCACAAGAGACCTTTCAGTGCTTTTGAGAGCTGTTGAAAGTCGTGCTGATGGCGCTGATGGCGTCACGAAAAAAATAAAATGTGTGTCTATGTACACGAATCAAACAGATAAAATTTCATGATTATTTCATGAACTGCCGTGAGACTGTGTTGTGTCACGTTACAATATGCTGTTCGTTCAGTTTCATTTTCACTGTACTAACGTAGTAGTTTTAAGCCCAACCATGTAGTCCTTTCTTTAACCTAACTATAGTGGTTTTAAAGCCAAAAATATAGTGACGCCAAGGCCAAGGGGTGTGACGCCAAGTCCAAGGGGTGTGACGCCAAGGCCAAGGGGGGTGACGCCAACGCCAAGGGATGTGACTCCAAGGCCAAGGGGCGTGACGCCAAGGCCAAGGGGTGTGACGCCAAGGCCAAGGGGTGTCACGCCAAGGCCAAGGGGGGTGACGCCAACGCCAAGGGATGTGACTCCAAGGCCAAGGGGCGTGACGCCAAGGCCAAGGGGCATGACGCCAACGCCAAGGGGCGTTATGTGACGAGTTGGGATGAGAACGTGTTGGTAACAGCATCAGCAGCATTGGACGCTTGATGGGCTGCCACTAGACACAAGGCACCTGATTGGACGAACGCTTTCCCTCATGTGCTGCTGCTCCCAGCTTTCAAACTGGAACCAACACGGCGGCTCGTTTCGAAACTTTCTTCTCTTATATCATGAAAATAGTTCATCGAAATGTGTTTCTGAAAACATTTTGTGCCAGAAGTAATCCATGCCGTTGAATCTGTCTTTAGTTTGTATCGACGACATTTAGTTTAAAAGTTTCTCGGGAGTTTCCAGAGGCGGAGAGTTGTGTCGGATGCTCCTGATTTGCATAAAGTAGCCTAGACCTCAACTTTATGCAAATGAGGAGCGGACGACGTGATGCCCTGTCTCTCGAATCGCGCCGCCACACTACCAGAATGCATTGCACGGCTGCTTACGCAGACAATGAATGGGAAGCGTGGAAAGGACGGAGACTGTCGACCATTACAGATGCCGTAGACGAGGCTAACAGGGCTACATGCCCTCTGGACTATATAACCAACATGCACAAGGAATCGCAAAGGGGTTTTCACCTTTGTTCTGTTAATGTGATGTTTTTATCCTGTGGACATGTTTTGTGTCTCTATTTTCCTGCCTCAGCTGGACAATAAAGTTTATTCTATTCTATAATGCAGCCACAGAGGACCGACAGACACACACCGCCAACACCTGCTCTGAGATTCCTCATTATCCCGTTTCTGCTCGTTTGTTATGGATTTTGAGCAGATTTTTTTTAGTCTTGATGTTAACTGCGTTTCTTCTGACGTGAGGTGGGGGGGAGGGCTAAATAATGAGTTTAATCTCCAGCTGTTCTGTGGTTCTTCTCAGCAGCTCCCACCGCAAATATGTGCAACTGTCGGAGCCTGAAGCAGAATGCAGTTGACGGAGAGTGTAATATTCCCTCACCTTTAAAAAATTAAACATAATGCATCAAGATAAGCTTAAAGGCATTATACAAGAGTATCCAAAGCTGCAATGACTTCCAAAAAAAAACGCTAACTTCCTGCCTTGATATCCCCCCCCCCCCCCCTCTGTTTTGGTCGAGGCTGTTTACAACTGACCCACATTAGAAATATTACAAGCTGCGGTTTATGATTTCAAACCCCCCAACACAGTTCTGCTTGAAGGCATCTGAAGCTTTAACGCCATTATACATTCACAAACCAGACAGTTTCACAGCAGTACCATAAATATTATTTTAAAAATACATATATATATCCAACCACGCTGTAAATTCTGCGTGTTTTATTAGAAAGTGAAACCCTGGGGTGATGTTGATATTAAAAGTCACAACCTCAAACATGGAGAAATGTCCTAAATTGAGCAGAAAAGCTTCTGTGGATCTGAAACTACACGCCTTTACATTTACATTTGACCCACATTATACATGTTATACATTCTACTACATCGTGATGTAATTATGAAAAAGCACTAACTTATTCATGAAGGCATCTATAGTCCATCAACAGTTATCTGTTTTAAAACCGAGATGATTCACATTCCACATTTTAAATATTAATATGAAGTTTTCTATTTCATTATAACACAAACACATCCCCCCCGATGTTTCACATTTGACACAATTTATTTTCGTTCTGGGTCTTGTCCCTCCGTGTTTCAGTCCACCTCCAAACATAAAGAGTTTGTTGGTTAACAGCTCTTTGGTTGGATTAAGTCAACAAAACTCTGTGATTTGTTGAGATTTAGCAAAACTCAAGGCTTTAATGTTCATTATACATCAGACAAATATTGGATGGATTGAATGAATTGATTCTCTTAAAGACATGAAGAACAAACATGAATACTGGTTAAGAAAAGTGTGTAGATACAGATGTGATCGTCTTGATGATGTGCTTCTTGATCTCAGATCTTGTGCTCACCTACAGATTCATTAGTTGTTGATTTTTTTAATTCCTAAAATAAAGATGTCCGAATTATTCATCGTTACTATTGAACAGATGTTTGTTCAGATGCACGCACACACATTGACCTGATTTCTAAGTTGTTTTCTATTAGTGGTTTTAATCTGAATGTATGTCTTTTGTTCTTCAAGAAAGAACTTGAAGCTTTGTTGGTGACTCAAAATGAAAATAAATGAAGAACTTATCATTTATAACCTCATATCAGAGGGTTTATTTTTTTTCCAGCTTGGCAGAAGCTGTATTTTTAAATCCAGCTATAATTTAGAAGGAGTTGAAAAGAGAAAAGAGAGAAGAGAGAACAGCTGATCATCTCATCATCTGATTATCTTATAAACAAAGAGCAGCGACGCTGACCTAGAAATAAGCTGGAGAGTCGCCACCCTTCACTTTGAAGAGCCGTGATGCATAATAGCTCTGCTTTTATCTCCACTTTCTTTCTCTCCGCTCTAATCCACCTTCTCCTTCTGTCTTTTAGAGTGTTTTCACAGTTGGTCCCTTTCAGCCCTCCAAAAACAAACTCAGAGCAATTAGTCACAATTTTAGTCCCCATAGGAAACATTTCATTGTAGTTGTAGAGACCTTTTTTGAAACTTGACCTGACTGTATAAAATGACTTAAAATGACCTGACCATCAACTGTTGACTTGCTATCTCCCCCTAAAGGCCCCCTGTACCCCCCTAAAAAAAGGCTAAAACGGGTCTATTGTGGGTGTCAAGGGATTAAAATGACATAAAGTTTGGTTTGTTTAAAAAGGACTATATGTAAAAACACCCTTATGCTTTTGTATGTGCCCTTGTGTTACTGTTTTGGGACATTTGCAGCCTTTAATCTGATGCATGCAGCATCTTGTTTCAGAGGTAGCTGCTCTAACAGAAGGACCACTTGGCTTTCTTGACGTGTCGGACGACATGCTGTCCAACCTTGTGTGTCAGCTTTTATGGAAAGGCCAAGCGGTTTTCTGAGACGTAAATGTCGGTGGCAGCTTGTCTGCTCTCCTCTCTTCACCTCGTCACCACACCTTGTCTTTCATCCCTCTCTCTCTCTCTCTCTCTCTCTCTCTCTCTCTCTCTCTCTGTCTCTCCGTCTGTCAGTCTCTCTTTGTCCGTCTGTCAAATCCTTTCTCGTTCTACATCTTTTCTGTGGTTGTTCCAGAGCGGCGGTCTGCCCTCTACTTCACCTCTCTCCATGAGAGCTTCCAGGTAGTCTGTCACACATGCACACACACTTTAATGTCTCCACATCAGCTCTGGAGTGTATGGGAAGTTAAATGTGTCTGTCTTTGTCTCTCTTCTCTCTCTCACACACACACACACACACACACACACACACTACCTCGATGTGTTCTTTTAGTATTTACCAGTTTCTTCTCAACACATTTCGTGGAGTAACGTTTTGCATCATCTCGTCCTCGACAGCCACAGTTCACAACAGATCGATGCATGAAGCGATTGACTGATTGACTCGCTCGATCCATCTGGTTTCACACGGAGCCGACTGCCGCTCGTTTCTTCATCCTGAGAGATGGCGAGGAGCCCGGAGATGTCATTCATTCTCGCAGTATAACAGCCGCTGCTCAACATAAAGGACTGAGAGAAGAAAATTATTGGGTTGAGCAGTCAGGGATGGAAATGACTGCATTTATCTACGTAGAGGGCCTGCTATAGAGAGAGAGAGAGAGAGAGAGAACAGAGAGAGAAGAGAGAAGAGGAATCACATGAGAGAAAGCTACGGAGGAACAAAACTAAAAATCTGACTAGAGGCTGTAATGGTCACCGGGAAATAAAACCTTTGCATTGCCGAGGAAAAACAACTGTGAAATATTTATATTTAAACCCACCCTCTTCTCAAAAATATGTGTTTTCCTGTTGTTGACTTGGATGTTTGACCTTCCCTGTGCAGAATGATGTATGAGCAGAGTTTGACACAGGAGGCTGTTTTCACATTTATCTGCAGACGGGGGAAAGTTTCTCCGTGCTTTACTATTTTCATGTCTTAAATCATGGCTGAAAGGAGCGGTGTTTTACTATGAATACTATGCCCTCCAAACCAACACATTCTCACTCCCAGCTCGTCAAACACCGCCGCTCGGTCGGTGCCCCGCGGCATCGGAGACCGACACAGGAGGTACTACTCTAGCGTTACTTTTGGACAGACCAGGGACGGCGTGTCAATATACCCTTGTTACATGCATAGTGTCCTTTCAAAATAAGGTTCCATTTTCACTGAAAGTTAGGTTTAGGCAACAAAACCACTTAGTTAGTGTTATGCTGGAGGGCCTGATTCCTCCCCCCCACCTCCTGACAATCGTCAGCAAAGTCCTGATAGTTTGATGGTTCTAAAGATGATCTTT
Organism: Sebastes umbrosus; assembly: GCF_015220745.1. NCBI lineage: Eukaryota > Metazoa > Chordata > Actinopteri > Perciformes > Sebastidae > Sebastes > Sebastes umbrosus. Next base: position 7,255,969 of record NC_051269.1, read on the forward strand.
CCAGATGTTCCTGTGGTGTGAGGTATGTTAAGAGTGTTTACCATCCTGGACGCACCGATCTCAAATCGTAAATATTAATTAATTATATTATATTAAAATATTAACATGTTCAATATTTCTGATGGGATATCCTGTTGTGTGTGAGGAACCCCGAGGACAGCCGAGGACGCAGTCACGTGGGAAAGAACGATAGCCAATAGAGAACCAAGCTGACTGAAGAAGGAAGGACGACCATCGCCGTCATGGCGGCCACGGCTAATGCATGAGCTAATGCTAAACGTGAAGCATAAAGTAGTAGTAAGATGGACACTATGCATGTAACGAGCGTATATTGACACGTCGTCCCTGGTCCGCCTAAAAGCGCAAATGGGGTAACCCGTGCGTCAGTCTCCAATGTCGAGGGACCAAGCGGCGGTATTTGACGAGTTGGGAGTGAGAACGTGTTGGTCTCACGATCTCATTGGCTGTACCTCTCCGACACATCCAGATGTTTAGCAATGCTAGATATCTGGGATGCATCTGCGATGCCTCTCTGCGTGCCTCTACAGTTCACACGTGACGCTCTTAGCGCTGATGTGCGAGCACCAAGCCAGCACGGATTTGTCTCTGATCTTTTGTCGGGGAGCTCCATAAACTGTCGGCGAGTGGAAAATCAGGGCTAAAAGTGGTGTAGTATGAACTAGACGTTAACAAGCAATTGCGGTGATATTTGCTCAGTTCATTGAAGCTACCGAGGGAGCATCAGTGTTATCTCATCAGGCATTCACATTGATTTGATCCTCCGGTATACTGAGGATAGAGGTATGAGTAAAGTCCACACAGTCAATGTGTTCTGTATTTTCTAAAATATGTCGATGCTTCTCATCTCGGTTAAAGTTTCAGAGGTGCTGTCGGAGGGCGTGAGAGGTGGAGGCTGGTTGAAGGGTTGTTTTATCTACTGGCTCTGTCCAGCAGAGTGTTTCATATCTGATGCTTAATTCATAGAAGTTATGAAGTCCTCCCACTTCATGCACAGGTTGACCAACAGTTTGGAGATGTGAAGGTAGACAGGGTTTGAATTTCTCTGTCAAACTCCTTTTTTTGATTCTTCACACAGCTACTTCTATCACTTTTGGAAAAACTTGCGCGCAACGCCATGAACGCCTTTGAGGAGAGACCGTCCGAAATCTCCCATTTGTACAATTTGCCGCATCGGAACTACAAAGACATAAAAAGACGCCGGGTGCATCCACGTTTCCCTCGCTTTCATCTCCCCCCCGCCCCCGTCTTCAGTGGGCGGGACTGAGACGGAAGGAGAGATGCAGGAGAAGATGATGAAAGAGTAAACATGTTTTTAGAGTGCCATCATCTGAAGCGGTGTCGGTTTCTGATGGCGATGAGACGGCTACATCGGCTGTCAGCTGGCTTCAGCAGCTCTGTATTCTGTTGATGCAACCACAGATGATTTACTGTCTAAATGATAATAAGGTTGCACAGTTACTGCCAACATGCAGCGACATGTTTGTGTTTCCTTTCATTATTTGTGTTTGCATTTATTGATATTCTGTTTGTAAATTAATTATTTAATAATCCAGGTGATGATGAGGGTGTCTCCTCCATTAATATTATCACTGATACAGGGGGGGGGGATTATTCCTGCTGAATGATGAACGTCTTTTATAGTTCTTTTGTTCATCAGACCGACAGTTCGAACACATCCAATAATTTTAACTAATTATCTAAACATTGGGACTACAACAGCGTAGCTGTGGTGTTTGGGTTTCAGAGCAGTCGGCAGCAGCAGCAGCCTCCTCTGAACAGACATAAATACTGTTGTAATAAATACATTTACTCATGATGAAAATATAAGTAATTGCTGAGTCATTGATATGGACCAGACGGATGGATCTAGACATTACCCAGAGGAGCTCTATGTGAGAACGCAAATGTCCGAATCAGTTGGACCGGACATTAAACGGACTTTATCCTGACAGTTCTCTGGTACAACATCTGGGTAACGTCCAGATGAGCCCGTGTGTGAATAGAGAGCCGAAGTCCTGCCGCTTCTATATAATTCAATATAGTACTGCCGCTTCAATATCTTTTGTTCCCGTTTAAATTGCGCCATGAATCACACATATGATGTTCCTCAATTTAAAAGATAATTTTGCAGGTCGAGAAAATCTCAGTTTGTCGTAGAATCATTTAGTTTAGTGTGAAACCGCTCAGTGAACTCTCGTCTCGGACAATATACGTCACCAACACTAGCGTGAGAAAAGGATCAGATCTGTTGCTCGTGTGAGTTCATCCCAGTAAGAAACACACAGGCATCGGAGCAGATACAGTGGGCAGGGAAAAAATGAAATAAAAGAAATAAAAATATTAGTCAACCTGGTGAGACAGTGATGCTGTAAATCTCAGCATTAGTGTGGATTGAACGTGTGGATGCTTCAGTGAGGTCGAGCAGGCTTTTAGTCCAAAAAATGGCACACAAAGCAAGAGGCTGTGTGATGATGAGATGAGCTCCAGCTCGACCAGTTAGAGCAGTTAGTTCTTCAGTCTGAAGGCTCATCACAACACTGCACAGCAGCTTTTAATATATGAAGAAGAATTTTACAGCTCTATAAAGTCATCGCTGCAACAGTCATTTTACCCTCCGTCTTGAGGATTGTAGAAATCAACACGTTCTCATCTCAACTCGTCACATACCGTCACTATGTGTCACTTTATTTTTGGCATCAAAACCATTACAGTTAGCTTTATTCATAATAATAATAATAATAATAATAATAAATTCAACTTATATAGCGCTTTTAAGATAAGATAAGATAAGATAAGATATTCCTTTATTAGTTAGTATAGTATTAGTTAGTATTAATTTGTATATTCCTTTTTTAGAACTCAAAGACGCCCTAACAATATAAACGGGAAGCGGTGTGATACAAACAGCAGACAAACTACACACACACACAAATGGGTGAGGGTGGGGGGGGCTAGGAGGAGGCAGCGGAGAAGAGATGGGTCTTGAGGCGGGATTGAAATAGTGAGAGGGATTCAGAGTCTCTGATGTGTTGTGGGAGGGAGTTCCAAAGCCTGGGAGCTGCCTGGAGAATGCTCTGTCCCCAAAGCTGCGATGGAGGTAGTGCTTATGCCGTACAGGAGAGAGTTGCAGTAGTCGAGGCGGGAGGAGATGAAGGCGTGGATAAGCCTCTCGGCAGCAGGGCGTGCGAGAGAGGGTCTGATTTTGATAGTAGGAGATTTTGACAACTTGGCGGATGTGGGGCTCAAGGGAGAGGGTGGGATCAAATATCACGGCAAGGTTGCGTGCCTTGGGGGGGGAGGGGGAAACAGTGGTGACATCAACGGTGAGAGTGGGGTTGTTGAGTCTGCTGAGGGGAGATTTGGAGCCGATGAGGAGGAGTTCAGTTTTGTCGCTGTTGAGTTTAAGAAAATTCTGATTTAGGTTTAGGAAAGAACAGCGTGGTTGGGCTTAAAACTACAATGTTTGTACGGTGAAAAGGACACAGCTGATTGTAACGGGACACACGGGACACGAACAACGGTCTCCTGGATGAAAGTTTGTTGGACCCATCCACCTCTCCTCACCTTACGCCCGCCTGGTGTGTCTCTTTTGCTCTTTAAACTACGTCACCACACTCCTGGCGCACTTTCTCTGAGCGTTTACTGTTTACTGCCGTGGATGGGTTTACATCGTAGTTAATTTAACATTTTATCCCGGCGCTAAAGGGACACAGCAACAGCTGTGACAAAGTGTCAGTATTTAATGCCCTCGAGCTGGTATGTTTATACTCATTAGATCAACCATATCAGCGTCTCGCCAGATGACGTCGGGTCACTTTGTGGCAAAAGTTGAGCCGGGTTCAACTTCTTTGCAGGACGACCTTGTGTTGGTTGACGGAGCCCTCTGCATCGCGTTCTCGCTGAAATAAACGAGCGAGCCGGCCGGAATGACTGATGTCGTGCATCTGGTGTGAATGTGGTTTAAATCTTTCAAGCTTTGAAGCAGCTTTTTGGATCAATTTGTTATATTATGTGACCGCCAGTCTTCAGCTGCACTACAGAGATAAAACAGAAAAGACTATGAGGAACCTCCATGCTGTTATGACAAATGATGCTTCCTTCTCTCTGCAGGAATGCTTCTCTCAGCATTTATCTCACAGTAATTAGCTAAGATCTCTCTCTCTCTCTCTCTCTCTCTCTCTCTCTCTATCTCTCTCCTCTTTCATGCTCTCTCCATCGCTCCGTCTCCACTTTTCTTTCACCAGACACATTTTGTTCATAGAGCTCCCGTCGGATGTCATGGAGACATCACATGGGAGAAATTACTGACTTCCTGCTTCATCCTCTGAAAACATTAGATGATGAGATCAATGAGACTCTGACAGTGTGTGTGTGCGTGCGTGCGTGTGTTTTTTAAATAATTAGCCTCAGTAGCTTCCAGTCAGCCGTTGTTTTAAGCTTTATGTTTCAATTAAACTCAACACTTCCTGCACACATATTTCACATTCCAGCAACTCAAGGGACGTAGACACCTGGTATGCTTTTAGTGTGAAAAATCAGCAGGAAGTGTAAAGTTAAATTTGACAGTCAGTAGCTACAGTTAAAAAGGCCCGCGAACACAGTGAATTTCATTCAACTGTCTTTGCGAGTATTCCTCTCCGTGATGTAGGGAGCACTGGCAGGGCTAGTTGGTGAACTGCTGTGGGGCTTATAGTGACAGATAACGCCTCTTTAATAGCCTGACAACAGTCTAATCGGCTGTGCATTCAGCCACATCTCTGCAAATCTCCGGACAAGGAAGGAGGCGACTCTGGTCCATTTACTGAGATGAACTGCAGACTGTTCAGACGTTCATCACGTATAGCCTATAGAACGCCATGTCATCTATATTGTCTCACAAGCACGAGCGCTGTGACAGCGAGAGTCCATTTCTGATTTCATTACTGTTTGCGGTATAGACTGTTCTCACGTGGCAGCGCTTTACTTAGATCTATTTTAACATATTTACATTTTAGGCAATTTATACAGTCTATTGGTGAAGTTGAATTAATCACTATGAGGGGGAGGGGGGACACATTTTGTCCACACCATGCAGGGATGGAGCTCCAAAGAAATCAGCCGGCGGACAAAGCTCAGACTCTTCAACTCCAACATTAAACCAATACTCCTCTATGGTTCAGAGACGTGGAGGACAACCAAGACCACAACAACAAAAGTACAAACATTCATAAACAACTGCCTGAGGCGCATCTTAAACATCCACTGGCCGGATACCATCAGCAACAATGATCTTTGGCAAAGAACAGGTCAAAAACCTGTTGAAGAAGAGATCAGGAGAAGGAGATGGGGATGGATTGGCCATACACTCCGGAAACCCGGTACCAGCATCACCAGGCAGGCCCTTAGATGGAACCCACAAGGCAAAAGAAGGAGAGGCCGGCCCAAGAACACCTGGCGCAGGGACCTTGACACGGACATCACACAGAGCGGGCTGACATGGAAACAACTGGAGAGGAAAGCCCAGGACAAAAGACTCTGGCGGACTGTGGTCAACGGCCTGTGCTCCACAAAGGAGCGAAAGGCTTTGAATGAAATGCAGGGATAAAAATAATTCAGCAGAGGCAGGGATATATAGACCAGAGTGGGGGAAATACCCCCACCCCCATCCTCCCTGGTATATCGTACCCTGGCTGCACCACTGACTTCTGTCTCATAACTACAACCCATTCCTCTTGTGCGCAGCAGTTTATACTCCAACAGAGGAGGTTAAATAGAAGCAGATGGAGCAACACAACCAATAAACTATACGATAGATTTCTGGACTCTCGGTTATACTGAAGGAATTAGTGCTGTGTTCATTATGCTGAATTTCACCTGTGAGCCTCTAGAACACAGGTGACTCCACCCCCCTCGACTAGTTTTACCTGGCCTTTATTAGATTAGATTAGATTAGATTCAACTTTATTAACTACAAGTACAACAAAATACAGTTTTGCATATAACCAGAGTACAAACTAGTAAAGTGCTGATTAAGACAAAATATATACAAATGAGGATATACAGTATATAGTGTATGTACATAGGCATATATACATATATACAGGTTGCAGTTACGGTGCAAATTATAGACATATGTTATATTCTGATCAAAAAGAGTTAAGTGTAAATTGTGTACTGATGAAATATTGTATAAAAAGTGTTGTATAAGAGTATTGTAAAGAATAAATTGCATATACAGGTGGAGTTATATTTATATCTATACACATAGCGGTTATGTACATAGAGCTATATGCATATGGGACTAAGTGAATATACATAAGATGTTATATATATACAGGGGAGGTTTGTACAGATGATGATACGTCTATAAGGACTAAGTTAATATTATATAGGATGAACATTACATATGAGAATGAGTTGTATGAATGTATATATAGATGAATAATGTGCATAAAAGTGAATACAAAGAGACTAGTGACTGCCCTTTATCTGTGTGTGACAGAGAGGATTTATGTATTATACAGAAGCAGGACATGAAACACACAAGGAACACACACACACACACACACTCTCTCAACTGACCTCACCTTGTTGAACCTGCAGACTACTTATCAATACTCCCATAACACTTATCAATACTCCTCGCTGCTTGATAACATCATCAGATTCACGGGTCGATGCCCGCCACTGTTGTATCAAATTATAGCTCTCTGTTATCAATACCCAGGGGTGTGTGTGTGTATTCAATTAGAGAGGAGGGCGGATCAATAACCAGCAGCTACTGCAGCCGATCCTGAAGCCTTATCAATGCTGACAAATGATAACGCACACAGATCAATAGGTTGTTCTGATGATGACGTCGCCTCAGCCAGGTGTGAGCTGAGAGACTGTAATGTTAGGGTTTTTAATTCCACTGTAGCGGTTTCATTTATTTGCAGAAATAAAGAAATAATGTCAAATTAATGACCTTATATTGTCTATTATATATTAACTCTAAACCCGTGGGAATTATTAATGATACATTTTAGTAATTTGAGAATTTTACTGTTTGATTTTAATTTGTGTCTTCATTCTAGGGCTACACCGTCTTTGATATGTACAGTTGCCATGTTTTCAGATGTTTTTTTGATGATTTGCCTTAGGGATGCACCGATACCAATACTGGATCTGATATTGGGCCGACTCATTATCCGCATTTTTGAGGGCTTGAAGGTGCTTGAAAAGTTGTTGAACTTTGCATACTCATCAGACGTGGTGTAAAATGTATTATTTTAAGAGTCTCGGGCTTGGCTTTTGCAAAATGGCTCGCTAGCGCCCCCTACAAAATTGGAAAAATTGAGCCCCTCGTTCAGGTTTCACCTAAATGTATGAAATTTGGTAGGCAGATGTAACGTGTGGAGACGCACAGAAAAGCCTCTTGGAGGTATACCCAAAACCAAACAGGAAGTCAGCCATTTTGAATTCAATGTGCCATTTTCGCCCATTTTTAGTGCGAAAATGTGAAAATAAACTATTCTTCTGGGGACCCCCTAGAACTCCCTCACGGTCCCCTAGGGGACCCCGGACCACTGGTTGAGAACCACTGGTGTAGTGCATGCATGTATGGGAAAGGTGGACACGTTTCGGACAGGTTTCTGATGTCTACCTGATGTGCAGATGAAACTAATTTGGGCTGACTCTCTGAACATGGAGCCTTTCACTTCCTGTTCTGTTCTAGAAAGCAGTAGTGACAAAACAAAGGTTGGTGTATAGTGAAGCTTTCTTCACCTCTCCTTGGCTGCTCGTCCCTGTCAGGTTGCATTATGGGATGCAGGTCGGTCGCTCGTTAAAGGTGACGACGGCCTGCGGAGAGCTTCAGGTTCAGTCTGTCGGCAGCTCGGGAGATTTAACCTGTAGCTGTAATCACTATCGACATCAACAGCAGCTTCATCCTGCTTCCTGCTGAGTGCCTCAGTGTGTGAATGCGACAGTTCCCACCAATCAGAGGACTGGTTCTGCCCGGGGGCATCACCGGATACATCAGGTAAAGAAGCATTTCTACTGTACACATGTCTCATCATGTCTAGTTCTTCAGGTGGTGTTTTTTTTTGTTTTGCCCTTAACACAGAATGCCCACATCATTAATGATGCTCATGGAGGTAATTAAGCTACAGCGTCAGACTCCTTCACTAGAGCACCAAATATGTGTTAATCTCATAAACTGTATATAAGAAGTGGACATAGTCACTGTGACGTCACCCATTGGTTTGTGGACTACGGTTTTGAAGCCTCGAGTTCGGCATTTTGGCCGTCGCCATCTTGATTTTTGTCCGTCGCTATCTTGGTTTTTGGCCATCGCCATCTTGGTTTTTGGCTTTTTGTCCATCACCATCTCTTTTTTTTTCCGTCGCCATTTCGGTTTTTGGCCATCGCCATCTTGGTTTTTGGCTTTTTGTCTGTCGCCGTCTTGGTTTTTGTCCATCACCATCTTGGTTTTTTTCCGTCGCCATTTCGGTTTTTGGCCGCCGCCATCTTGGTTTTTGTCCGTCGCCATCGCGTTTTTTTTCCGTCGCCATCTTGGTTTTCGGCTTTCACCATCTTGGTTTTTGTCCGTCGCCGTCTCGGTTTTTGCCCATCAAGATCTTAGTTTTTGTCTGTCACCATCTTGGTTTTTGGCCGCCGCCATCTTGGTTTTTGCCCGTCGCCATCGCGTTTTTTTTTCATTGCCATTTCAGTTTTTGGTCGTCGCCATCTCGGTTTTTGGCCGTCAACATCTTGGTTTTTGTCTGTCACCATCTTGGTTTTTGTCCGTCGCCATCTCGGTTTTTGTCCATCGCCATCGCGTTTTTTTTCCGTTGCCATCTTGGTTCTTTTAAGAACCAGAGGTTGCTGCCTGGTTAATCTGCACAAACAGACAAACCGAACTGAAAACAGAACCTCCTAACTAACTAAGGTAATGAACTGTATGTTGACCTGATGTCAGCAGATGTGTTTTCTTGTTGGAAATGCGTTCGTGAGTGACGGGTTGTATGTGGATTTTTGCAGGTAGCTGCTGTCCCCTCCTCCCCGGCACTGGGTCTTTTATTGGTACAGAGTTACGGATCATACTGGCCTACTTTCACCCCTGACCCCTAACCAAGTAGTTTTGTTCCCTAAACCTAAGAGGTCAACCTTTGAGTAAAACCTCAAAGTTGTGTTCAAGGTCAGTTTCATTCTCAACCCAACTATTCCCAACAACAGGAAAAGTTGAAAATGCAGCGAATGATGTTTCATATCAACCCCCACCTCACCAGAACCCAGTTTGACTCCACATTCATTCTTCAAGAGACAAAATCCACCACTTTGTCTCCAGCATGCCTTTGGTTCAGCAGTGGAGTCCCTGATCTCTGCAGCACTCTGTGTTAGTCTGACTGAAAGTCTCACGTCAGCACAGAGCTTCCACTGCTGCCCGGGTCCATCCTACCTTTCCTGCCGTTCTCCCTCCGTCTGAATAAAACATGCTACCGAGTCAATTAGAGTTAAAAAACCAAAGCCAAACAGAAGAAGAAGACGAAGAAATCAGCTCCTGGTTGAATCCTGAACCTTGGTAGTTTGCTGTATCCATCTTTTATGTATCATATCTATCTCAGAGTGGGCACACATGTTGCAGCTCTTTTGTAGACAGTTTGGTCAGTGTTAGAGCTAAAAAACAGTGATGGGAAAAGTACAAATGTGTGTAAGAGAGTGTGAAGATGTGGTCAGACTGAATTGCAAAGTGATTTTTAGTTGCTGCACAATCGCACAGAGTCAATGCAAACAGACACAGGTTCACCTTGGGGCTGTGCAAATCGACGAGCAGACCCAATTACATTATTGAAACGGTTTCAGCTTGAATAATTTGCCCTGATGATCCTGAAGGTTTATTACTTAAACATATGAGCAGGGAAGGAGGGGACTAACAGAAGTAACTGCAGCTCTCGGGAAGGTTTGAGATCAGTCAGAGTTGGAGCGGTTACACGTGGTTGATGCATTGCTAATTAAATACAGTGAATGTTTGTACATGTATTGGTTGTTTAGTGAATAAATACAGTATGCACTGACAGTCCAGTGGTTTGTATTGAACTCACCTTGAACCGTTATGGACTGGCAGCGCAGTCGCACAGTAGTTTGTGAAATAGTTTTAGATACATATACATAGACACGAAATTCACATTAATTTCACATCAATTTGTATGTAATTCACGTAATTGTGAACCGGGAAGTATAAAGAGCGGCAAACAAAAAACACAGGACTTTAACCCAGAAGGCTGGCGTTTGTGTCCCGTGTGAAACCAGAGGCCTGTACTACAAAGCCAGTTCAACATACCCAGGGTATCTTCTAGTTATCTGGTTTAACTAACCCTAACAAACGAGATCCCGCTAAGCGGTCCTACGACGGTAGTTATCAACTTGGTAAGTCAACCAATGGTTTCTCTATCTGGATATGAGCGCGTTCACATGAACCAATCATAGACATGGACAAGTCCACAGACTTGCAGACAGACGGGCAGAGCGGCACATTTTACAAAGGAAGAGCAAACTATAATATTAGACAAATACGAAGAAGTTAAACACATCCAGACTAAAATCAACACAGTTGAAGCTGCCAAATGCAGGAAGGACAGCTGGCAAAAGAAAAAACTCCCGATGTGTGAATGCGTAAATTAACAAACTTCATTATGTCCTTTGACAAGGTTGTGGCGTGTGTGACTATTTCAACCTTCTTTCAGCTGCGTCCCCGTCTCCGGCGGTGTGAAACGGACTCAAGAGCAAGAAAAAAACAAACATATAAAAACATAACTCAAATTGGTAAACACCCCAGCATACATCCAGCTGTCCTTCCTGCATTTATCAGTTTAAACTGTGTTGTTTTCAGTCTGGATTATGACTGTAACTTCTTTGTATTTGTGTAATATTACCATACCATCTGCTCACCGAGCTCTGATTGGTCAGTAGGCCGAGTTGATCTGGAACATAACCTGCTCCAGAGCAGGTCAGGTTTTCAGCATAAGTTCCCATGGCGATCTACCCCGGTAAGAAGTGATTCCCCTTCGTTGGACGGAAAACCCTGAAGGGTTAAACCTGAAGTTACCTCGCCAACGCCAAATCCTGCTTCGTAGTACAGGCCCCAGAAGTCAACTTTGATTTATTTGTCACATAGCTTCTGTTAAGTTAAAGCACTTCCGGAGTTATTTTAACCCGAACCGCGATCTTTTCGTACAGCTAACTAAGTAGTTTTGTTGCCTAATCCTAACCAAGTGGATCATTTCCTAAACCTAACAAAGTAGTTATATTTTGCAGAAATTGAGACGTGTTGCTGGACATTCGTAGAAAAACGCACTAAAACTACGTTGTTTAAAGTCGTGCTGAAAAAAAAAGAAAAGGGACATTTTTATACATATATGTCACCTTAGATGAGAGACTTCAAATGTGTTTGCACATATACAGTAAGTTTAAATATATGTGTAAAACAAATATCTGAATCTCAGACATGTCCATGTATGTAAAGTTATATGTACTAGTGTTTAATATATGGTCATATATCAGATTTTTGTATGGGTGTGTTTGAGTCTCACATTAAGGTCTCACACTCTTTCAGACATTCCACCGCCTGAATAAAACATGCTCTGTGTTAAAAACAGACAAAACAAAATACATGAATTAATCCACTTTAGAAACTTCTCCAGAAGGACTCCCTCCTCGCCTCACCTCCGCCCAGAACACCCTGACCCGTCCCCCGCCAGCTTCCTCTCCTTCCTCCCCTCTCCTCCCTCCGCACCGTGTTCATCTTGGAAAGCCGGCTTTAATTATTCAGTGATGCCGTGGGAGGCGGAGGAGACGGCTTTATGCTCGCTCTACTTGTCTGAATTAAGAATCCATCGAGGTCACGAATAATGACCTGCTTATGAGTCTCGAGGATGCGGCGTGGCGATCAGACCGCGCAGTCATCGGCGCTCATTAATAAATGTATTGATCTGGCGTGCTGCGTGATTTTGAAGGTCTTATAACTCTGCAGAGAGTCATGCAAGGTTGCTGGTATATGTGTGTCAGCAATCCTGCATGTGTGTGTGTATAGTAATGTGCATGTATTGTGTTGTCGTCTAGCACACATTCCTCACATCAATACCGTGATATTTTTTGTGTTCTTCAGCATGTTAACACAAACAAATCTGATTCCATGCTGTCCAAAGTAATTTTATTCACCCTCTGTAGGCTTCTAAGTTTGGAGTTAAAGGAACAGAAATGTAATATAATATTCATAACTATGTTTTCATTAGCCTCGTTGTGTTTCGGTTAGCTTAGAATGAGTCCTTCATATCTACATAGGGAGCGGGTCCTCTTCACGGAGTCCTCCATGTTGCTCCTTCATGTTTCTACAGTAGTCCAGAACGGACAAACCAAACACTGGCTCTAGAGAGAGACTTTTACGTTTTTACGTTACCTGTAGGCCACCGTAGTTCTCCCACACGCTTGTGAAAATGCGGTAACGTCAGCCGCCTTCTGACTTCCGTTCCCTCTCTTGTGTTAAATTGAACAGTTTAGTTCCTATAGTGTGTGGAGAGAAACAGCAACACCACACACTAACAGATTCATTCATCAACAACAAGAGTCCCAACTAAAAAAAAAAACAGAAATCTCTCTAAATCTCTGGCGATCAAACGTGACTTTAGTGTAAACAAACATGGTGGACGACGGGCAGGAAGAATTAGAGATGTTAGTTTTTACTTTGTAGTGAAGACTGAGGAAGGATGGATGGATGAAGTCATGGAGACTCGTTAAATAAACACTAATCAACAAGTTGCTCCTCCATCTCTGAGCTCCATCTTACTACTACTTTATGCTTCATGTTCAGCATTAGCTCATGCATTAACCGTGGCCGCCATGATGGCGGTGGTTGTCCTTCCTTCTTCAGTCAGCTTGGTTCTCTATTGGATATCGTTCTTTCCCACGTGACTGTGTCATCGGCTGTCCTCGGGGTTCCCCACACACAACAGGATATCCCATCCTAAATATTGAACATATTTAATATTTACCATTTGAGATCGGTGCGTCCAGGATGGACTTCAGAGCCGATCGGGGGACGTAAAAAACACTCTTAACATACCTCACACGACAGGAATATCTAGAAAGATCATCTTTAGATCCATCAAACAATCAGGGCTTGTAAAGGGAGGAGTGAGAGGAGGGGTATTCAATCGGTTGCAATCTGCAACCACACCACTAGATGTCACCATATCCTACACACTGTACCTTTAATTTTGTGTGATAATGCAGCCACCTGCTTCCATGTCTGGGTGTTTAGCCGCCTGTACTGTGCATGAGCTATAGGAGATTATGACCGAGCCGGCCCGATGTCGTTGCAAAGACAACAACAAGATGGCCGATGTCTGAACTGCATTCGGATTTGGCTGCAAAGTAAACGTTGAAAAGACGTCTTCTCCGTGAAGTAAATACAACCTGCCTTAAATTCATAACTGATTTAAGGTTTATAAATAAAACAACCAGCACACTTTATAAAGCTTTATTAACAAATATTCAGAATACATTGTTGAAGCTGCATGATTTTAAACTCCCTAACAGAGCTGTTCATCCACAGAAACAGTTTGTTTTTAGAGCAGAGATGAGGAGATGGGAATGAAAAGAGCCTGTGAGCGAACACACAAAGACGGGAAAAGAAAATTAGACATAAGATGTAATGCATCAGTGAAATGATGCACTAATGCTGCTCGGTGATCTTGGTCTTTGATCCAAATGACAGCGACCAAACAACACAGTGCAGCTTCAAACAAAGGACACCAGTGAGGATTCAGTCTGACCACAGAGGAACACAATACATCTGGTGCTCGTACCCCATAATGTGCATTACATGTATTTATATGAAAGGTATTTTGAAGTAGGATCCAGAGGGAGCATCAGACACATTCATATTTTATGACAAACAACATTTACAACTGTAAAAGTGTCATCAAATATAGTCTGGATATTTTAGAAATTACCATTTCAAATATGCGGTCGATTTATCAAAATAATATCTACGCAAACATTCTACTAAGCAAGACCACGTGGTTAGTAACCATGGTCATCTCTAGGGCTGTCACCATAGTTTCAATACATGATTATTGTGGCCAAAAGATTTCACGATAACAATTTTATCGCAATATCTATAGGAAATTTGAAAAAAAACCTAATAATTCTATCAGTTAAATTCATCTTTAATTTAGTTTAATGTGCGATTTGTCTCTTTTTGTCTAAATAAATTACACTCAAAATACGAGCAACCCAGTTGCCAGAAGAAAAGTTGGCATTGGACGAGATACGCTGAATGTCGATGATTCTGAACCATAAACAAGTTTCATATCAGCCTCGTATCACCTTTGCAGAAACGCACAATGCCACGTGGTTAACACTGTGAAACGATTGGTTAGTTTTAGGCAACAAAACTACTTGGTTATGGTTAGAAAAAACATCATGTGTTGTTTTAAAATGATTACATAACTACCGTAAATAAATAACAACCGCCCATAGTAGACGTTCTTTTGAAACGTTACGTTAACAAGTTTCCCACGGGACACTAACAGCGGTATCCTGAGTGAAAGACCTGTGTTTGTTTGACCTCCCACCTGCCCTTCGTGGACTTTCTTGCTTGTTTTACAGGTTATTACACCACGCGACTTTCAATATCGGTCGCTCTGTGTATTACCTCACTTGCTCTGACCGAATGCAAAAACACCGCATGGATGGATGGATGGAAAACATTGACGTCCGTGGTCTAATTTGTGTCAGTTTAGGGGTCCTTGACGTGAAATAGTTTGGAAGTTTTGAAACATCGCTTTAAGTTGTGGAGACCTCGTTTATCTTCAAGACTCCATTTTTAAGGTGGTGTACATACATCTAAAAATTCTGACTTGCTTGCTTTTTTATGAATAGCATTTACTTTTACTTTCAATACTTGAGTACATTTAATATCAGAAAAATTACTTTTGATTTTTAAGTACTACTAAAGTCATTTTCTGGTTCAATATCTAGACTTTACTCAAGCATTGCTTTCAGATACTTCATCCACCATTTCTTAAACTCAAGAAAATATCAAATTATTGCTTCTTGAAAAAGAAGCCTGTATAGCAGTTAAATCATTCAGGCGCAGTCACACCTGCAGCCTTTTTATGTGCACACACACACACACACACACACACACACATACACACACCAGTATAATTAATGCATCAGATGTCACAGACCTGGACTGCAGATACATTTGGCTGTCAAAGAGTCACTCACTTTGAAAACACACGCTCACACAGAGACTGATGTGCATCCCGTAATCTTCATGACAGCTAACGTGTCTATAATTACACAGCATGTATCCACAGCAGCCATTAAAACCATCTGAGACAATTACTTCAGCTGTCAGGTCTGCTCACCGGTGTGTGAATGTTGATCTGCTCCACATTCAAATAATTTTTTTTTTCTTTATGACTTGATCATTATCGATGCTTCAGCTACAACACTGTAAATTCACAAAGGTGTCGTAGAATACACCGGTGCATTAACACTGAGAAAACAATTAAAAAGCCAAACTTTTGTCTCTTGACAACATAAAAACCATAAAATATGCAAGTATTACTTCAGCTGTCAGTGTGCAAATTCTAATCGCGTCTCATTTTAATTACCCAGATCTCATCTTTGTGCCAACCTGCACAAAAAAAAAAAATAGTTTAATGCTGATTGAAAAGCTCAACCTCAGTCTCTCTCGGGACTATACAGCTGCACAGAAAACACAACATTAATGTTCATCTGGGCTGTTTTTAACAAACCAAACCTCCGTCTCTCTCCACGCTGGAGAGCAACAAATACATGAAGTGATATGAATTCATAAATAACTGCAAAATGGAATTGTGCATCCAACTTAAAGAAAACAGATTTATGAAACTTAAACACAATAACATGAATGGACGAAGGAAGCAATAATAGAAAGCAAACTGATTCTGAGCGTTCATTTATAAATTCATTTCTTTTACACTGTAAAAATACAAAAAAGGGAAATGTGATGCTGATCCATGCTCTTCAATTTTAAGCAGCTCTGTTTATGTCGACCGCTTCCAGCTTAAACAGGTTTTGTGGTTTTCAGAGGATTGTGCGCAAATAATCATCCTAAATTATTTTTACTTTGCCCCCATTTTTGTCCAATTTGGGATGACCAGTTCTTCCAGGACTGCAGTCTTTTCTCCCTGATGATCATGTGGGATGACGTTAGTCCCCGCAGTAGCCATTTCATTGTAGTGAAACTTGACCTCACAGTGTAAAATGACCTGTGGTGACCTCTAGGATAATCACAGCCTCATGAAACTTTACAGCCACAAACTAGAGACCTAGAGCATTCAGAGGATGGATTGGCTTTCCTAGCTAGATTGACAATAAGGGTTTTTCTGAGCAGTTTACACAACACAAGTGCTCGACATCCAATCGCCGAAAAAATGCAATTCTTGCAGAAATCTCCAAATGTCAAAAATGTTTGATCCCAAATCACAGCATGGCTTTTTCTATGGTGTTCCTCAAGGTCTTGGTGTCTTAATGTGGTATTTTGGAGGGATGATTGATCATTTTGTCAATGCTCCAGTGGTAAAACAACTTATGAGACATAATAGAGCATGGGGATGACCATCATATACTTTTATCATCATGTTATAAACCCTTATACACTTTCACTATTTATTTTAATTAAGTCATGTTTATTTAGGATTTAACAACTTGACACACAGTGCTGAGCTGCATCTCAAATTAATCTTCAGGTTCCCAGCTTTCAGATGTTGTTCACCACTTCTATGTGACATCTACTGTTGACCTGCTATCTCCCCCTGAAGACCCCCTGGACCCCCCTAAAGAAGACTAAAACAGCTCTATTGTGGATCTCAGGGGGTTAAAAGTATCCTACACACTTTGGAGAAAGTAAGTAAGTCACTGGCTTGTTCTGCAGCAGTCCAGTGAGTCCAGTGGCTCGAGGTTAGTTGCTCCTCGTGAAGCCGTAGTTGTCATCTCGCTGTACGTTCGTAGCGCTCGTATATGCTCAGCACGTACGCGCCTGGTGGCATCACAGAGAAGACATCCTGTCAAGCAAACATGACAGGCGATGACAGACACTGCTGGGGCTGATGAATAGTTTATTACCTACCTGCTGTCAAACAGCAAACATCCATCTGCAGCTCCACTCAACAATCAACTTCAACTCATTCAAACAAGCCGGGTGTTTTTAATGTATCTTAATATTTCAGGCTCCATGTTTGATCTTTCATTATTTAGATGATGCTTTCCGTCTCCATCTCATGTCTCTGACGGATGTTAGCTTATAGCTCTACACTTGTCTGAAAAGTTTCAGGTTTTGAGAGACTTTTTAAAGTATTTTTGTGCCATTTACATATTTAAATACGTGATGCATGTGATTAATTCCTGCTGTTTCCAGCCCTACATTAATACAAACCACATCCTTCCTTTCAGTTGTTGTCCAGCGTTTATCCTTTACATTACAGGACCTGTGAATCATCTGAGAGTGATGACAGATCCCAGGTTTTGGTCCCAGTCAAACCTTTAGTTTATATTTGGATTGCCTTTGACATGCAGTAACAGTAATGACCACTACATACCAGCACCAAGGTTCACCTTATCCACTCCACCTGCAATGTAAGCAAAGAACCTATAAGAAGTGAAAGTCAATTGGTCCTTTCATGGCAACATCAGCACACATTTAATTATTTAATGTCTCTACTGATATGTCCTGTGTTGAACAATAAAACTATTATAAATATGCATACTGTTATAACTATTTGCTTATTTATTTATTACACTTTTTGGCTGCTTCCCAGAGGAGCATAAAGTGAGCGATGGACATTAATGGAAGATAGAAAAATCCAGCACACAGATTTTAAGATCAATCTCAAACTTTTCATGTCAAGGATCCAAAATGGAGTCCAGTAGACCACAGACCATGGATGTAGAAGAGGGTCCAATAGACCACAAGCCATGGATGTAGAAGAGGGTTCAATAGACCACAGACCATGGATGTAGAAGAGGGTCCAATAGACCACAAGCCATGGATGTAGAAGAGGGTTCAATAGACCACAAGCCATGGATGTAGAAGAGGGTCCAACAGACCACAGACCATGGATGTAGAAGAGGGTCCAGTAGACCACAGACCATGGATGTACAAGAGGGTCCAATAGACCATAGACCATGGATGTAGAAGAGGGTCCAATAGACCACAGACCATGGATGTAGAAGAGGGTCCAATAGACCACAAGCCATGGATGTAGAAGAGGGTCCAATAGACCACAGACCATGGATGTAGAAGAGGGTCCAATAGACCACAGACCATGGATGTAGAAGAGGGTCCAATAGACCACAGACCATGAATGTAGAAGAGGGTCCAACAGACAACAGACCATGGATGTAGAAGAGGGTCCAATAGACCACAGACCATGGATGTAGAAGAGGGTCCAATAGACCACAGACCATGGATGTAGAAGAGGGTCCAATAGACCACAGACCATGGATGTAGAAGAGGGTCCAACAGACAACAGACCATGGATGTAGAAGAGGGTCCAATAGACCACAGACCATGGATGTAGAAGAGGGTCCAACAGACCACAGACCATGGATGTAGAAGAGGTTGAGTCCTGTGCTTTTGCTCTGCGTGTTAGTAAATAACCTACAACTCCATTAAATTCTGTTGACTTCATGCTACTAGCACTACTAGCTACTGGCCGATAGCCGGTTGTTTGGGAACAGAGACGTTAATACATCCACCACGGTACAGGCTGACAGCATACAGACCATGGGTGTATTAGAAGATAATAAAAGTGATGAATTACAGCCAATATATCCATTATTACAGCGATACAGCTAGCAGGAAGCTGTCATATGAGCGTGCAGGGCGGTGCAGTCCCGTGGGTCTGATGACCGTTCATTATGGCGAGGAAAATAACTCTGGATTCAGCTGTTAGTTAATTTTACTACTTTTAGGACATCATGATTTAAATGAGGGATATTGAAGTGTTCCTACTGGGAAGTTGATTTATATCCTCTGATTTACAGACGTCTCTTTATACATCCATGGACACAGACTCATTGGTGTTTTCAGTCCAGAATGGCGGCTTTTTGCTTGTGTACTCTTTGATGTAAACGTGTTCAAGACTTCCCTTTTAGAAATCTGTGGGTTACACTACAGACAGTCCATCAGTATCATCTGGTTTATGCTGGATAAAGATTAATTACATAAATACAAATAAAAACACACAAAAATATATTTTATTAATAACCTTTGTTAGTGTGAGTGAGGTCTAAAATCCCAGCAGTTTTGAGAGGAGACAGGCTTTCGTTTATGTCCCTGTGTGTTTTATTAGTTGATGCAGTGCTTCCATCTTCTGGAGGACACAAGTACAACAGCTTCAACGGCACTTCTGGTTTGTTTTGTCCCATTTGGGTTTGTGATGCAGGAATAAAGCTGTTAGAGGATCATGATATTTCAAGTCCGTCCTAAAACAATAGACAGGTGCCCGTATGTGCATTTAAACAGTAGGTGCTTGTTGTAATCATTCCTTTTGTTCATAGGCTACCATTTAAAGACCCCCTCCCTCCTAACATGGTTCCAATGTAAGAGAAGGTAGACAAAATGCAAAAATACATTTCAAAGTTTTTCTCAAGCTATTATGAGGCTTCACCAGTCTGAATTAGACAAGTGAGTGTCTTCCAAAGTTATAAAAATATTAAAAAAATTGTAAGTTTGAAAGATACCCACATCTCAAAAAAGATAACCGAAAATAAACAGACGTGAACAGTAACTATAGAGGACAAAACCTGCCACAATCAAAAATAATTGAATAAATAAATCAGTGACTCAATAAATAAATAAATAAATAAATAAAAATGTCATTAAATGTGACAAAATGGCCATTAATTAATGATAAAATGTGACACCAATTGATATTTGTTTTAAGTTACTTCTTTATGTATTTATCTTTGTATTATTTCCCTTATTTATTTACTCCTCTGTTTAATTTTCCCCTATATTTATTTATGTATTTATTTTTATTAATTTATTAATTTATATCATTTTATTTTATATTTATTTCTAAATGAATGTATTTTATTTATGTATTCATGCAGTTATTTATTTATTCATTTCTGCACGATTTTCCCGTTGCTTTTCACCCCTTATTTATATCCCCAAACGCATTTATGTCCTTGTTCTTTTCTTTATACATTTCTTTTTACATTTCTTTATGAATTTCTGCCTCATTATGCAATTTAAAAAATAAATAAACAAATAAATAAATGCATAAATAAATATAAATAAATGCACATTTTAATAAATAAAAAACAAATGCAAAAATAAATAAATACTTTTTGAGATGAATAAAAACAAATATATAAATAAATAAAAGGGAAAATTAAACAGAAGAGACAACCTGTATACAGATTGTGCAGTTTGTATTGGGTTTTATACATATATGTATGAGCACTGTCGAAATCTAAGATTTTTTTAATTACCAATGACTGCTTCACTGTAATTGTTGTGAATATGATATGATAATAAAGAACTTATTAAAGGGTTATGATATTTTCTTTTCTTTTCTTTTATCTTTCTTTTCTTTTTCTTTTTCTTTTGTGTATTTATTTATTTATTTTTAGGGGGGGGGGCAATTTTTACTTGTTTATGGTAACAAAGACTAAGAAAGAAAGAAAGAAAGAAGGAAAGAAAGAAAGAAAAAGTGACTTAATTACTTTATACACAACAAATGAGCCAACATGTTGAGTCTATTGGGGAAAGAGTTTTCTGTCATTGTGGTTCAATTAAGTTTTCTCCTTCAAAAGCTGTTTGGGGTCATGACTGTGCAGTGAGGACTCCTCTGTTGTCCTCGTGTCCCCTTGGCCTCTCGTCACTGTTAAACAACATAAATAAACTCAATGGGAGTCTATAAAAAGGTTTGTGTCATAACTAAGATCATGTTACAGTTGAGTTACAGTCTGACAGCAACTTCACACTGTAGGTCAAATGTCACTAAGCTGCCGCTGGATGGAGACTTCACCTCACAGAGACACACAATACCCTGCACATCTGATTTATTACAAACAAACTGAGCATTAAAAACATTTCAGCTGGGAGGATATTAATGTTTAATTTTTTTTTATTTTGTAATATGTTACAAAACAAAAAAAACAGGTTGTGTAAATCCACGTTGTGTAAGTTTTGCGTCAAGTTAGCCAGAATCAACCCGGTGACGTAGTTCCGGTCGGTCGGTGAGGGCTACCTTCAAAATAAGAGCAGCAGACTTGCGAAAAACATATTTATCTCAAGAGAGTAGTTCAAAGTGTAACAGATGTTGGTAAAATGTAACTTATTCATTTAGACATAATCATAAACGACATAGTGTGTTTCCTCAAGGTTTGATGTAATGGCTTCTAATAGGCCCTACACCTGTTACGGCTGTATGTGATCCCTGTAGAGTGAAATGAATACATTTCAATGGTTTAACATTTAAATTTTGCAATTCACAGCAGATTCATGAGTTTTTAGCTGTGCATTTAATTATGCTTTCTATGCATAACAGATATGACAATATGGACTAAATGCTTCAAAACTATTATAGTCTATTGTTTGTTTGACGTTGTTCGATTCTCCATGTAACATTCACACCTATAAACCTAGATTTTGTAGCAGCAATAACTGTTGTAAATGGTCAAATTAACGAACATGGGATTGCACATTTAGCCTTGAGTGTTTTCTACATTATTTAAGGTGATTTAAGCCCATTAACAGACTTTTCAGTGTCCCACATTTAGGACATGACTGTCCCACATTATGAAATAAAGTTTGTCTGAGACAACTTGGCAGTAAGAGTACTAATATGTCTACCATTTCTTTTATGAGTGTGATATCTACATTATCTTTTTTGGTTTGATTAGGACACATCCTGGAGTTTTCACAGTGGTACTCGTTGTGGATTTAATAAATTGGCTTCATAACGCGATATATTTTCCAGAAGTCTGAAATGCAAAAAAAATTCTCACATTAGGCTAATTCACCCAATATGTGTTCATCATCCCAACATCATCATTCATGCTGGTAGCCATCAGGCTCCACAACCAAGGCTGACCCCCATATGAGAACTATGAGGACTTTAAGGAGTTTAAACACGCACTATCTGCAACCATCTTGGACTCTAACCACTGGTGCACTTTACACTTACTTTACATTATACATCCTATATACCACTTTATAGACTGCACATATGCACATATAACATTTATTTATTGTACATACTACATGTATTTATTGACGGACTGCACACACTATGTTCACCCATTCCCTCTGTATCTTTTATATCTCTATTGTTTTTATCATTTGTGTATACCTTTATCTCTCCTGTGTTTCACTCTGTTTGTGATGTTGCTGCTTTGGATTAATAAAGGTTCATCTTATCTTATCTTATCTTATCTTATGTGCACTACTCTTATAGTTTCTCATACATACTGGATGTAGGGACCCACGTGAACACAGTGCACTTCACACAAGCTGTGTTTTATTGTGAAGGTCCAGACCGGAAGCATCGTGTGTGTCTTCATGCTAGTCAGAGAGCAGCTCTCCTTCAGCTCAGAGAGACGCAGAGAAGATGGCGGCGCTACGAGTCGCGGTGCAGTCAGGGACCGGGAGAGCCCTCCTCAGCACGGCGAAAACGATCAAGACCCCCGTGGTAGGTGGAGAGAGTACTGTTGTGTTTATCACCAGGGACAGAGAGTGTTTAGAGCAACAGTTCACTAGAGAGAGGACACAGTGAGGTGATGTTAGCCTGGTGGCTGTCTGTCTGCGGGTGAGACAAGGTCACTCGTGTTCACACACGTTTATAGGAGGTCGGAAACAACTGTGGCGTTAGCTCTTCGCATATTCTGACCCTCTTTAACGGTAGATGTCGACATGGCGTCAAGAACTGCCACAACAGACGCCACAGAGCTATAAAACCAGGTAGCTAGCGGTCGCTACATGGAGCAACCCAAGGCCTATAGAAGGAGGCTGGGACACGGTCTTGTTCTTTTGGGTAACGCGCATGCGCAATGTAACTGAAGCTGCGGTCGTGCGTTTTGATTGGCTGAAAGCAGACCAGATTTTACTGCGCATGTGCGGTACCCCGAGGCTATGACTTGTTGATGACGTGTATCTTAGCCTCCTTCTATAGGCCTTGCTTGGAGCAAGCTGGCCGGTTAGCTAGGTCATGTAGTCACCCACCCGGTGAATGAAAAAGCTCACTTAAATTAATATTCTATCTTAGCTAACGGTGCAGGGATACACATCTGCACCCCAGAGTGTGTGATCGTACTGTTGAAATGTTAACATGGGTCACTTTGCGTTTATATTCCGTCTAAAACACCAACGGCTAAAGAAGCTAAGCTAATCGGCTAACGGGTTAGCGGTTCAAGGACTGAGAGGACTTCCGGTGATAGATGCAGTCTGCAGCCGGTCACTGCTGTACCCTTCATCTGTTAGGTAAATGACACCTATGGGTGTGTCCGGAGACTGTAGTGTGAACTGTCCACGTTTACCTGGTTTATGGACCTTTTAATGGAGATGAGACAACATGAAGCTAAATGTCACTTATTAGTTGTGAGCTGTTTGAAGTACAGATAGATCAGAGAGAGGTCAGCATGATGTAGACTCATGTTTGTGGAGCTTGCTGCAGAGTTTGGATGGTATGCCACTCTTGTTTTTAGGGTTGCAATTAACTGTCTTGTATTGTCTTTATTGATTAATATTCCCGATTACTTGTTTTGTCCATGACATGTCTGAAAATGGCCATCATAGTTTCACAGAGTCAAATGTTCTGTCTGATTAACAGTCTAAAGCCTGAATATAACCAGTTGTATTTATATATATATATATATATATATATATACAAGGAAAGCAGTAGGATCGGATATCAGGCCGATACTCACTGAAATAGCTGGATCTGATATCGGTGACAATGGGGCCGATCTATTAAATGCAATTCTTGTTTATGTCCTATATATATACATTATATACTAGAATTAAATTCCTGTTTAAGTTTTGACTAATTTGTTGATGCATTAAAAAATGTTTACACTTAGATTGGAATTCTTGTTAATTTTGATTATTTATTACCAAGTTTTAATTACAAATAACAATTCACTAAATGTATATCTATGTATTTATTTGTTATGTTTTGCAATGTTTAAGTCAGGCCTGATGTTGTCTTACACATTAAAGAATAATCCCAGTCACTTCAACACAGTGAGGCATACAGATTATTAATTAAACACTGGTATCTGATCAGTTCTCAGTATCGGTTGATACCCAAAGCCCAGGTATCGGTATCAGGACTGAAAAAGTGGGATCGGTGCATCTTTAGAAAGGAGCAAATGCAAAGTGTTTTGGCTTGGAGAATGTCTTAAAACAACTGTTTGTTTGGGGGTTGATTTTCTGTCGATTGACCTAACAATTAATTGAATAATCATTTCAGCTCTTGCTTGCTTTAGTGGCATGTTGGTTTAAAGTAGAGATATAGAGACAGGAAGTGATGAGAGAGAGTATGGGTTATTACATGCAACAAAGGTCCCTGGCTGTAATAAAACCAGGGATTGCCATCACAGTATGTGATATGAGTCTTAACCACGACTAGGCCATTACGTATCCCCACATATGGGACTTACAGTAAATGGTATGTTGTCTGCTGGCAGATACCGAGTCACCGTTCAAGTCCCTCATTAAAAGGTGCCCTTCCTGAGTGTAGCTTGGTTTCAGGCAGGAGATGGATGTTGGAGTGTGTGTTTGTGTCCTGATGCAGGGGTGCTGTCACGTGATGTCAGCTGCCTGGTTATAGAAGCACTAGTGAAGGGCAGTTTCATAAGGACGACCAGAGTACACACTATAAGCAAGGGCATTATGATGAACTGCACTTAGGAAATAGTATCCGATCCGTCCTGAACTTTTAGTTTAAAGTGTTGTTGCAGTCGACACTTAAGAATCACGCCTTGCTATCCTGAACATTACTTCAATTCTTTATACTTGCTAGACCGATTAGTCAGTTCCAGCCTCTATAATGGAAGGGTTTGCTTCTTTATTTTGTTTGTCTTGTGTGATTGGTGGGACAAAACAAGCAAGGTGAACATGTTATACTGGAAATTTTCAGAAATTGAGATTTTTCAATATTTCTCTATTAGGGCTATCAATCTATAAAAATGCAAATATTTAATCGCATGATTGTCCATAGTTAATCACGATTAATTGTACATTTTTTATATGTTCAAAATGTACCTTTAAGGGAGATTTGTCAAGTATTTAATACTCATATCAAAACGGGAGTGGACAAATATGCAGCTTTATGCAAATGTCTGTATATATTTATTATTGGAAACCAATTAACAACACAAAACAATGACAAATATTGTCCAGAAACCCAAACAGGTACTGCATTTAGCATAAAAAATATGGCAAACTGCAGCCCAACCGGCAACAACAGCTGTCAGTGTGCTGACTTTACTATGGCTTGCCCCAGACTGAGATTTTCTATAGTTTATAGACCAAACAATTTGAATTGAGAAATTAACCAGCAGACTATTCAATGATGAAAATAATTGTTAGCTGCAGCCCTACTTGCTACGAATGTTTTTACCCCTGAGTCAAAGTTTTTATGAGCATATCTTTGATATTTTATACACCAACCACAGATTTTAGAACAGAAAGAGAGTTTATCAAAAACTACAAGTCGACAAGATTAGGGCTGCTGATCTCTCAATTGTTAGTTCGATCTATAAAATTTCAGAAAATGGTAAATAAAATGTGTATCAGTGTCAATGTTTTCAGATGATTTGTCCAACCAACAGAAAAAAACAGCAAATTCGGACATTTGGGTTGCAAGAACCAGCGAATTCTTGTCTTGTAACACAGAATATAAAGTGATCTGAATAATCAGCGGTACTTTATTGCACTGGGATGATTTTAAGTAACTAAATAACTGGTATCTTGTTATGCTCTTGTACCTCCGTAGGCCAACATGTCCTTCGCCAGCCTGCCTCGCCACAAGAAGGTTGCCCTGACGACACTAGGCGTGGTCACAGCCGGTGGGGCGGGACTCGCTCTGATGCTTCACCAATCCGTTAAAGCCTCCGACCTGGAGCTCCACCCCCCGAATTACCCTTGGAGCCACGCTGGACCTCTGTCCTCTCTGGACCATGCTAGGTGAGATGGATAAACACACACACACACACACACACACATATAGATTTTCCAGTGTTTATCAAATCATCATCAATCATTTTATGCTGTTTTATTAGAACTTTTGATTTAAAGTCCGATGTGTTTTGGCACCTTTAGTTTTCCACTTTTTTATGTAGAGGATGATCATGTTTGTTAAGCGTCTCACTGTGCTTTCTCTCTCGCTCTCTCTGCAGTATTCGTCGTGGTTACCAGGTGTATAAGCAAGTGTGTTCAGCCTGCCACAGTATGGAGTACCTGGCCTTCAGAAACCTGGTGGGAGTGTCGCACACGGAGAACGAGGTTAAGACCATCGCTGAGGAGGTGAGGCTAAGAATAGGAGAGAATCCATGCTGGAGCAGTTTCAACAGAACACTTTCTTAGTATTTTACAATATACACATTTTTGAAAAGCTGTGTTGTTGTTTTGTAGGCGTGTCACGATTTCGATTCGAAGTCAGGACCCGATTATCTATTTTTCTCCGCCCCCGCCTATTTCTGTTTAGTTTTTGTAATGATTATGTACTGAGGTAGGTCACACAGATACTGGTACTGAATTCAGTACTCTTCAGTTCAGTTCTCTTTTTAAAGAAGAATTTGAAAGTGTAAATGACAGTTGTTAAGACATAAAACCAATGATCTGTTGATTGTTATGAATCAAGACTCCATAGTCTAACAATGGCATGTTTAAATCGAATCAAATCGTGGCCTAAAAAATTGAAAGTCAAATCGAATCATGGATTTGGAGAATCGTGACACCCCTATTGTTTTGGTAATTTTCGAAAATGAAACACTTAAGTTCTGCCAGTAGGTGGTGCCACCCGGCTGTATCTGCTGTTATATTCTAGGTTTTCGGCCCAAAGTTAAAGGTGTCTTGTGTGTTGTGTTCAGGTTGAGGTAGTGGACGGTCCTGATGAGAGCGGAGAGATGTTCACCCGGCCAGGAAAGCTGTCGGACTACTTCCCAAAGCCCTACGCCAACCCTGAGGCAGCCCGGGTCGCCAACAACGGAGCCCTGCCTCCAGACCTCAGCTACATCGTCAATGCCAGGTAACTCCTGAAAGACAGAAAACCTACACAGTTGAGTCTGAAAGCCACGAACTCAGTTTGAAAAAAATCCACATATCTTCGGTGTTGACTGTCCCCTTTGCTCCCCTCAGACATGGAGGAGAGGACTACGTGTTCAGCCTGCTGACAGGATACTGCGAACCTCCAGCTGGAGTGGCGTTGAGAGAAGGACTCTACTACAACCCATACTTCCCTGGCCAGGCCATCGGCATGGCCCCGCCCATCTACAACGAGGTGCTGGAGTTCGACGACGGTGAGTAAAGACGCAGCGTGTGTGTGTGCTGTCAGCCTGTTCGGTTGACAGAAAGCGAGAACATGAACAGATATTGTGCAGGGAGTGCTTCTTCTGGTGTCACATCACCTGCATTATTTTGTTATGTCTAGATTTTCAGTTTGTCAAAAGACAGCAGGAGATGTTTGTTAATTTTTTTAAAGGTTTTAAAGCCCCCCTCCAGCCATTTTTAATACTTTTTTGTTCTTTCTCAAACAGAGAATGGGGGTGTGGTCAATAAACAGACGTAACCAGATTGCATCATTTTTCAACCCAGTTTAGATGAATTTACTGTTTATCAGACCACAAATGAGACCAGAATTATCTCAACACACCAACTCTCTCACTCTCTCTCTTCTTCACTGTCTCCTCCTGGAGAGGCGGCGGTCTGGCTGCGGCTGCACCAATGAGCCGCATTGCCACACGCCCCCTACAGCGTCCTGAAACTGCATTTCAGGACGCTGTGGGTGGTTTAGGAGGTTCACCGTCCACCAGCACCGGCCGCTCTCTCCTCACCTCCAGCACCGACACCGCTCCGGGCTGCACTGAGATCCGTTTATTTCTCTAATGGTGCTTTTCTCTGGTTTTCTGTTGAGCTGTAAGTTGTGCTCCCTGTCGTTCGGACCTGTTAAAGGCCCACAAACCTCCGGTATCGGCTGCTTTCTGTTAATTTATCTCCAGCAGGAGGAGACAGTGAAGAAGAGAGCGAGTGAGAGAGACAGTCAGTGTGTTGTGTTAATTCTGACGGTGGGATTTTGTGCAATTCACTACGTTGATTGCACCTGTTCACCACACACACAAATGTCATAAGCAACACACTAAACTAAGGTGGAAAACCCTCAGTTAGCTAATGCAACAAATTGGGCTAGCTAATTAGCTAACTACAGCTAACTAGTTAACTATTTAGAAAGACAAACTGACAGACAGATAAACAGATTTATCAGCTTGCTGCTGCTCAGATCACTCAAACGATCATGAGTGCTCCTGCAGCTTGGAGGATGACCTTTATCCTGCAGCTTCTACTATAGTCAGATGTCATATTCATGTTTTACCAACAAGCTTCTTTTTTAACTTTGAGCACAAAATTAAGTTAAAAATTTTGGAAAACAGTGTGGCTGATCAACTTAGTCAGGAAATGACTCAAATAAATATGAAATAACATAGAAATGCCAAAATACACTGTAGTGTGGCTTTAACCTCACTAGATTAGAAACAAACAGACTTTCCATTCTATTTATTTTGCATTTATATAAAAATCAATTGCTATTGGTTTGTAAAAATACAGTGATGGATGATTTAACCTTTTCATCCACACCCACTGTGTCTAGGACCGTGCATTACAGTTGGCTGTAGTTAAAGGTGTTGTGCTGATGGTTGTTGTGTCTCTGTTGCCATAGGAACCCCCGCCACCATGAGCCAGGTTGCTAAAGATGTGTGTACGTTCTTGAGGTGGGCCGCCGAGCCGGAGCACGACCAACGCAAACGCATGGGACTGAAGGTACAACACACGCACACGCACGCACGCACACACACACACACACACACACACACACATACAAACACACACTGTTGTTTACTTGTTTATATCCATAATTAATTCATCCCTGATTCCATTACAAGAAAGACTTTGAGGAATCCTGACCTTCACTGTCGAGTAACAGATATTTATTTCACAGTCACACTGACTGAATTTTGGCAAAAAAAGAGTTACCCTATCGATTTCAAGTCATTGAATCGTATCGTATCGCTCTAGATGAGTTAAATATTGTCCTTGAATCATATCGGAACCATGGAAGGTGATACGTCATTGTAAAAACGTCCCAATGGAACAAGTGGAAACAGGTCGTAAACATGGAGCTCGTTGTCTTTCTCTCCCCAGATGCTGATGGGCGCCGGCATCCTCATCCCTCTGGTCTACTACATGAAGAGGCACAGGTGGTCTGTGATGAAGAGCAGGAAGATCGCCTACAGGCCTCCCAAGTAAACGGAAACACACGCACCCCGACCTGGGCCTAAAACCTACCAGAGAGCGCTGCGTTCAA
The DNA here is from genome assembly GCF_015220745.1 of Sebastes umbrosus. Classification (NCBI taxonomy): domain Eukaryota; kingdom Metazoa; phylum Chordata; class Actinopteri; order Perciformes; family Sebastidae; genus Sebastes; species Sebastes umbrosus. Next base: position 7,285,602 of record NC_051269.1, read on the forward strand.
CGACCCCACGACACTCGCCTCACAATGACCATACGGACAAATAACAACACCCACATGCCTTTCTAAGAGGGGAAAGAGAAATGAGAGTGTATATATATATATATATATATACTACCTAAAGAAGAATGTTTTTAGTTGTTGGCGCGGTAGAACCAATTTTTTCCTTTTATCTGGAATGCTGTGTGTCAGAGAGTTGTGGCGTTCTTGAACGCACCCTCCACAAATTGTGTTTGTCGGATCTGCATCGAATCATCACTGGCAGCGGTTCAGGTCTTGACATCTCGTATCAGACACCATTGACTGATAAAGTTGCTGGACTGCCCGTCTCTGTAAGATACTCAGTAATCACACAAAGCGCTGAGAAATGGTTGCCGTCAAAGTTCGTAACAATCCCGGGTGTGTTTAAATTCATCCTCCCCCCTGTCCTCTCCACAAAGCCAGTCAGTGGATGCAATGCAACCTCTGTTTTACTGTACAAAATAAATTATCATAAAGGAAACCTTTGTGTGTCCGTTTTTGTTTCTAGCAGCGGTAGACGTTACACACACACAAACAGACACCTCTTAAAGCTGCCAGTGTTGTTCTGATCATTTCTGAATCTGCTTATACGCTTCGTCATGTAAATATTTAATAAAGTGGTGAATGAACAAACTTCATGATGTTATTTGTTGACCTTTGTGCCGTCACCTGAAACACTGAATGGCTCAGAGGAGAATGTTACGGCCGGTGTTTCACCCGCTTTCCAGTGTTCAGACAGGCTATAAACCAATGATTTAGTTTGCGACCAAATATTTACAAAACTAATGAAATTCCCATCAGCCTCACCTGTCCTTTGTGTTTATTGCTAGAACCTGCCAAAAAATTAAATAAATAAAAGACTCAATAAATAAAAATAATTGTAACCATTAATTAATTGATAAAATGTGACATTGATATTTGTTTATTTATTTATATTTGTATTAATTCCCTTATTTACTTACTCTTCTGTTTAATTTTCCCTTTTATTTATTTTTATTAATTTTTGCATTTATTTTTTCACCCGTTATTTATTTCCCCAGACTTATTTATTTCTGTATTATTTTCTTTATAAATTTCTTTACACATTTCTTCATGCATTTCTGCCTCATTATACAATTTAAAAATATATATAAAAAAATAAATCCAAAAGTAAATAAATCAACTAAAAAAGAATAAAGATAAATACATAAATATATAGAAAGGAAAATTAAACCGAAGAGTAAATAAATAAGGGAATAAATACAAAGATATATAAATAAAGAAGCAAATTAAAACAGAAATATTCATTTATGTCACATTTTATCAACTAATTAATGGTAAAATGTATTTTTAATAATTTTGCTTCATTTAATGACATTTATTTATTTATTTATCAATTTATTTTTTATTTTGGCAGTTACTGCCATTTTAAATTTTTTAGGTTACTGTCATTTCGGTAGGAGGGGCTCGGGGGGAACAAGCTCCATTTTGATGCTTCTTAATGCACTCTGGCACCTTATTTACATTCAAATTACACGTCTTAATTATCAGATTAACGTCAGATTAATTATGAATTTGTGATTGTTAGAAATTAGTATTAGCATCGAGTAGAAACAGAAAACTTCACAACATTATCGACTAGAGTTGGAAAAAACAGTTATTACACTATGTGTTGAAATGAACAATGGTGGAAGTACATTTACTCAAGTACTGTACTAAAGAGACTACAGTTTTGAAGTACTTTATACTACTTTATACTTTGATTCCACTACATCTCTGAGGTAAATACTGTACTTTTGCTCCTACATTTAATTCATTTAATATAGATTATTCTGAAGTGTTGAAATATTCCCTCCACACGTCATCCCACTGCAGCAGAGTTTAGACGTCCTACCTCCCTGCCGGTAGTCATCACATCCTTCCATCCATCCTGTCTTCCATTGTGGGATAAATAAACAAGTGTGCTGTGGGTTTAAAGCTGCTTCAGCAGGTTCATTAGGAGCTAATCTGCTTCTGAAAAGCTTTTCCTCCCTGCTGCTTCAACCTGCATTCACACGCTACGATGCTTCATCTGCATCACAACACACACAGATTAGGCTAATAGCATTAGTGGATCTCACCGGATCATTATTATTACCATCATTATCATTATTATTATTATTATTAGATTAAACCCCCCGTCTCAGACTTGTAACAGAAGGATGGACGTATTTTTACTGTGAAAACTAAACTGATTTTCTACTTTGGTACTTCAGAAGAAAAGGGTGGAATTACGCTTTGTGTTTGTGTGACACTGGTGACGGTTTTTAAAAAGGCTCCTCGTCCTAATCTATCACATACACTCACAGCGTGAAGCACAGGAGGGAAAACTCAGATACAAACACTCACACACAAGATGTTTATTTTGTCTCCTGCAAAGTTGTTAACCCTCTGAGACCTGACTTTACTGTCTCTCAGAGGCTGTGGAAGGTTCAGTTTTAGAGCCAGAACCGTGTCATGCTACCATGTCAGGAAGGAGGCTAAATAACGCTCTAAAGTTGGGCTAAATTTTAGCGAGGAAAAACTGACATGGCCATTTTCACAGGGGTCTCTTGACCACTGACCTCCAGATATGTGAATGAAAATGTGTTCTATGGGTACCCACGAGTCTCCCCTTTACAGACATGCCCACTTTATGATAATCACATATAAATGTCTTATTGTCTCCTATTCTAAAATGGTGTGTCTGAATATTTCTGCATACTGGGGTCCCTACACAGTCTTGAATTACATAAATTGGGTCTCACTGTAAAGCTGAGACTCTTGTGGATCCAATGAGCCCAACTGTCTTCATGTGTGATGATGTTAGTCCCCATAGGAGACATTTCATTGTAGTGAGACCATTTAAAACTTGACCTCACTGTATAAATGACCTGTGGTGACCTCTAGGATAATCACAGCCTCATGAAACTGTACAGCCACAAACTAGAGACCTAGAGCATTCAGAGGACGGATGGCTTTCCTAGCTAGATTGACAATAAGGAGGTTTCTGAGCAGTTTACACAACAGAAGTGCTCGCCATCCAATCGCCAAAAAATGCATTTCTTTTCAGAAATCTCCAAATGTCAAAAAAAAATGTATTCCAAATCACAGCATGGCTTTTTCTATGGTGTTCCTCGAGGTCTTGGTGTCTTAATGTGATATTTTGGAGGGATTATTGATCATTCTTATCAATTCTCCAGTGGTAAAAAATGGTTAAATTTAGCACCAAATCTGTGTAACAACCCAAAAATGTATGCAACAACTTATGAGACATAATAGAGAATGGGGATGACCATCATATACTTCTATCATAATGTTATAAACCCTTATATACTTTCACTATTTTATTTTAATTAATTAATTAATGTTTATTTCTGATTTGTGACTATAGAACAACTTGTCATACAGTGCTGAGCTGCATCTCAAATTAATCTTCAGCTTTCAGATGATGTTCACCACTTCTATGTGACATCTACTGTTGACCTGCTATCTCCCCCTAAACACCCCCTGTACTTCCCTAAAAAAGACTAAAACGGCTCTATTGTGGGTCTCAACTAAGTAAACTATAAATGTAAATACGCTGTTTCTCAGTAACACACACACACACACAGACACACACACACACACAGAGCAGAGATTAGCTGCTGTATGGAACCTCAGGGAATCTCATTCACATGGAAAACCACTTCTTAATTCTAATTGGTGGCCAGTGTAAATCCTCCACTCCCATTCAAACCAGCAGTCAGCAGTTTGTCTTCCTGCTGCTTCACATGTTCCTCAGATTTAACACCTCCTCAGCTGCTTGTAGACCACCAGGTCCACACTAGAACCGGTATCAGGGTTTTTATTGAAAGAAAATCATCTTATGGAACTATTTTGTTGTTTTGGTTGTTGTCAGTAGTTTTGTCAGCACGCCAGGGGCTTCCTGCTCTTAGATCACTTATTATGGCGTCCACTCCTGTGACAGCAGAACGCAGGCCGGCGTTCTTCATCGAGCAGATTCTGGGTTTGGAGCTGGAGAGACCTGGAACCTGCCTGAAACTCCACCGACCCTGGACAGGTGAGGAGCACAACTTTCTCTACAAGTTTGTGTCTTATTGATGAATGTCAGTCTGATATGAATTCTACTGTAGTGCTAAAAAGCAAATGTAAAATTATAGAAATATTGAATTGACCCATTAGATAGATAGATATATAGATAGATAGAGGGATGGACTTTATATGGACCTAAATTGGGAAATTCTTGTGGTACAGCAGCAGGTTCTCCAGGCAACAGGAACAGTAAATATGCATATCAACACTGGAGATAAATATATATAGTGTGTAATATAAAGAATATATTAGAATATACTATATAAATATACTAGACTACTTCAACTAGCTTAGAAAATATAAAATATAAACATGGAATAACAATAACACATTAACTATTGTCTATTTTTTTCTTCTTGTTTTTAGAGTGTGATGTCAAAAATAAATGGGAAATCACAGCTGACGCATAGAACAATTACTATTAATGCAAACATTAAAACCATTTATGAAAACATATGACACAGAGCATCACAGAGTCTCGTATACAGTACTGTAACTATAAAACTATAAATCTACCCCACTAAATGTAAAAAGAGGCTCCTACAAAAAAAGTTTCAGAATAAAAGTTGCAGTAAATGTTTCATATTACGCAAAAATTACATTTTTGTGTAATTATATGACTTCTGAGCTCTGTATATATTTTCCCCAAATCCCCTAAAATAGCTGATATATTTAGTACATTCACTTACAATCATTTTCAGTTTTCCAGCATTTTTCTTTGCTTGAAAATATTTCAGTTAACATTTTGGTTGAGGACAAACAGAAACATACTAACTCCAGCCCTCCTATCAATAAACAAAACTCAGCTCTTTTGCAGCTTTTTGAAAGGACTAATAATTCGGAGACGCTGTTCTGGGATGAGATGAAAAAGAAACCTGTCAACAAACAAGTTTCTCTAGTTCTTCTGTTGATTGATCTGTTGTCCCGTTCAGCTGAACTAAACTCAGCTCAACTGTAAACTCATTTCATTTCAATTCAAAATTAATTTCAAACATGTAAAATAAAAAAAATAAAAAAGAGAATGATCATACAAACAAGTAGACAGCCAGAAAAAAGTAATATTTACACACAATGAAAAGCATAAGCAAACACTTGATGCCTTGGTTTACATATTCGAAAAGGAGTGAGAAGAAGTAACTTATTTAATCCCACCCCTTCTCCATAAGTCCTTCATTGATAATTAACCAGCTTCCTTATTGAGCTAAACATATACTCTAATAATAATAATAGTAATAATAAACTTATCTAAATATAATAATTATTACCTTTTATCTCTGTCATACAAAAATATAAATTAATTACCGATATTATTATCCTTATCAAAATATAAATTCATTATCAATCAAGAATACCAATTCATAAATGTATCTCAATCAAAATAAAAATTCATTACTTACATATTTATCTTAATCATATTTAGTTGTTATCTTTTCGTATATGCGCATATTATTTTATATTAATTTTTTTTCAAGATCTCCTTTTATCTTAGAAGGCCTAAATATTACATCTTATTTCAAGAAATATTACCAAGCAAATTTTCACTTCTTCCATTGGAAGATGTTTATATTTATTACAAGCAATACACTTTGTATTCATTCACTGTTTATGTTACTTATTAACTTAGAATGTATTTAAATGTAGATTATATATTAATAACTGTACAGTCTGTTGAGTCGAGGACGTAAAAGCCTGATTTGATGAGGCTGGAAAGTTTCCTCCATTCAGTTTAAAAAATAATTAATTGATTATTTGTCATACATTAATTATAAAAGGTGTATAATGTGTGATCATCATTCATTGTTCCCATGAATCCAGAGAAGGAGAACAGAGGCAACAGTATGTGCTCCAAACAACATCATCATCACCATCATCATCATCATCATCCTCATCCTCATCCTCAGCAGCTGAACTCTCCCAGCCCGACATCAAACTGGTACATCGGACGCAGACCACGCACTGCCTTCACCACCAGCCAGGTAATCAATCAATCAATCAATCAATCAATCAGTCTGTCATTCAGTTGTGTCATAAAGTTGAGGACTTGTCTGTTAATGTCTCTCTCTTTCTGTGTGAGCAGGTGAGCGTCCTGGAGACGGTGTTCCTGGTGAACTGTTACCCAGGTATCCAGCTGAGGGAGCAGCTGGCAGGAAGACTCGATCTGGACGAGGACAGAATACAGGTTCATACAGCACACACACACACACACACACACACACACACACACACACCGACTATTTAACACTGCTGCTGCTGCTCTCTAGTCTTAGCCTATAGGCGTTGTTTCAACCTGTGAATCGGTGTATATGACAAAAAATAAACAGTTATGCTGTAGACGCGGAGATGTGCAGTGCTCCCCTGATTCCACCTCCATCTAAATGGGTGTAAAAAAAGGGTGCCAAAGACAGCACCTTAAAACCAGTAAAACAATGTGAGTGATTCACTGACTGAGTAACCGATCAATGCCTCACACAAAGGAGGTTGTCCCTGTTTGTATGTCTCACACGATCAATAATTGTGGGTCATCGTTAGAGCAGCAGAGAATTTCAGACACTAAGAATTAGAAAACAAAAAACATTTGTAAATTCTGAGTATGAGAGTATAAAATAAAGAAGAAAGAAGGTTAAAAAAGTTATTGTGGCCATTTGGCGGAAAAATGTAAATCAAAGTTAAATCAAAGGTGGTTTACGCAGGCAAAACAGTCCATCGTCCATGCGAAATGTATGTGTTTCTGATAATTTATTTATCCAAAAAACAAAAGCAAACGAAGCACAAAGAACACATGGCTGTCGCTGCCTCTCTTGTTCTGCTTAAGCCACATACCCATGGTGCGTCAGCGGCCCCCCGATCCAAGCTTGACCTTCACCTTTCCGACAAATGGCCACTACATAAAGTAAAAAAAAACATAAGCTCACCCAGGTGCATGCTGGTCCTACCCACCTATATAACCATGGGTGCTCACAGTTTTACCCAATTCATAAACAAAAAAAGTAAAATACTCATTACGCAAAACAACGAAATATACAAAACAAGAAAATAATTAAACTAAACAAATATCTAGCAAAAGAGAGTCTATATAAAGTAAACATCTAGAATAATAAATCAAACAACACTACTTATTATTAGTAAAACAACAACTAAATACTAACAACTAATAAGTCCGACATGAAGTAAGTTGTAATTGATGACAAGCATCTCTTCTTCTGCTATCAGGGCCACATTAACTTTCCTCTCTCTCTCTCGCTCTCTCTCAGATCTGGTTTCAGAACCGGCGGGCCAAGCTGAGGCGTTCCCTCAGAGAAACCCGTCTGCAGCTGGTTCAGACGGCCGTGGCTGACCTCGGGGTCAGAGGTCAACTGAAGGTCGAGAGCGATGCGCGAGGTGACCTGGAGCTCGCCCAGCGACTCGCCTCTCGTCTGCAGTTTGAGGTGGAGGAAGAAGAGGAGTGACGCTGATGAACTCGTCCAGTTATTTATCATTTTCTACCAGCTTCTGTCTTCTTCTTCTTCCCTCCTCCCAAATTGTCATGACAAACACAACCGTGGAAAACAAATGAAAGTCACAGTTTGCTTCCAAACCCGACACAGGATTTAACGTTTACACAAAAACAGGTTCCTTTATACTGAAAGTATGTCGTCTGTTGTCTTGAAGATCAAACTTTGTTATGAGATCTGCTCTGGATCAGGTTGTAATGTTAAGTGTCTTAATATGTGTATATGGTTTCTGCTCTCCTAACTGTACAAAGTCTAATTAAAGCTAATTAAAGTATTTCAGTGGTGTGTCTGTACCGTGCATGACTTCATTCATTAGTATTATTTTCATTTCTATTTATTGAAACATTTTTATAAAAGAAGTTTGAAAAAGAAAAATTAGAACTGTACAGATATAACTACAACTCAAACAAAATATAAATACACACCAAAATGAATTAATACATAAATATGTGAAATAAAAAGATAAACTGTAATTATATTGAAACTTAAAAAAAAAAAAAAGCCTTCATGCAGTGTTGGACAGTAACTAAGTATATTTAAGTATATTTAATCTACATAAGTACAATTCTGAGGTATTTTTACTTTACTTGAGTATTTCCATTTTCTGCTATACCTGAATTCTACCACGTTTTTGAGGCAAATGTTGTACTTTTTACCAGTAGTGGAAGAAGTATTCAGATCTTAATTAAAAGTAGCAATACCACAGTCCTGCATTCAAAAGTTTACTTAGACCTAAGTAAAAGTACAGAAGTATCAGCATCAATATACTTAAAGTACCAAAAGTAAAAGTACTCATTTATATACTGCTGGGTAGTTTAATCTATAATAAAACATTATAATTAAATTTTTCATTATTTATTAATTATCTAAATCTGCAAAGTAAAGTCAGTTTATCAAATAAAAATAGTGGAGTAAAAATGTACAATATTTCCCTCTGAGATGTAGTAGAGTAGTATGGAGGACGCAACCAGCCAAAATCTACAATAATTGAATGAATAAATAAATTACTCCATAAATAAATACATATGTCATTAAATGTAGCAAAAATAATATTAAAAATAAATGTAGCCATTAATTGATAAAATGTGACTTAAATTGATATTTCTGTTTTAATTTGCCTCTTTATTCATATATCTTTGTATTAATTCCCATATTTATTTACTCTTCTATTAAATTGTCCCTTTTATTTATTTATGTGTATATTTTAATTATTTTTAAAATGTATTCATTTGCACCCATCTGCATCATTAAAGTGATGCACATTAATGCATTAATTATTATATAACATGCATTATTCTGAAATGGGTAGTGAGTACTACTTTTGGATACTTTAAGTATATTTTGATGGTAATACTTTTCTACTTTTAACAAAGTATTTATTTTTATTTTTTTATTTTTAGGATTTTTACCTGTAACCGAGTATTTCTACACTGTGGTATTGGTTGATATTTTACTCTTTCTTTTATGTTTTTTGTGTATTTTCACTTTTTATTTATTAAAGAAAAAGAGAAAAAGAATGCTGAATTACGCGGCCGGCGCTGATTGGCTGAGCCGTGCCCTGCGTGTCCCGGAAGTGAACGCGTTGGACTGATGTGTGTCTGGAGAGCAGGACTCTGTCGGTAACATTTGTGTTTAACGGAGGTTTTCTACCGGAGAAAATGGACACGTTAAATAAGCTGAAACAGTTTGACGCTTATCCCAAAACTCTGGAGGATTTCCGAGTGAAGACGTGGGGAGGAGCGACCGGTGAGAGGCTTTAATTCACCTTTAATTCACCCACAGAGACCAGAGAGACCAGACAGACCACACAGCAGAGCAGCAGCCATTCACTGCCTGTCTCTATGGCTGGTAGCTGCTAGGCTAACAACAAGGCTCACTCACCATTCTCTCCTTTAAACCATATACATATAAAACACATGACGGTACCGTGTCACCGTTGTCTCTGTAAGGCCGTGTGAGCCTGAAGGCAGCAGAATAAACACATTGAACTGTCTCTATTCAGTGACAGAGCATCATAGCAACCAGGCTGGTGATGAAGAGGCTCATACATGACCAGCATATGGAGCTGAAAGAGGAACTTCAGTGATATCAGCCAGGCAGCTTACCACATATGTGTTCTGTTAATGATAATACCAGAGGTGTTGTATGTTTTAGCCTGTTTGATACAAACCATGAACACTTCACATGAGTGATGGCAGCTTTACAAACCAAGCTGCTGGTTTAGATTTAAGATGAGATAAAACTTTAGTGATCCCCAGAGAGGAATGTAGATGTTTCAGCAGCACAGAGGCCAAGAGTTAAGAAACCCAGTGGTGGAAAGTACATTTACTCTAAGTACTGTACTATTTTGACATACTCTTACTTTATTATATTATATGCTCTTACTTTACCTGAGTATTTCCATTTTCTGCTACATTCCACTACATCACCTGAGCTCATTGGTATGTCCCCAGATGTTACAGCAGCACAGAGGCTAAGAGGCTAAGAGTTAAGAAACCCAGTGGTGGAAAGTACATTTACTTAAGTACTGTACTATTTTGACATCCTCTTACTTTACCTGAGTATTTCCATTTTCTGCCTCATTATACTTCCACTCCACTACATCACCTGAGCTCATTGGTATGTTGCTCCAGGGTTGTTGACCCAGGGTCGTATCTGAACTGTCATGACCAGGGATTTACCCGTGTTGACTGGCTTGGTTTGAATTGACAAAAGAAGGGTTGAACATGGGTTAGATAAGATATAAGATATTCCTTTATTAGTCCCACAGTGGGGACATTTGCAGTGTACAGCAGCAAAGGGGATAGTGCAAAAAACAAGATGTATCAGTAAAAACAAAAAGCAAAACAAAAGTAGACAGACAAATAAAGTATGAACAATTTAAATAGAAGGAAATATAAAAATAGGAACAATATATACAGTATTGACAATAAACAGACTATTAACACAATTGCACAGTGATTGGACCCTGATATAACCCTGGTCCGACCCTGGTCACTGGTGGGAAAGAGGTATCAGAGATCTGAGAGCTATAGTTACTAGTTAGATTTAGATTAAAATGTATGTATTCAAATATATATTTTTTAACTAATACATCCACAGAGCCTTTAAAGATGTGCCCAATGAAAGTTTGGCTTTTCCTGAAAAAGATTTTTATGATTGTGAATTAATCATTTAAAAAAATGTTGGTGGGTCCAAAATGAATGTTTTGTTTATTTCTGTGGAAGATATGGGTGCGCTCCTTTTCATACAGCCGGGGCACAATCCGTCAGAAGTGATAATGAGCGGTGAGAGGAGCATACCTATTAAATAAAGGGAAAACATTTGCTGGCGGGAGGAAGCGTCACTTTAAACAAAGCGTGGATCTGTCTGAGTGATCAAGGATTTAAAAGGATGATTTGCACCAGTCAGTAAAATCACTCACTACAGGACCATGTTCATAGTCGTCACTGCTGAGGAGGGACACAAAAAGTGCCTGGCAACAAGTTGTTGTGAAGTAAATGCAGTGGAACGGGGGGGGGAGGAGAATGCAACATCTAGTGGCTGAATGTTATCAATGTTATCAATTGTACCTTTAATAATACAAAATATAATCAACAAATAGCCTAAATTATGATGATAAATGAGCTCTACCTTTACCAGCTGCAACATTAAAGTGATAATCACATTAATGCAACAATAATTACAATACATATACACATATCTTTATAATAACATTAATTAATTGGCAGTCTGATACTCTTTATTATTGAGCTACAAATAAAAGATAAAAGATTTTCTACACTTTTCTTAAACAGAAGATATCAGGCTGATGTGAGTGATAGAGGGAAGAGGATGTATTTTACAAGGTGAAAAACATTAAAAAAAAAATGTTCTCACCTATGATGAAGTATGATTTTTTTTTAAAAACAGAATTCAATTTGAGGGATTTTTCCTTTAAACTCTCGCTCTCACAGATTGATATAAAACGACTGTTCTGTTGTCTAACACACACACTCGCTCTGTGTCTCTGCAGTGACCATCATCAGTGGCGTCATCATGTTAATCCTGTTCATCTCTGAGCTGCAGTACTATCTCACTAAAGAGGTGAGTTCATCCACACCGCTTGAGTATCTGATATTGTCCGTTTAGTGGGAGGAATTCTCCAGGTGAAATCACATTTGACTCTTAACACAGACGCAGTATAACGTGTGTGTGCAGCCAAAAAGTCCAAAAGCAGGACTTTTGGACTTTTTGTGTCAAACTTTTCACAAAGCCTCATTTATTGATTATCCAGATGACATATAAACAGCTGCTATTTTGTCCACTGACTAGCATGGAGTTATAGTTGTTCATCATGATAATAACATTATTGACAGTATTATTTTTGCCTTGGAACAGTTTTATATTCATCAGATGATGCTAGATAAACTACTGACTGTTACATTTTAACATGTTAGCTTCAATAAAATGAATCAAGGACAGAAATTCACAAAGCTGTTGTCAGTTGATGTCTTTTGTTATAGCTAGAAAGGCCAGTAGGACAGTAGTGTGGGTGTATTTTTCCTTTTTTGGGGGGAGAAATGTATATATATGTATATATTAGACCATGCATCAATGTCAGACATGTTTGTGTTTTGACTGATATGAACATGAATCCCTGCTGTTTGTCTCCCTGCAGGTCCACCCCGAGCTTTATGTCGACACGTCGCGAGGAGACAAACTGAAAATCAACATTGACGTCATTTTCCCTCACATGCCCTGCGCCTGTAAGTAGCACTGCTGTTACCTCGCTGGTTTGTCGGGAAGAAGGTTAAATAATGCTCCAAAGTTTTACATTTTGGCGAGGAAAAACTGTCATGGCCATTTTCAAAGGGGTCCCTTGACCTATGACCTCCAGATATGTGAATGAAAATGTGTTCTATGGGTACCCACGAGTCTCCCCTTTACAGACATGCCCACTTTATGATAATCACATCCAGTTTTTTGAATGCAGTATAAATGTGTTATTGTCTCCTATTCTAAAATGGTGTGTCTGAATAGTTCTGCATACTGGGGTCCCTAAACAGTCTTGAATTACATAAATTGGGTATCACTGTAAAGCTGAGACTCTTGTGGATCCAATGAGCCCAACTGTATTCATGTGTGATGATGTTAGTCACCATAAGAGACATTTCAGTTTAGTGAGACCAGTTTTTGAAACTTGACCTCACTGTATAAATGACCTGTGGTGACCTCTAGGATAATCACAGCCTCATGAAACTTTACAGTCACAAACTAGAGACCTAGAGCATTCAGAGGACGGATGGTTTTCTTAGCTAGATTGACAATAAGGGGGTTTCTGAGCAGTTTACACAACAGAAGTGCTCGCCATCCAATCGCCGAAAAATGAAATTCTTGCAGAAATCTCCAAATGTCAAAAGTTTTTGATCCCAAATCATAGCATGGCTTTTTCTATGGTGTTCCTCAAGGTCTTGGTGTCTTAATGTGGTATTTTGGAGGGATTATTGATCATTTCTATCAATTCTCCAGTGGTAAAAAATGGTTAGACTTAGCACCAAATCTGTGTGACAAATGGTATCAACCCAAAATTGCTGCAACAACTTATGAGACATAATAGAGCATGGGGATGACCATCAGATACTTATATAATAATGTTCTAAAACCGTATACACTTTTACAATTCATTTTAAATAATTAATTAATTAATGAATTCATGTTTATTTCTGATTTATGACTGGTACATCTTGACACACAGTGCTGAGCTGCATCTCAAATTAATCTTCAGCTTTCAGATGATGTACACCACTTCTGTGTCATCTACTGTTGACCTGCTATCTCCCCCTAAAGACCCCCTGTATACCCCTAAAAAAGACTAACATGGGTCTATTGTGGGTCTCAGAGGGTTAATTATCAACAACCCATTCTTTTTCTTTTCACGCTCAGATCTCAGTATAGATGCGATGGACGTGGCCGGCGAGCAGCAATTGGACGTTGAACACAATCTGTTCAAACAGCGACTGGACAAAGACTTTAAAGCCGTCACCACCGAGGCAGAGAAACATGGTAAACTTTGACTTTGCTCTGACATTTGACCTCCTCACACTGATGGAGGGGTCTACAGGGGCTACGTTGATGTGGTCAGGTTGCTACAGGTTCCTGTGAGTAGAGGAAATAGGTTGAGTGATCCTTCCGCTGCTTGCTCCCTTTTCTTAGGTAAACAGTGGAGTTAACGGAACACTGTAAGGTAGTCTAACAGGAAAGTTTGGGTGCACATTTTTGATTTGCCAACAGTGTTAACAGATGACACTGGAATACATGGCTGCAAAAGATAAGATGAACCAGGTTGAAGTTAGTTTTTTTTTAATGTTTTTTTTGCCAGAACGTCTGCATCTGGAATTTTTTCAACTGAAGGGTTAAACTAAATCATGGTTTTGTGTTTTTGTGTGTAGACCTTGGAATGGCTGACGATGGTGAAGTGTTTGACCCCAGTTCACTGGATCCAAACAGATGTGAGAGCTGTTACGGAGCCGAGACTGAAGACCTCAAGTAAGGGCGTTTTCACACTTGTAGTTCGTTTGCTCTGGTCCGAATCAGGGACCAGATTGTTACCATGCTGCATATTGCCTCGAGTTTGGTTTGTGTTCACACGGCAGCATTTACAAGCGGACCAACATTTTGGTGCGCAAAGAAACTGCTCTTTAATTGGTCAGAATTTCCATGCTGGAAAACTCCCGTAAGTAAACAAAGAATTGCGCACTTCCACAACGCAACAATGGAGAGACAACTACGCGGCTTGATCTTGGCCCTGGTCATCTTTTCTTTTTTTTTACCTCGTAGCAATTTTTCACTCAAGGCAAACGATACAGTTTGTAAATGAGGCTCGGCTGTGACTGGAAAACGATGTATTGATGCTCTGGAGTCGCCAAAGTGTCAACACAGCCTGACGTTACACCTGTTTAGTACTGATTTGAATAGCGAGGGCAAGCGTAGGCTCTTTTGTAGTAATGTTGTCTGGTGTTCACATGCACAGCGCAGCTGGCTACCAGAGCTGGTTTAATCCAAAAAGGCGCAATGCTTTCTCCAGTTGGGCCCCACCCCTTCAAGGAGGTCTCGGTTCGTTTGTTTTGGTGCTGCACCCGAGTGCGATTGCTGTGTTCACACCTGCCCAAACAAACCGCACCAAGAGGGTAAACGCTCCAGGATTTGATTCAACCGACTAAACAAGGCAGGTGTGAATACGTCCTTAGGGTCAAAATTATATTTTCTCTTCAAGTCCCTCTAAAAACCATTTCCCCATGTGACCTGACGTAGGTTTCTGCACGATTACGCTGCTACGTGAACAGTATATATACATCCTTATAGTCAGTGTATTAACGTTACATCATAGTTCCCTGTTTGAAAGGGCTGTCTGATAGCGAGGTAAAGCATAAAATATTATAAATATAGCGTACACTGAAACTGATATTTGATTTTTTAGTTGTCTAAAATCTGTTTTTCTGCTGCTCCCTTCCACAACCGCTTTACATCGCCGTCAGAATTCCCTTTCTGATGGGGAACTGAAGCTGTTATATAGCTCTGTTCAGAGCCACCAGACTCCATTCACAAAAACAGTAATTTTACCTCTCAGAACACAGGAGTATACATACAACCCCATTTCAAAAAATCTGGATCAGTTATTTCCAAACTTAGCACAGTTAACGTTGACTCAGCTAGTGCTAGCGTTCACATTATTAATAACCCGATTGATTCGCTTACTGTTGTAACCTACGTCACTGCTGTCTGCTAACGGCTGAGTGGACGTTTCCTCCGCTGGAGGGAACGGAGGCACGGTCAGACCCCGCTGCAGTAAAATGAGAGGTTTTCTAAAGGGACTCTGGTGCTCGGAAACTGGAAATCTGAATTCTTTTTCACTAAAAAACAATATGTGTCCTATCTGTGATGCAATAAACACATGTGTTTCTTAAGAAAATGTAAGGTAAAGTGATTCCAGTATGTTGCAGTGCCCTTTTAAGAGTTTTGAGCATATTTTGATGATTATCGGAATAATTATCTTGAATCGCAATTATTTTGGCCAGGATAATCGTGACATGAAATGATCATATCGTCCCATGCCACACACACACACACACACACACACACACAGGCTCTGCTTTGTATTTCTTTGTGTTGTCTGTATAACCTTGTTATTTACTTGCATTGCTTCTGCTTGCTGTGTTTGTGTGTTTCTGCAGATGCTGTAACACCTGTGATGACGTGCGGGAGGCGTACCGGCGGCGAGGCTGGGCGTTCAAGAGCGCCGACACCATCGAGCAGTGCAAGAGGGAGGGCTTCACACAGAGGATGCAGGAGCAGAAGAACGAAGGCTGCCAGGTTTACGGCTTCCTGGAGGTCAACAAGGTGAATTATTGTTAGTAGTGTCTCATAAGTAATGTTTTTCTACAAAGAGCAGCAGCCTCGTTTCTGTCTGGAGGACATCCAGGAAAACTGTTCAGAAGAACATTTGTAACTTTAACTTTAAGAACAACATCCTGTATTTCCAGACCTTGGATAACCTACAACTCTTAGTTGTTTGTTTGCAGTGTATGTTAGAAATGATTTAAGAGTTCCTTAAAAGATCAGGAAGCTCTTAACAAGAACAAACACACAACACGCTTGAACTCTTCCTCAGACTATCATCGCTCCTCACAATGAAATTTGGTCTTCTCTTGCTCGTGTGTTCTTTCCTTCAACATCTGTTCCAGACATAACCTTGTTTCGTATGCAGTGATATTATGATGGAGTATGAGGCCCACTATGAGGAGGAAAATCTGAAATTTTTAGAGTAGAGTCAAAATAGACTCTAATAATAGAGGACCCGGTCCATCCTAAAGTAACGTAAAGAGGGGTACCCTGTGCGTCAGACTCTGATGCCGAAGAACACTGACTAAGCGTCGGTATTTGACATGTTGGGAGTGAGAACGTGTTGCCCCCGGCCAGGAGTAGAGTCCAGTAAGCTCACGTCACATACTCCATCCATACATCCAGGCATTTCTCACGTACACAAAATCCACAAACTGTGTGCAGTGTGAACGCACTACGTACTCAATTTGACGTCATATTTAGTATTAATAGTATGTTAGTGTGTGATCTTGAACTCAGCCTCTGGATTTATTCTTGAAATGTCTTATTTTGCGGCCCTTTTACTATACTGATTGGATTATTATTATTATTTCCTCCTCTTTGTGTCTCAGGTGGCAGGAAATTTCCACTTCGCTCCAGGAAAAAGTTTCCAGCAGTCTCATGTCCACGGTAAGACCTGCCGTTCATCCTCTCTCCTCACACAGAACCAGTTAAAGGTTTTTGAACACCCTGTGTTAGTTTCCTGTGTTAAAACTACCTTTTTATTGATGAAGACACAATACACTAGTGCTGGGACGATTCACCTATCTCCCGATTCGATACTATCACGAAACTTTGGTGCCTAGTCGATTCAATATTGCGATTTTATTGTGATTGTTGTCAACTTTTTTTACACTAGACCATGGGAACAAGTTGAATCATACACTTCTAGGGACTTTTACTTTGGAAAATCTCTAAATGAATCCAGTAAAAATGTTTAATTTTCAGCATGTATGTAGTCAGAGATGTCCTGAAGTCAAATATATCAGTCATTGTCAGGAATTGTTAACACCTTATTTTGAAAACTGGACGTATTCATACGTGTCTACTTCCTCTAACTTCTCCAAGGTGGTCTCTAGCTCTCCCGTCAGCTCCGTTCTCTTTATACATCCATGGTCAGCTCCATCTGGGCCGTTTGAATGCATTTAACATAAATGTCAGTATATGGGTGCTCTACAGTTGTAGCGTCGGCCCATTTGACCGCGGAGATGAGAGTGACGGCCGGCTCGACCGCACGTTACCGCGATACGATAACGTTTCCTCTCCGTGACAGAGTTAGCATGCAGCTTTAGCCGTGATGTCCAGCTCTGCTTTTAATGTGTGAAATCCAAAGTGTTTCCATCCTTTACTGGATGTGTAGTGTTTACCACTTTGGATTTAAAATGTGATGGTGCAGGTCGTATCCACGCAGACCCTCCAACGCTTTATACTTTCTCGTTTCGGCTTGCTGTGGTTTGTTTTGGTTGACGGATACGGAACGAATATGACGTCACGTTACTCACACTACAATAATAAAAGCTGTAACTTCCTTCTACCTCCACAGAGACTCAAATGAAGCGAATATATTGATTCTGGAATTAAAAAATCTATTTCAAAATCGTAAAAAAAACAATCGCGATACATAGGTGAATCACCCCTGATAGAAACACAACTCTGGTGAAGCCATTCTAGTGGCGTGCAGAGACGTTTTTTGTCTTTATAGAAACCACTGATCAAACTACTTCGAACGAATATCAGCTGATGACGACCGGTGGCCGATCGATCGGAGTGCATTGCTTAATGTTAAAATAACGGGTATTCAGAAACGTTGACTATTTCTGTTCTCTCATCCATTCATCATCCCTCGTCCTAGATCCACCCATCCATTAACACATCATCCATTAATCACAACTTGGGCTGCACACAATCAGGCCTGATTGCATGTTGAGATTTTCCAGCACCAGCGTTAATCAGCGAGATATTCTGTTTGAACACGTCTGTGCACTAAAACTGACATTTAGAAGTTGAATGATGAAGATGTAGGCGTAGGACACACAGTGTTGGTGTTGTGCAGCCCGTCTGATGTTTGAGTCTCACAGGTGAAGCAGGTAAAGCAGGTCAGGCAGCAGCTCAT
Source organism: Sebastes umbrosus (assembly GCF_015220745.1). Taxonomy (NCBI): domain Eukaryota; kingdom Metazoa; phylum Chordata; class Actinopteri; order Perciformes; family Sebastidae; genus Sebastes; species Sebastes umbrosus. Next base: position 7,303,956 of record NC_051269.1, read on the forward strand.
AGATGCTTTACTGCATTCTGTTGAAGCTTTGGTTTCATGTCTGCAGGCATCAAACTTACACAATATATATATATATTTTTTTTTTTTTTAAAGTTATTTTTTTGGGGGCATTTTCCATTTTTTTATGACAGGACAGTGGATAGAGTCTTGAAAGGGGGGAGAGAGAGAGAGTGGATGCGGAAAGGGCCACAGGCCGGATTCGAACCCGGCACCTATATATATTTTTTTATATTTTAACAAAATAATTTGTAGCTCCAGGTCTGCTTACAAGCCTTTTTTTATGTAGGTTTAAGCCGCATCTCCCAGTCTTTATCAGAGAATGGAGTGTAATTTGGTTTAAAAATAAATGCCAAACTAAAAATACAATCTCAATCAATGAGAAGATGAATGGATGTCACATGACACCACGTCATTCCTCTCCTAGAGTTGGACTGGTACGTGGTTTCTAAAGCGGATGCCAGTGTTATCTGATTGATGCAACATTCGGTGCCTTCAAATGGGGTCGTATTTACTGTGTTCACTAGAAGAGTCCATATGAACGCCCCCCTCTGAGTTTCTGAAAGCTCCGAGTTCACGAGTTGTGACGTGTTTGTTGACGTTGTCAGAAACGGCGGAGGCCATGGAGGTTCATTTTTCGGTGCATAATAAGTTAATATATTGTCGTTTTAGTTGTATATTGTTTTTCTTCGTAATTGTATTATACAGTATGTCTGAGGAAAATGTTGATATTCCCAACGGCCTCATCTTCTTCCTCTGTCATTATGTCTTTTGCATTTACTGCATTATGTTAACCAGTTGCTAGCTTGTTAGCCTCTGGGGCTTCTAGACGCCAACAGTAACGTTAATATTGCCGTTGCTTAGCAGCGGTATTCTCAAGACTTAATCACTTGAACGCTAAGCATATCGTGTACACGACTTCCCGTGTTGTAAACATGAGCTCATGAGTTTCATTTGAAGGCACCAATTCTCTAGTCTGTGTCTCTGTCCAGAATTGTTTTCCTGTCGAGTGAAACAGCCTCAGAAACCTCATTTAGGCCGTGATGGGGCTCAGTAACTCAACACTGAAACTAAACAGGTTATTTTGCATAAGCTAACGAATAGTCAGTTCCTTTACTGTATCTGCTCTGATCATTTGTATCAATGCAAAGCACCATTTGCTTTCCTCAGCATTTGTATTTCTTTCATTTGTTTCTCTCTTTGACTGCTGTTGTTTGACTTTTGCTTTTCTGCCATCATTGTGTGTCAGTCCTGCTCGTTTGCTTGTTATTATCTTGACTGGCCTGCCTGCTAAAAGTTTCCCTCGTCTGCATATTCAGCCAGAGAAGAAACAATCGCCAGCCATCAAATGCTCAAATAAATCTTCTCTAACGGCTACTTCAGCAGGAAAAGTGCCACAGTTTATAGGCTGCCTCTCGAAGAAACTCTTAATCGACTAACTCTGAGTTTCTCCACAAAGAATCACACAAAAGCAGCACTTTAAATCTGGTGTTTACCAGAGATGTGCTCAAACGTTTCTCAGATATAAGTCACTCAGCATGAAAAATGACTAATCAATTAATCCTTTGAGACCAACAATAGACCCCTTTTTGTCTTTTTTAAGGGGAGATAGCAGGTCAGCAGTAGATGTCACATAGAAGTGGTGTACATCATCAAGTTGTTCTCGTCATAAATCAGAAATAAACATGAATTAATTCATTAATTAATTGTAAAAGTGTATAAGGGTTTAGAACATGGTGATAGAAGTATCTGATGATCATCCTCATGCTCTATTATGTCTCATAAGTTGTTGCAGCAATTTTTGGGGTTGATATCATTTGTTACACAGATTTGGTGCTAAATTTAACCATTTTTTACCACTGGAGAATTGATAAAAATGATCAATAATCCCTCCAAAATCCATCATTAAGACACCAAGACCTTGAGGAACACCATAGAAAAAGCCATGCTGTGATTTTTGATCAAAAACTTTTGACATTTGGAGATTTCTGCAAGAATTGCATTGAGGCTGTGATTATCCTAGAGGTCACCACAGGTCATTTTATACAGTGAGTTCAAAACAATGTCTTACTACAATGAAATGTCTACTATGGGACTAACATCATCACACATGAATACTGTTGTATTAATACCAGTATGCAGAAATATTCAAATCATCATCACCATTTTAGAATAGGAGAAAATAACACATTTATACTGCATGATACTGCATGTTTTTTGCCTGAAACTGCATGTGATTATCATAAAGTGGGCATGTCTGTAAAGGGGAGATTCGTGGGTACCCATGGAACCCATTTTCATTCACATATCTTGAGGTCAGAGGTCAAGGGACCCCTTTGAAAATAACCATGCCAGTTTTTGCCAACATGGTAGCATGACATGGTTGGTAATAATAGATTATTAGATAATTAGGTTTTGTAGTTTCATATGATATCTGTCTCTTCACTCTAGTCCTAAAACTGAACCTACAAGAGCGTCGGAAAAGACAGTAAAGTCAGTCGGGATTGCGGGTCTCAGGGGGTTTAAAGAAATCTCAGTCGACTAAGACCAAAACATCTGGCTGGTTGGCTACTAAAATGGAGAATGCCTCCATCCTCAATCCTCTGATCTCTGGTTCTGCGACGTTAGCTCTGGTTGAATGTATTAAACTAATTCAGTTTGGCGTTATATTTGAATGCTTAGCAGCAGAAACAAAGAGACAAGAATCACTTGTGCTGAGGATTTGACTGTAAACAAGGCTGCAGCTGAAACAAAGCAGCCTCCCCCTCATTCTGATCCCAAACTCCCCTTTAGTCTCTGGACTGACCTTTTAAAGTGTTCAACGCTGCGTCATGTGTTTGAGGCTGCACCATCACCCTGACAGAAGTTTATTTCCTAAAGCTCATTTTTCTTTGGCACAGAAAAATAAATAATCCTCCTCAATGAGATATTCTGCTGTTGTGTAAAATCTAGAGCTTCTAAATCAGTTTAATACTTTGAAACCAACCAAATCATGAGCACAAAGCCTGAGGTGAAAGCTGTGTCCTCGCGTGTCACCGTTCACGTCTTAATGAAATCAGATTTATAAAACAATCTCCAATAAAACGTTGTCAGTGTTGTGCAGCCCTCATACACATTAACATCACCTGGTTTGTTGTCTACCTGCATCATTATAGTGACTCTTCTCTCTTCTTTCTGCAGTGCACGCTGTGGAAAGTAAGTCCATCTTTATCTTACAAATACCTCTGAGAACAGCCTCATTCCTCCACAGTAACCTGTTTATATGGTGTATGGGAAAGTTTCATTGCAAGTACGCAGACATTTTGTGACATGGAGTGAAAACGACTTCATTTAAAAATGTTGGATTTACAGATAACATTATTAAAAAGCTGCCACTATTTACTCTACAGGAATAAATCCCACATGAAGTGGCAGCATGCCGACGTCATTCTGAAGTAGTAATAACAATTTAAGTTAAAGATGTCTCAAACCAAGTACCTCACGACTGTTGATGAACACAAACAGCCACATTTCAGGGAGGTCAAAGGTCAGCAGCTCAGCATCCTGAGACCAAGGGGTGCTTTTCATTACGCCAACTTAAGTCTTTTATCAAATGGCGTGGCGTATAAATGCCGCACCTCCACCATGTGGCACACAGTTTGAAGCAACTGACGTTGCTGAAGACTGACACTGTGGAACCGCAGATTTCTCATTTGGCAGCTTCGGCTCCTCCGTCCTCACGTCTCTGTCTCGCGTCCTCGCTGGGAGGAGCTGAGACGCGAGGAAGAGACGCGAGGGGACGCAGAAGCATAACGAAAAGCACCCCAGATGTGACTTGCAGCTACTAACTCTGATTTCTGAACTTGTGTGTGTGACTGTTGGCTTCAGCTTTACTTGTTCCCTTTCATCTATAAACTAATCCGACTGAACAGCTGAATCAATGAGCAGTGATCAATCACAAACTGATCAATAACTCACATTTCTGACAGATCGGTAACTTGGGATACATTCACACTCCTTTTTCTTTACTAAATGTGTGTTTGGAAGTCTCTGTAATTAACGTGTTAAGTGATGTGATGTGTTTGTGTTTGCAGTTCACGACCTGCAGAGTTTCGGCTTAGACAACGTAAGTTTCTTTTAAGTTTCTGCAACTATTATATTTTCAAAACTTTATTTTTTCTTTGCTCATTTAAATATTATTTTGTTTGGTAGTTCATATAATTTTAGAAAAAACGTGACCCAAAACTTGAGTTGACTGTAACAAAGAACGTACATTGCCAAGAAATGAAAGTCAATAGTTGGCTCCGTTGCATTATCAGCGGCCAGCAGCAGAGCTACGCCTCCGCCATTTTGGACTGAAAGCGACCACCGGACGCCAGTAAAACGTCCGCCTACAAAGAGCCGTACAAAAGTAAAACTAAATTATTTTTATTCTAATGTCATATTCTACTGAAACGGCCTGTATTGAACTATAAAATATTATAAATATAATAAGCATTTGCAGTCCAAAATGGCGGTAGCGGCAGTTGCTTCTATACTTTTTGACTGTATATAGTATTATATATACAATTTAGAATATTAACAGTTCACGACACCCCTTATTAAAAAAAAAAATTAGGAAAAGGCTTTTGAGGTGACAAACTGTACAATTAAATGATTTTGTGTTTGACGTCCTGACACCATGATAGTTCACAAAAACAAATAATTCCTATGAAGGGTTGTTGAAGTCTGCCAACTTGTGATCTTTCTGTCCGTCGTCCTGCAGATAAACATGACCCATCTGATAAAACACCTGTCGTTTGGTAAAGACTACCCCGGCATCGTTAACCCTCTGGACGACACGGACGTCACAGCGCCACAAGGTCAGTCATTTCACGGTTTTACAGGGTTTTTTTTAATATGATGCTGGCAGGAAAAACACAAAGAGATGTGTAACTCTAAAGTTTAGTGTTCAAAGTAAAATAATGCATCATTCGTCTCAATAACGTCTATGCTTAGTTCAAATTTTCAGAGCCAAAGACGTAATTTTTGCAACATTAATTTCTTCATCTTTGTGGATGTCCATGCACCACCAAAAAGTTATGACCATGTAGACTGTCCCTATCTAATGCACATGTGAGGAACATATATATATATATCATCAATCATTGTTGATTAATTTGTTAATTATTTTCTTTATTAATCGTTTGGTCTATAAAATGTCAGAAAATGGTGAAAAATGTGGGCCAGTGTTTCCCAAAGCCCAAGATGACGTCCACAACTCAGATATTCAGTTTTTACTGTCATAGAGGAGGAAAGAAACCAGAAAATATTCACATTTAAGAAGCTTGAATCAGAGAATTTAGACTTTATTGTTCTTAAAGAATGACTCAAACTGATTAATCGGTTATCAAAATAGTTGGTGATTAATTTCGTAGTTGCCATCTAATCCATTAATCGTTGCAGCTCTACTCACAACGTTGCAGGTTCAGCTTCTGGCTCGAGGGCTGAAATGACCTGCTAAGAGTTTAACCCAAATAGAACAAGATGTTTGACCATCCAGGCAAAAGCCCTCATCTGGTTTGACTCGACCAGTTTCATACATTTGGACTAAACTTTAGGTTTTGCTTCTTTCTGTAGCTGCATTTTGCACAACAATCACAGAAAATGCATAGTAAGAGAGACTAACGTAGTGATGTAGAATTAAAACAACTAAGCAGAGAAAAGGTGTGCTTTCTCTGCAGGTGCAAATTTCCTTCAAGATTAAATTTGCCGTTTTGCGTGAGGATGTTGGCGGCACCAGAAAGTGTAACACATCCACTCTGAAATCCATTTGACAAATCTGAACTTTTATTGACAAAACTAGACTGTCGTTGAGAGTGTGACAGCATCGTGCAGATAGAGAGCTGTCGTTGTAGTTTCTGGAAATGTCCCATAGCTGTATAGTTGTGTGGAGGAGGAGGTGGACGAGGAGGTAGTTCCTTGTCCTCCTCAGCAGCGGATGCCCATACCGATGGACATGAAGGTGCCGAACGTCCCCCCGCTCTGCATCATGGTCTTCCCCACTCCTCCCATCAGCTCCCTGCCACGCATGCCGATCCTTGAGACAGAAGAGACCGTTTTTAGTTTTTATTAAGTGTCAACTGAAACGAACGATTATTTTCAATGTTGATTAATCAATTAGTTGTTTGGTCTATAAAATATCAGTGAAAAAGAGAATCAGTTTACTGTCACAGAGGAGATAAGAAACCAGAAAATATTCACACTGCTGGAATCACAGAATTTGTCCTTTTTTTTCTTAAAAAAAACACTCAAACCGATTAATCGAATATTATCAAAATAGTTGTCGATAAATTTAATAGTTGAAACCTAATCGATTAACTTAATCTTGCAGCTCTAGTTTTAACAGTAAAACAATAATTCCCTCCGCGACCCCTCAAAGCGAGCTGACAGATTACAACAAATGGTTAAAATGACACATTAGTTATTTAAAAGGTTGGCAGTGGCTGCCAGTATTGAGGATGTAACAACTGGATTTGGGGGTAATGACTTGTCATTTGTATAAAAAGCCAATTTTATAGTCACAATATTTGGGGGGCAATTGTGCCACTAAGTAAAGTACTGGAGTATAACATCTGGTCTTAATGGAAACCAAGTCCACATTCTCAATTTCACCACACATGCAATTGCTGTTTCAATAAAAAGCAGAATATTTAGAGTTACCTGAGACAGGAGAACGTGCCAAACATGGCACCAGCAGCCATTCCCACCGCAAACCCCATCATGAAGCCCATCTTGACCCGGTCAAAACAGCTGGGCTGAGTCTGGCCATACGGACCTACAGCCACTGGCATCTGGAGAGGAAAGAACACAGTATTATATCTTTACTTATATAGCACTTATCAAAAAAAAATACTAAGTGCTTCACATAAAAACAAATAATAAAATAAAAGTACTAAAAGAGCAGCATACAAATAAAATTGCGATAACATATTGACTTAAATTTGTTTTAACGCCAATAATTTCTTTAACGCATTAACACAACTTGTGATTTTTAGGTCGTAGCGGGCTCAGTTTTAAAGCTAGAGTGAAGATACTGGTATCATATGAAACTATAAAAAACCTGATGAATCCATTAGTATGTGAATGTAAATGGGTTCTATGGGTACCCACGAGTCTCCCCTTTACAGACATGCCCACTTTATGATAATCACATTCAGTTTGGGGGCAAGTCATAGTCAAGTCAGCACACTGACACACTGACAGCTGTTGTTGTCTGTTGGGCTGCAGTTTGTCATGTTATGATTTGAGCATATTTTTTATGCTAAATGCAGTACCTGTGAGGGTTTCTGGACAATATCTGTCATTGTTTTGTGTTGTTAATTGATTTACAATAATAAATGTATACATACATTTGCATAAAGCAGCATATTTGTCCACTCCCATGTTGATAAGAGAATTAAATACTTGACAAATCTCCCTTTAAGGTACATTTTGAACAGAAAATGTTCGATTAATCGCGATTAACTATTTTAATCGATTGACAGACCTAGTTTAAACCGGTTTACTCTGGTTTAAAGCCTGTCAGTTCTGTACTGTCTGTAGCCAGCCTACAGTTTTTTTCCATTTAATCCAGATGTGATGACAAAAAGCATGCACAGTTGTTTCTGTATCTTTTAAACTTAAAATAGGTTGAAATCTGTCGATGTTCCTGGTGAAGAGAGAGAAGGATCAGTAGACAGAGTGACATACAGTATGATCTGGTAGCATCTAACATCAACAACATACTGAGCAGGACTGAAGGTGCTGAGCCACATCCTGGTTCATCCTGGCTCAGTCTGGCTCAGTCTGGCTCAGCTCTGTTCACAACAACGTGACTACTGACACAAATGTGATTATATGAGGAGGTGATGCCCAGCCCCTTGATTTAATCATCTATATCTTCATCACCAGAAGACAAAAACACTAAACACCTCACAACAATAAAGCCCCAGACAACAACAGTCAGGCATTTGACCTTTGCATCCAGCTCTGCTGCTACTAGTCTATTACTGTTATCTAACCAGTCCATACTGGATATGTAGTGCTTACTGAGCTGACAGTCTAAACTAGCTCCTCACATTGCTTTAACTACAGACATGTGAAGGTAAGCTGCTGGTTAATGATGAGGTTGTGCTGCTGAACCTGCAGCTAACGTCAAGTAATCAGTGATGTTGCATTAGCTTGTGAGCTAGGCTAACGTTAGCTTAATCAGTGCTGTTAACGTGACAGAGGAGAAATACTCATCGGTTTGTTTAACCACAGTCTTTAAAGGTAAGCATAGAAACACCACATCATAGTGATTAATGTGAAATCCTCTCTTTATCCTGCCATAGCTTGTTGTGCTCGTTAGCATGCTACCTAGCTCAGCATGCTAACGAGCAGGCTGATGTGGCCTTGACACATAAACACGACACGTCCTCTCACACCACGTGGTTCATTGTGATCAACGTGCTCATACACATTCAGTCAGAGGTGCAGCTTACCTTGCAGTGTGTTTAGACTAGTGTTGGTTGTTTAATGTTCCTGAGCGGAGGATCTGTGGTGTTTGTGAGCGAAGCTGCGTTTAAATGATCTTTACTAGCAGACCTCCATAACCGGATAGAGACAGAGGAGACACATCAAGAGGAGACACGACCCGCAGGACGAGATTAACAGATAGACAGCGACACCGGGTGGTTTAGGACCATCACTGCTGTTATTGAGAGTTAAAGGGCAGTCTCCAGCGGTCCTTGATCCTTTACTGAAGAAAAGGTTAAATACTATAGTCTGATAATACTTCATTACAAGTAAAAGTCCTGAATTAAAAATGTTACTTAGATGAATTAAGGAGTATTTTTACATATTTACTTTACTAAGTTTATTTTTGGGCTGTCAATCGATTAAAATATTTAATCACAATTAATCGCATGGTTGTCCATAGTTAATCATGACTAACAGCAAATTAATCATTTTTTATCAGTTCAAAATGTACCTTAAAGGGAAATTTATCAAGTATTTAATACTCTTATCAACATGGGAGTGGACAGATATGCTGCTTTATGTGAATATATGTATATATTTATTCTTGGAAATCAATTAACAAAACTGTAGACTGGCTACAGACAGTACAGAACTGCCAGGCTTTAAACCAGAGTAAACAGGTTTAAACTAGGGCTGTCAGTCGATTAAAATAGTTTATCGTGATTAATCACACATTTTCTATTCAAAATGTACCTTAAAGGGAGATTTGTCAAGTATTTAATACTCTTACCAACATGGGAGTGGGCAAATATGCTGCTTTATGCGAATATATGTATATATTTATTACTGGAAATCAATTAACAACACAAAACAATGACAGATATTGTCCAGAAACCCTCACAGGTACTGCAGTTAGCATAAATAAATATGCTCATATCATAACATGGCAAACTGCAGCCCAACAGGCAACAACAGCTGTCAGTGTGTCAGTGTGCTGACTTGACTATGACTTGCCCCAAACTGCATGTTATTATCATAAAGTGGGCATGTGGTACCCATAGAACCCGTTTACATTCACATATCTGGAGGTCAGAGGTCAAGGGACCCCTTTGAAAAGCGCCAGTTTTTCCTCGCCAAAATTTAGCGTACATTTGGAGCGTTATTTAGCCTTCTTCATGACAAGCTAGTATGACATAGTTGGTACCAATAGATTCATTAGGTTTACTAGTTTCATATGATACCAGTATCTTCACTCTAGCTTTAAAACTGAACCCGCTATAACCTTTGATTGGCATTAATGCGTTGCCAAAATCAGTGCCATTAAAATGAATTTGCGGTAACACGTTATTATCACGTTTACTTTGACCGCACTAGTTTATTTGTAATGGACAAGTACAGAGAATCATTGACAGTTGCAAAAGCAGTGTCCAGTGTACTGAACACTATCTAAAACTAATTTCCAACACTTGATGGGTGTTGATAGTTCAAGTAATCATTGAAGTTACATGTTAAAATCAGTACATATAATGATCAAAAACAAGAGCAACCATCCATGACAACACACAAACAAACAGACAAATGAAACAAACAAACATTTATAGCATGGACGACTGTCTTCTGTTTTAGTTTTAACACGGATCTCCTGTCTCTCCCCGCAGCATCGATGATGTACCAGTATTTTGTGAAAATTGTTCCTACCATCTACGTGAAAACTGACGGAGAGGTGAGTAATTTTACATCCTCTTTCATTTCAAACGTTATCAAACCAAACAAGAAACAAGATTGGTGGACTCAGATGTGTCACGGTAACACTTGGTGAGTAATTGATATACAAATAGTCATGTTGTGGGTGAAGTATTCCTTTAAAAATCATAAAGCAAACATGCATTTATCTTTCTAACTGTGTTTGTCTTTATCTAATCTAGAGTTTAATTGAAAGCCGTACCAGAATACATTTAATCCCCCTAAAACAATGTTTTGTTGTCATGTTGTTTTTGCAGGTGGTAAAAACGAACCAGTTCTCGGTCACCAGGCACGAGAAAGTGGCCAACGGGCTAATAGGAGACCAGGGCCTGCCGGGCGTCTTTGTTTTATATGAGCTGTCGCCCATGATGGTTAAATTCACAGAGAAACACAGGTCAGTCACAGCACCGCTGAACGCTTTAGTAATACTTTCAGTAACGTCTCGTTCATACACAAGTTGGAAAACTGTCTCTTGACTCTTCTGAGTCTTTTAGCCTTTTGGTGTGTTCGAGTGCGTCTTTTTCAACTCATGTACAGAAGTCTTCTAGCTTAGTGAAGTAACAGAAATTATCCAACAACATAATTTGTTTTTTCAAAGATTTATTTTTATTAGCGAAAGACTTATTTTACAATTCTACTCCAACGTGTGTCAACATTTCTTTTTGTTTTTAAAACAAATATTGAAACTAGAAAAATAAAATAAAATAAAATAACAAATTAATAATTATAGAAAAAAAATGTGGTAATGATATATTATTGATAATGAACCTATCCTTGTATCAAATATACTTTAACTACATAATAATAATAATAATTATAATAATAATAATAATAATAATGAGTAAATGAAAATATAAGATACATTAAAAGAAATAATTGAAATAATAAAGAAAAATTAATACAAAATAAAAAAAACATAAAAACACTTAAAAAATACATATTGAATAAAATGTATACACATAATAAACACACATATCTATTGCACATACACGTTTATAATGCGTCAGTAGCAATCATGGTTTGAAGAAATAATAATAGTAGAAAACAAAACTGCATAAAAGAGTTGTACGTTTTTTTTGCCATCTATTTCCAAAGAGGGCAAAATGTTAAAAATAACAGCGCTGTGTCCGCCATTTTCGTAGCTTCCTCTTGGATGCGTGCTTACGATCTGGCACCTGGTCGATACATTTTTATAATGGTTGACGCCCAGAAACGTCCCGAACACAACAGCATGATAAAATCCCGGCAGAGGGCTGCAGGGTCTCTTTAGATACAGACACCACCACACACTGCTAGAAGGGTCACAAGGGATGATTGAGAGGGATCATTTTTGTATATGAGTCTATATTGTTTTCAGGAAAATCCTACTCATTGTGTTTTTTTAAGATAAAATGGTTTTAAGTGTCATTTATGCCATGGTTTCAAGAAGTATATTTAAATTGCCAATCTGTCACATATTTATGGAGGAAGCTCAGTTATGTGAATAAAAGAAGGATGCTCTTTAAACCTTATTGTTTTCTCTCTCTCTCTCTCTCTCTCTCTCTCTCTCTGTGTTCAGATCGTTCACACACTTCTTAACAGGAGTTTGTGCCATTATTGGAGGCGTATTTACAGGTCAGTCCCTCTCTGTGACCACGTCATTTAATGCTGCGTGTTACCTGATAATAGTAGAAATTTAAAATGAAAAGGATGAAATCTGACTCTCTTTTTCTTCTCCTTCTTCTTGCGTTTGCCGTCTCCTCGCCTCCTGCAGTGGCCGGTCTGATCGACTCGCTCATCTACCACTCAGCTCGGGTCATCCAGAAGAAGATAGAGCTGGGCAAGGCTTCCTAACAGCGCCCCCCCGCTGACCTCCACGGTGCAACAACAGACCAAGACGTGGACACACAGAGACGGAGAGAAGAGGAGCAGTCTTTCTGTCTTCTGTCAGATTGAGTGAGAGAAACACAGAGAGAGACAGAGAGGTTTCAAATCAGCCACGTTTTTAATTCCTCTGTCTCTCTTTTCGTCGTGGAGAAGCTCTGGAGAGGAACCTTTTTTTGAATTTTGCTCTCCGCTGTTAAATTCCATGCCAACGGGACAGAGTCAGACGTCGACGTGAGACATTTTGTGATTGAACTAAGAGCAGAGAGGAGGACGACTCATCTGGAAACAAGGAACTTCCTTCCCTCCCTCCTGTTTTTAAGTCCTGCTTCAGCGCCGCTCAACGCTCAGACCGCCACACTGAATGTTTGTTAAGGAGATCTGCGGTCGAGCCGTTGTTCCAGAGGGGTGAGGATGAGATGGCACGGGAGACTTTTTAAAGGAATACGTCACCCCAAATTTTCTAATCAGTTACTCAGCTAATGTAACCTGGACTGCAGAATCACAGATAGCCATAATTCATGTTTTCTCATGAGGACGAGAAAGTTATTTTTTGATCTCAATATAACAAAATGTATTGAGACCTATCGGTCGCAGGTTTTAAGGATAAGTTTAGTTATACTTTTCTTTTTGTCAACAAATCCCATGAAATGAGAGCACCAAATGTGGCTTAGTCCGCTGCTGAAAATAGTCCCCAAAAAATGTACTATTTCCTCCTGTTTGTTTGATAAAAACTACAGTGGCCAGTTGTGTTACAAGAAAAAGACAAGTCTTCAGTAGGAACCAACGGGCTTTGGGCTTGGAGTTCCGCAGACAGCGTAGGGAGATCAGAATGTATTGAGAGACGGACTAACACATTGTTGGTTTTGGTCTTCTAATGGGATTTGTTGACAATAAAAAAAATACAGAATATCTCCTTTACTTTCTCTACAGTTGCACTCTTTACGTCAGGAATTTATTGTTTAAAGGTGCTAAATTCGATATTCAGAGCATCAATATAGCAGCTAACAACTCCTTGCTATGTAAAGATATAGAGGAGTAATGTCTACCTGAGCAGAGCATGAAGTCTCTCTCCCTCTGTGTGTGTTGGAATCAGAGCTTCTCTGTGCTTTGTTGACATCGCGGGGCTGGGCGAGGTGCCATTTAGTGTACGTGAGCGTGCCCCACTCACGGCCGCCGCTCTGCACTACGCTCACATGGCGTTTACCGCTGATAACACAGTCCCGACTGACGCCGTCACCGTGGACGTGTAGCGCCCACCCTCCGGTTCCCCCCCCCCCCCCAGGTTAACACTGTTAGCGCTGTTAGCACCATTAGCTGCTGGCCCATGGATGTATAATGAGACCTGGATACGACGCCGATGCTCACCAATTCTTTTCAAGTGGCCACTTGCGGTATTGCAACAAAAAATCCCCTTGTGACCCAAAAAACATTTTCCCCATCGGCCACCATTATTAAAGAGACGTCTGTAAAACTGTTGACCGGACACCTCGAACTGCAAACAAGGTTGATTATGATTCTTTCTATTATGAATTTTTGATCCACGGAGGTTTTATATTTATTATTATATAACTTTCCGAGAGCCCAGAAAAGTGATTTAAACATCTGTAAAGTCTACGGGTCGAGCGGGAACTCGCAGGCGGGCCCAACGAGGGGAAACATCACCTCCCGCGCATATTCAGTGAGCCGCATACCACGGAAGTAAACCCGGAAGCTAGAAGACATTTTTGGCGTATGTCCCAGGCAAGCAGTCTCATTGGAACGAATACGCGCCATCTTGGAATCCGCCACGTTGAGAGCCGTGTGGAGTCAATGATATGCTCTGAATACCTTCAAGTGTTTTAAATACAGTAACTTTAAATTAAATTACAATCCCTCAGATTTAGACCCGTGTTCAAAGCCATGCAGGATCTGACGTTTTAATATCGTGAGTCTTTGATGAACTTAGGAGAAACCTCTTCCAGTGAATGTGAGGAAAGGAGGATCATCCGGTTCTCCAGGCTTCAAGTTGTGAGTTGATATACGAAACATTTTGGGTGACGTGTTCCTTTAAAAGACTTTCTGTACAAAAACAATATTTGTAAAGAGCTGATTTTCTTTTTGAAACAGCTATTAAATTAATGACACTATTCTGTCCTCACTTGCATTAAACCCACTATGTGTAGGATGTTGGAAGTTTGTAAAAAGAAAAAGACAATCCTGATGGAGGATGGTGCAGCCTCCTGTGTTGAAATCTGTGCACGCTGGTCTCTGACATCGTGTCTGATCACAGCCATAAATGATACGAAGTCCAGCCGGTGAACACAAACATTACATTAACTTCATCTTGATGCAGACTGTTGGGTAACACGTGTGTCCAACTGGGTGATTATCAGACTACCTTCAGCTCGGTGTTCGACCTGCAGCTCAGCAGCTGATTGTGACCGATCGGCTCGTTAGTCTCAACTTCCCCCGGCTTTGTAAAGACTCGGAAGGTTTTCTGTGCCACTTGCTTGTTCCCTGAAGTTCATTAAACCTCATATTATAATTCATAGGCGCTCTTTATTTCAGGCAGAGGCGGGGCACCTCTACTATGAAACACTGGGTTAACTTGACATTTTTCATGATTCAGTTTAAGAGTTGTTGAGTCTGTAAGTCGACTTACAACTCTGTTTCTGTGCCAATTTATTCTGCTGTCAGTTTATAGGCTGTGAGTGACGTAGGAAGACCACATCCTCGTTCTTAAGCCCGATTATAAAGCTCTGATTGTGATTTTAACCAGACAGGAAAAAGCCGTCAATAAGCTCAACGCCAGACCTGTTTGAATTTCAGAAAAGAATTACGTGTGCTGTGATTCAGAGGTCTGGAAGCAGACTCATAATGTCTGTTTTTGGAGGTCATACATTTTCAAATCCTACACATAGTGGCTTTAAAAAAAAAAAAAAGAGATTTTAAGACTGAATTAACGACAAAATGACTTCATATAATTAGAGGTTGAGAGTCATGCCATGTGAGGCCTACAGTGTGACTGGAGCCAGATATTTAAGAAGCCACTTTTGTTCATTGTTTTAGAGGCAGAAACCAACGAGCTGCAGCCAAAATTTGCAATTTCTCTTTCTTTTGTCTGCCGATATTTAACTTCAGCTCTCTGTGGGTTATACTCAGAACATGAAGACGAGTCTCGAGCAGGAAAACCATCGTAGCTTCCTGTGATTTCAATGATTTTCTGACTGACCTCTGCTTTTCGTCCTCCCCTCTCGTCTGCATCCGTCATCACCTGCAGAGTTTATTTAATGGAAATTAGAGTTTTTTGATTTTTTTCAAAATTAAAGGTACAGTGTGTAGGATTTGGCGGCATCTAGTGGTGTGGTTGCAGATTGCAACCAACTGAGTACCCTTCCGCTCACTCCTCCCTTTACAAGACTGCGGTAACGTGAGCCGCTGAGTGCTAAACCGTGGTAACGCCGTTCACCTCGCTCAGAGGTCACCCATACCATAATAAGTCAGATGGCAGCTGGCGGTACCATGGTTTAGCACTCTGCGGCTCACGTCATCAAAGTTTCACAAGCGTATCGGAGAACTACGGTGGCCTTCAGGTAAAAACGTGAAAGTCTCTCTCTAGAGTCAGAGTCTGGTTTGTCCATTCTGGGCTACTGTAGAAGTATGGAGGACTCCGTGAAGAGGACCTGCTCCCTATGTAGATATGAAGACCTCATTCTAAGCTAACGGAAACACATCGATTCTTAGTTTCAGGTGATTATATACTAATGAAAACATAGTTATGAACAGGGTCTGAAATTATCCCCCATCACCCTCCAAATGCAGGTAAATTGTTGGTGGTGGCGGGTAAACTCATCAGGACATCTTTGGCAGACAGGGAAAACGCTAGTGATGGGAATAGAGAACCGGTTCCCGTTAAGAACGTCTTCGTAGCTGTTTGATTCTTTGGCATCTCATGCCTCTGTGACTATCGATTCCTCTTATTGATGCTTTCCAACAGTTATGCTGCACAATGACGCATACGCACGCTGTATCATGTTTCAGTTTGTTTGGGACTGGAGACACAGCTCAAAATTGTGGAGCTACTAGGACACATACTATTTTTTTCTGATAATGCGAGACTGTGAACAACAAATCTGTGTTGTAATCAACAGGAAGAGCGTTAGTAACGTTACCTGTTAGCAACCGTTAGCAGCACAGTCCTGCTTGGAGCTACTAACGCTAACGGAGGTGCCACTGAGTTATTATTATGAGGCGTTCAAGTTCTGCTCAGTAAAATGATTATTGGCGAGGGTAAATTACAACGTTATCATGATGTGTTCAAATGAAATCTCGTAAAATTAAGTTTTTTGGCGAGAAGGAAGAGAGAGAGAATTATGACCTGTTTAACTTCCTAACATTAGCTTTAAGCAACTTGCCAAGATTTTTTTAATCAAAGCAAATATTTAAATAATCGTTATCATTTGAATTGTGCTTTTTATGCAAACAACCACTATAGATGACAATAAGAAAGTAAAGTACAGTACTGTGTACAGTACCCTCCCTACCCCAAACACTGTAATTTACGGTGTATATAATGTTTTTTATGTAAAATATATCAAACATTGAGTCACATCAGATGTAAAATGTTTGTCCTTCATTTAGCACAGAGATTTCAAAAGTGGCAGATAAAAAAAAAAATACTTGTCTGCCACAGTGGCAGGACGTGAACAAAGTTAATTTCAGACCCTGGTTATGAATATTATATTCCATTTCTGCTAATAGATCCCCCGAAATGTTACACACTGTTCCTTTAAATGCTGACTTGTTTTAAATTGATTGCTACCTGCAGAAAAATATCTTTTCCTGACTTTTCGCTCAACATGATCCTGCAGAGATTTTCAAATTAACTCCGTATGATTTGACCTCTTTTTAGTTTTGTATTCAAGAGTGTAAATATTGTACAGACACATCCACCACTGCCTCAGAGAACGGAAGGAAACAACTATCCAGATCGAAAAAAGACTTTTTCTTTTTTAATATATAGGGAAAAGGGCTGCTTCTATTCTGCTTGTTTCTTTCTGTCATTCCATGAGATGGTTCAGTACAGTTTGCCCTTTTAGACTGCTCATATGTTCTTGTATTTTTTTTTTTTTTTTAAGCTGGTCTGTGGGAGTTGGGAATGTTATAGGCTCATAACACAACCGGTTGCTTCAGATGATGATCCTCCTGCTGGGAGTCTTATTCGCATCAGTTATTGAGAGGGGCTGGCAGGGAGGCAGCAGGAAGCCCAAACCACAAGAAGACAGCGTGGAAATGTCGGGTTGACTCTGACTTTGTTCCTGACTCACGTGTTGAGTCACCAGATGAGACCCAGATGTTTGTTTTCACTAGATTGCGACCGTCCTGAGGGTGTCAGACAGACAGAAACAGACCCAGCGGGGTGACGGTGGTGGTTAAAAGGAAAAGGAGAAGACCACACTGGTGGTCTCACATGTTTTGGCCCATTAACTGCAAATCAGGCAGAGTTTATATCACACCCGACCATTTTTATTTCACTACGTTAAAGGTTCTCTATTCAGAGCATTTCTATAGAGCTCAACAGTAAGGTTTCAGGGGTGAAAATCCCATTCATATCAAGGATTTGATTATTAGCCGTAATGTCGTAACCATCCGAGGTGAAACGATGGTGTCTGCTCCTGTAGAATCCAAAAGTCTGTATGATATCAACCTTGTTTTAAGAAAAACATGGTTTATTCACGATGTCATGGAGAAGTACTACACTACCCACAATCCCAAGTGCAACAGCGACGTTTTCGAATTAGTGGAGCTCGCTGTTAACATGGAAATGTTTACCGCACCTGCGGAAACTGCTAGCAAAGAACGTATATTGCTAAGATGTGAAAGTCAATAGTTGGTTCCATTGCAACATCAGCGCCCAGCAGCAGAGCTACGCTTCCGCCATCTTGGACTGAAAGTGACGCTAGTAAAAACGTCCGTAGAGCCGTACAAAAGTAAAACTAAATTATTTCTACTCTATTGTTATATTCTACCGAAATGTCCTGTGTTAAACAATAAAATATTCTAAATATAAGAAGCGGCGTGCTGCTCCGTGGTCTACTCCCGGATTTCAAACCGGGCCAACATGCTCCCTTATATCATGAAAATAAAATAGTTCACCGAAATGTGTTTCTGAAAACATTTGAGGCGAAAAATAAAGCACGCAGTTCGCAGAATCTGTCTTCATTTTAGATCGACAATGGTTAGTTTAAACGTTATTCGGGTGTCTCCAGAGGTGGCGAGTCACCATTCGCAACGGTTTATGGGATGAGTAGTTCCTTCACTCTTAAAATAATTATGTACACAGTGTTGTACTTTTGCCTTTTTTTAATATGGATTTCCTGAAACGTCAATGGAGTAAAAATGAACAGGAAATTCACCTCCTGAACCGGAGCTGTTTAAAAGGTGTGCAGTCACTGTTGAGCTCTATAGCAGCAAACTATTATTGGTTATATAAAGATATAGAGGAGTAATGTCTACCTGAGCAGAGAGTGAAGTCTCTCTCTCTCAGTGTGTGTTGGAATCAGAACTTCTCTGTGCTTTTAGTGCATGTTAGTGCGCCGCTCTGCACAGCTCTTATACGGCAGTTACAGTTGATCGTCCCGACCAACATCGTTGTCGTGGAAACGTAGTACCCACCCTCTGGGTCCAACTAAAGACTAAAACGTGCAGAAATCAGCAGCTTCTCTTTGTGTGGTGGACGTCACGATGTTGCTCCCACTTCTTCTGTTTCTGTCTGTTCCTCAACAAAAATCATAAAATCTATATCTCTCCTCCTGCCTGCTGGAGGATTTTGTCCCAGTAACGATGTACATTTATTAAAATATGTCCCAGGTTATTGCTTGAAGACACTTTGAGACATTCAGACCAAACTGTTGACTCAACTTCTTCTCTCGATTCACTCAGTCGACAGACAAACAAAGTTTTGTAACAGCAGGTACGTTGTCCAACGTTATTTATGATGGTTCATCCACGATGTGAAGACGTGTTGGTTCAGCGTGAATCTGTGACGGAGATCGAAGCTCATGTGACTGTGGAACAATTCAAGACGAGTATTACGGCTGAAAAGAGACACCTTTATGATCATAAGTATGAAAACTGTCCAATATTTCTTCTCTCTCTCTGTGCTTCTGAAATCTGGATGATGACGTTTGATGAATGATGATTTGTTGGTTGGTTGTTGCACCTTTTAACATCTAAATCAGTGGCGGGGGTCGTGTGTGTGTGTGTGTGTGTGTGTGTGTGTGAGTGTGTGTGTGCGGATGTGTTCGGATGAGTGTGAGAGAGAAATGTATTTATATTTTGATTGTCCTCGAACAGTTTTTAAAATGACAGAAAATAAATGTTGAATACACCAGCTCCAACCGTCCACCGCCTCATTATTTTGGTTTTAATCTCACAGATTTGGTCTCCTTCCATTAAACTAGATTTACATTTAAGGCAGGGCTGGACTGGCCATCTGGCATACCGGGCATTTTCCCGGTGGGCCGACGTATGTCTTTTTTTTGGCCCATAAAACAGGTAAATCGGCCCATTTCTTTTCCTTAATTGACACTGGGCTAGCCCAATGGCTCTGTGCCGGGCAGCCACAGTCGGGAGGGAGTGTAGAGTTAAGCAGTTCTGGGCTGCCTGGCTCAACATATGTCATGAGAGATGAGCAGTGCTTGAAGTGGGCCGGTACGTTGCGGTACGCAGTATTGTACTCATTTTATTCTTTGTCATACCGTATCTTTTTCATGCGTACCGGAGCTTCTCACAAGCTGCCGGTATCAGCTTCTCTGGGAGATACATAATGGTGATACATAACGACGCAGAGTCAGCGCATTTGCGCCGCGTGTGTTCCCAAAGTGAACTGAAGCGCCGCGCTATTAATCTCCGCACGAGCTGAAGCCTGGCTGTTTACCTCATTGGCATCATGGCATCATTTATACCAGAGGGGACATTTAATCAGTTTTCATTCCTGAGATTTAAAGGTAAAATTAGAAATTTAACATAAAAATGCTGTTGCAGTGTGCTTATTATTTTCTTATTTTCATTGTTTTAAAGTCACCAGAATTCAGAAAACAAAGTCTCTGAAACTCAAATTTTTCTGGGAGGATCCCCAGACCCCCGCTTTGGTTTTGAAATCCTCTCTATTTTGAGGTCTCAACATTGGCAAGCATGCAAAACAACTACATTTGAAGGTATTTCGTCGAACAGAGCCGTCAACAAAACGTGGTACACACAGCACTAAATGGGCGGTGATGTGGCCGGTCTGGGCCAAAATTCCAGGTCCGATTTTTTGTCCCAGTCCGGAACCCACAAGTTGAAGAAGCTCTGATGAGATGGTTGAGGTTAGGCACTGACCTCAAATAGTTCAGGTTAGGAAAGGTCGTCGGGCAGCGAGTCTAGAGAGAGTTTTTGCGGATCTCAGATCAGATTTTGCAGTTTGCGGGTTACCTTCTAGACACAACCGTATAATGTTCAATGTAACACCATCGTACTTAAGTTTCATGTTATTTATTGTCATTTTGCTCAACAACAATTCCAGAGAAGCAGTTGTTGGTTCTCAGGCTTCCTCCAACAATGCTCATTAAATATGTTTAAAAAAGAAAATCACACAAGTAAAAAAAAAAATGAGAATATAAGACCTAAAATAGTGCAGAAGTTAAAATATAGGGATGAAATATCAAATAGGATGATATTTATTTGTGGTGTGCAGTAATGAAAAAATTAATAAACTGAGAAAGAAGGTTCTTTTTTTTATTATTATTTTGCACAAATTTAGACAACACAAATATAACACAAAAAAATAAATATATAATATACAGTGCAGGAAGAGGCAAAAAAAAGGGCTTATTTGAAGCCTCCACTTAGAGACAAGATTAATATACAGAAATAATATGACTACATAATAGTGATGACGAAAGTTATATAAATTATATCCAGAGATGTACAGAGGTTGTAAGTAAAAGTATATAAAGGTAAAGTGACAAGTTGAGGAGGAACTGGAGACACGTCAGCCGTCCCTGCCGCCATCTCTCTCTAAGCTTTAGGGATGATAACATTTGCCAATTAGCAGTAAAGTCCAGCTGAGGCTGATGGGAATATCATTAGTTGTGCGTGTCATAAACAGAAACATAGGACGAATCAAAATGTCAAACTGACAGAGGAAAAGGCACGGGAATCACCAAAGATGTCACCAGAGTTCATCCAATAGTCGGAAGCACAAATGACCGATCAGAGGATCAATAAAGTCATGACGCTTCACAGACTTTGTTGTAGCTGCTCTTCCTTTTCTCTGTGGTAGTTTCCATCATATTCCGTAG
This sequence comes from Sebastes umbrosus, assembly GCF_015220745.1. NCBI lineage: Eukaryota > Metazoa > Chordata > Actinopteri > Perciformes > Sebastidae > Sebastes > Sebastes umbrosus. The sequence continues at coordinate 7,325,345 of NC_051269.1, forward strand.
TATATTCAGTATATTTTTGGCATCATTGTGCAAAAATTATATAATAACATTTCAGCATATTGTAATTCAAGTGTTCTGAGAGATAACTAGACTTCTGCTCCTCCTCATGGCTCTGTTTTCAGACTTTAGAAAATCTAGCCCGTGACGGGAGACTTTGACCAATCACAGGTTATTTCAGAGAGAGAGAGAGCGTTGCTATTGGCTGTGCTCTGGTCATTTGACCGGAACTTGGCGTTCCTTCACAAGACAATGTCACAAACGTTCTCATTTTACAGCTAAAGCATCTCTCATAGACGGCAGATGGACAGCGGACCTCAGATCAGCTCTTACTGCTTTTTTCCCTCCGGTCTGTGAAATCTTGCAGATGTCGTTAGGAGCACCGGAGGACACAGAGGCACATGATTTTGTTTCAGGTTACCTGTTTCATGTACTAATGTCATGATATAGCGACCGTTTTATAAACTTTTTTTAATCATATTTGCTCCAATCTGGCCTACTTCATCTTTAATCAGATGATCAAATCAAACTAACAGGAAATTTAAAGAGTAATAAGAGTAGTGACATGTTTTGTTAAATGTTATATTCGATGTAATTGTTGATAATAATTGTTCTTTCCTGCTGAAATTAAAGTTTCTCCTTCATAGTAATGAATCTCTTCTTCTATAATCTGAACTAGCTGTTACGTCTGTCGGCCACCAGACGGCGACTGTGTACCTCAAACTGTCTGAGTTCTTCCTGTCCACACAGACAGACAGACAGATCAGAGCATCTGAATGAAATTACAGCCTTGAGTAACTTCCTGTGTGTGTGTGTGTGTGTGTGTGTAATACTGGTAATACAATGATGTGTGTGTGTGGAGCGTAGCGCTCAGTATCGTATTAAATCATCACACGTCCTCACAGGAGCAGAAAGACATCATCAGGTTCATTTACATGGTTGTGTGAAGTAGTATCTAGATACTTTACTTAAGTAAAAGTATCAGTACAACAATGTACTTCAGTACGAGTAAAAGTCCTGCATTAAGTAGAAGAAGTACAGAAGTATCAACAAACTGTGTGTAAAGTATGAAAAGGTGTCAGAGAGTTATATTATGATTTATTGGATTAGTATTATTGGTTAATCAAAACGTAAGCAGTATTTTAATGTTATTTATCTAATATAGATATTAAATCATATTCTATAAGGTGATCATATGCTTTGTATAAAAATATTGATCTTCAAGGTGACTAGTAACTACAAATAAATAAAGTGAAGTGTTCAATATTTCTCTCTGAAATGTAGCAAAGTTGAAGTATAAAGATGAATAAAAGGGAAGTACTCAAGTAAAGTACCTCAATATTGTCCTTAAGAACAGTACGGAGTTTTCCAGCTGTACATTTTTATTAGGGAGATTTTAATAGGGTTGCCAAATAAATTAGCAGAATATCTTCCATATGTTCCTGTATGTTCATATTGTTCTGATAATTGTAGCCTACTGTAACATCTAACATCTAATATGATTATAAGACTAGTGTAGATTCTGTTTGTTTTAACTGATGAGAGGACAAAAAACAAGAGCTTGTTAAATCCGCCTAAATGCATTTATTTGGTCTCATTTATTAAGTATTTAACGTTTTCAATAACACGTACATAATGTGGAAATGGCAGTAAAATGGTCAGGAACGTTTATTTACACACAAATTAGCTCTTCTCACGATTTCTAGATATAAGGCCTGTTGTGAATTCGGTCACGATGGTTTGTCATTTTTAAAAAGTGGGCCCATAAAGTTGTGGAAACACGGGGTTAAAGGTTTGAAGACACAACAAGACGACGGTCGGCCGTCGGCGAGCGTCTGTCTGTCTAGTTTTTTCGGTGTGTCCCTCACCGTCAACTCTAGTCTGCCCGTGTCGGAGGTTTTTCAGCCGATTCAGCATGTTGAAACGGCGGCGGCGGCGCCCGTCAGTGAGAGAAATCTCTCTGATTGGCTGTTGAGCTTAAACCAATCGGTGCACGAGAAGAGAAACGGAAGTGAGGAAAGCAAGCCGACGAGTAAAGTCAAGAGGACACACACAGAAGGCTCTTCTCATTGTTCATCTTCATCCTGTGGGGTTTCACTTAGATGTATGAAATTTGGTAGGTATATGTAACATGTTGAGACATAAAACAAAACAAAAACATTTGGAGGTATACCGTCAGCCCAACAGGAAGTCGGCCATTTCTGATTTTAGGTCGGGTTTTTTACCATTTCAAAGCGCTGTACTTTAACGAACTCCTCTTAAAGAGGAGGATCAACCCGATCAACTTCAAATTTGGTCAGTACAGTCTTAGGACCTTTGTGATGAAAACTTGTTCAAAGCTTCAGTTTTCATGGAACAATGTTGCCGTGGCATGGCGGCAAAAAAAACGCCTTTCGCCAAAGAAATAGTTGTAACTTCGGCGTACATTTTCCAATCTGCTTCAAATTTCTCATGCCTGATAAAAGTCCCTCCCTGACGACATCCACGTGCAAGTTTTGCCTCGCAGTCATAGCGCCACCTACTGGCAACAGGAAATGTCACGTTTTACACATTGATGTACTCTACCTCACAAATGAATCAGATCTGCCTCAAAAAGTAAAATTCCCTACACCTGAACTTGTCGGCCAAGACAAAGGAGACGAGAGGCGACTCAACGGTGGCCTTCATCGCCGCTAGTCCTCTGATGTCGGGTTGGTGTTTCTGTGCCTTTAGAGCTCTACCATGTTCTGATCTAGACAACAGAATACGTCTACAGATTCACATGATAACTTCAGGGGTCGTGAGAATTTGGGGACTTAAACAGAGTTCACAGTTCAGCTTTAATTTGTCGCGTAGGGCTCATCCGTAGGGTTTGTAGGTAGTAGAGCTTTCTGTTGTGTTGTATTTTTAGGAATAAGAAGATAACTTTACTGTCAATGTTTGCTTTACACACATGACCCTTCAGGGGTCAGAGGTCAGGGTCAACCACAGTGCAATACCTCTGCAGCTGTTGTGGTTCAGTGCCTTGCTTAAGAGCACTGTGGATGTAAAACCAACCTTAGTTCAGGGATTATTTTAAGTTATTATTACAAGGTTCAAAGATGAGTTTCTGTTTTTAATGTATTGTGTTAGGTTCAGGTTATGGTTGGGTCGGTTTCAGGGTCTATTTTCTGGACTTCTGGAGAGTCGGGTTAATGGGTTTTGGGTAAAGATTTAAGGCCTATAGTTTGGAGTTGGAGGTTAGAGGTTTTGGTTTCTGTGTTTATTTCTAGGGTTAAAATGTGTTTGGGCTAGAGTTAGGGTTGAGATTTAATTTGACGTTTAGGATCCTGGTTTATTTAGAGGGTGCAGGATTTAGACTTTAACTTGAGGTTTGCTCTGCATACAATTCAAAGCATAACGTCTCGAGGGGAAATCCTCGCTACTGACGCTCAAACTTACATTCTGTGATGAATGTGGTGGTGATGCTACACACACGTCTCTGCTGAAACAATCTGTCATCATGTTGCATATTTAATTACATTTTGGTCTTGATAGTTGTCGTGACTGACTCGTGCAAATCATGTAAAACAAAATGTTCAAGTTATTTATTATATTTACAAATCAAATTAAGATGCACAGAGGAGATGACATGTGGTCATAAGTGAAGTCAGTTGATGTGAGGAAAGTGAGGAAGGAACCAAACCGCAGCCCACAGAGAGCCCCGTTAGCGGAGGATAGAAGCTCTGATGGAGTCTGATGGAGGTTCAGGTGTTCACTAATGAGACGGCTCCACCCACGTGATCGCCAGCAGGACATTTAGGACGACGAGCAGCTACATGGCTGTAAAACACACTGAGCTTTAGAGGAGATGGTAGCTGCTGTTTCCGGTCTTTATGCTAAGCTAACCATCTGCTGGCTGTAGCTGCATATTTATCACACAATCATGAGGGTGCTATCAAGGCTCTCATCTAACCGTCTGCAACAAAGCAGATAAGAGTGTTTCCCTTAATGTCAAAGTACTTCTTGAAGAGCCTAAAGCCAGGATGGAGCCACAGATCCGGACTCAGACCACATGGTGGGATCTCATGGGTCTCATTTGACTTTACCACACTGGTGCCAAAACAAAACCTGAATTTCAATATCCAGAACCAAAGCTATACTTTTCTTGACTTCCTCCAGGCTAACTTTTAATTTCTTGTTATAAAATTAATTCTCAAATGTGAAATGTTGTCTAATCTCAAATAAAATGGACTCCGCTTTACTTGAATCAGGAACTATGAGATGAAAGAAAGACATTCAATGTCAGCTTTCAGCACTGACAGTTTTTATTGACACTCTACGGACACATTTCAGTCAGTACCCCCCAAAAGAAGTATTGAGGTTCGTTACCCGGCCCCACTTAGTTTTCAGTTTTCCTTGAAGAATGTTCATTATTCTGACTTTAGTCAAACAGACCATAAAGCAGGGGATGCTTTAGGGCAGATTGACAGGTCGCTACCACGGCGTTTCCGTGTTTTCGTCTTACAACTTTAACCCAACTTTAACCCTTTCACAGTGTGTTTTCACTTCATCAGAGCTAATTATAAAATTTTTGGTCGCCTAAAAATGTCTTATTCAGCGTTCGGTTGTACTTAGCTCCACCCTCTCATGTGTTGCTAAAAAAACAAGATGACGACGGTCAAAAACCAAAGATGGCGACGACCAAAAACCAAGATAGCAACGGACAAAAACTGAGATGATGACAGCCAAAAACCAAGATGGAGACGGACAAAAACCGAGATTGCGACTGCCAAAATCCAAAATGGTGACTGTTCACATTCATGCAGTGACCTGCTGATGGCCCAAATGGAAACTAAGCGGACCGTGTCTTCCCATTGTCAATTTGCCAAATACTCCCAAAGCAAGTTTTCATTTCCTGCTTGGATTGTTGAGAGAGAACAGAAACACACAGCAGATATTTAGTAAAGAAGTAAATCCACAGTTTCTCAGAGCCTCTGATATCCTGTAAACGTTCCCTTCACATCAACTACTGAGTTGTGATGCTGAAAAATATACATTTCTTTCATATCTCTTGGTAAGATTGGAGTAATTTCCCATCCTGGGAGCGTCCGTCTGGCTGACGTATTTACTGGAACTAGTGTCGAAACAAATGAGATAATATTACTGTGGAACAACTCCCACATCTGATCGCACTGACCCTCAGACTTTCCCCTGGTGCCGGCTCACAGGGAGGTTCATCTGTGGTCTTAAAGGTCCAGTGTGTAGGACCTGGAGGTATCTAGCGCTGAGGTGAGGAGATTGCAACCAACTGAAGCCTCTCCTGTGTGCCAAGCGTGTTGGAGAGCTACGGTAAGCCCTCTCTAGAGTAAGAGTAGCGTGTGTGTGAACGTGGGAAGTGAGTGGTGAAGCAAGAGAGAGAGAGCGGCGGCGACGGAAGCGAGTAACGTTATCGACTCCGACCCAAGCAGGAAATAGTTAACAGAGAACCCACTCCCTATGTAGATATAAACGGTTCATTCTAAGCTATCGAAAACACAACGATTCTTATTATCAGCTGATTATACACTAAAGAAAACATGCTTATTAATATTATTGGTGCCTTCATGTGAAACTTGTGAGCTCATATTTACAACATGGGAAGTCGTGTACGCGATATGCTTGGCGTTCAAGTGGTTAAGTCTTGAGAATAATCGTCATCTAGAAGCCACCGAGGCTAACAATTTAGCAAGCTAGCAAGTGGGTAACATAATGCAGGAAATGCAAACTCCTAATGACAGAGGAAGAATACGAGGCCGTTGGGAATATCAACATTTTCCTCAGACATATTATAAAATTATGAAGAAAAGCAATATACGACTAAAATTACAATATATTAACTTATTATGTACCGGAAAATGAACTTCCAAGGCCTCTGCCATTTCTGACGTCAAAAAACACGTCACAACTCGTGAACTCGGAGTGTTCAGAAACTTTCCACTTCCGAGGTTGTGAATACCACAAGAGGGGGGGGGGGGGGGGGGGGGGGGGCGTTCATATGGACTCGTCTGGTGAACACGGTAAACACCACCACATCTGAAAGCACCATATATTCTATTTCCTATTTCTGCCAATAGATCACTCTAAATGTTGCACACTGGTCCTTTAAATGATCGAGTTATTTTCTGGTGTGGTCAACATAACATCTCTATCTTCACTTACAGTAATTTGTAAGTATTATGACTCCTTCTGAGGTTTAACAGGCCCGCTGGTACATACTTTCCCTCTATGTCAGCTGTGTGTGTGTGTGTGTTTTGGCAGTGTATTCACACACTCATCCCCCTACTTCCTGTCTCTGGATTATGATGCCATCAGTGTGAGCCGCTGCTCTATCAGCTGGGATCTACCAGCTACGGATGTTAGCTTTGGGATTTACACACACAGTGGACCCCTCACACACACACACACACACACACACACACACACACACACACACTGGATTGCTGGCATTAAAAGGAAAAGGCGTAGTCAGTGGTTCTGCTGACCAGATGTGTTGAAACTAGAGCAGTGACTGGGTTCATTCCTCAGAATAAAACTTTAGTAAGTAATCTCACTCCTTGTCTGCCAGTAATCAGTTCCTCCTCATCCCCTCCTCTATCTAACCTCTGGGTGTGTCTCTCCCAGTAGTTCAGTAGGTGGTAAACTGCCCCAAAAATAAGCACTAATTTGGTAATTTTGCAGCTCCAAAGACGCCCAGACGATAAAGGTTTAAACTGGGCTACGCTTAGTTTAAAAGTGGACATTTTTTGGACGTCCAGGACACAGATAACGGTCGTTTCTGTGGAATTTAAATGATGATATTTCAGAGTGAAGGAGATCCTAACTACAGATTCAAATATAGTGATGTTGAGCAACAGTTATATGGATCCTAGACATTGAGAAAAAAAAGTTTTAATGTGAAAATGACAGTGCTTACAGGGAGGTTTATAGTCTGCCAGAGTAAGAACACCATTCCAGTGTACTGGAGGTTTAGCTTTCTAAGAAATACCCACAATGCAGTTTAAAAAAAGCAGTGGGTGACATCCGTACAACGGCGAATTAGGGCCATTTAGGGCAGCAGACTAAGCAGGGTATTCCAGACGTCCCTCTCCCCAGCAAACTCTATAATAAAGGACATAATTTGCCATAATCTGTGGTTCTACACAAGCAGTTATGTGACTTTTCTATGTTGTTTTCCCTTCACACTGACACAGTGACAGACGGCTAAAAACTGAGATGGTGATGACCAAAAACCAAGATGGTGACGGACAATAACCAAGATGAAGAAGGCCAAAAACCAACATGGTGATGGCCAAAAACCAACATGGCGATGGCCAACAACCAAGATGATGACGGCTAAAAACCAAGATGAAGAAGGCCAAAAACCAAGATGGTGACTGCCAAAATCCAAGATGGCGACGGCCAAAAACCAACATGGTAACGGCTAAAAACCAAGATGACGACGGCCAAAAACCGAGATGGCGACGGCCAAAATCCAAGATGGTGACTGCCAAAAACCGAGATGGCGATGGCCAAAATGCTGAACTTGAGTCTTCAAAACTGTAGACCACAAACTAATGGGTGAAGTCACAGTGACGACGTCTACTTCTTACTGTATATACAGTCTATAGCTCTACTCCTATTCTATTTCTTAGGTTTAGGCAACAAAACTACAAATTGGTGTTGGCACGCCGCTCGCATATCGGCTCTTGAGCGTCATGTGTGAACTGCTCAAAGACGTGAGCCAAGAGGCTCGCCAGGAGGCTCGCCGATGCCTCACAGACACATTCCAGATATCTAGCATGCTAAAATCTGGACCTCTTCCTGGACATGGGTTGAGGGGAAACCTGGAGGAAGAGGGGTTGCTTGTAACAACAGGAACTTACTGTATGTGCTGCATTTGCAACACGGAGCAAAGTTGTTGCATCTAGAGGAATAAATGGTAAAACACAGTGTGGAAACTGGTGGAAACAGGCTGTTTCATAAACACATCTGCCAACAACATCAGCATTGTGTGGCATCATGTCATTTACTGTGTATTTCTCATTTGTTTTCATGACCAAACATAGTTTGTTGACCTCATCGTGGATTCCTCTTGGTGAAAGACCTTATGGTGTGTGACCTCCTGTCTCCGGTCAGTCATGTAGTGTCAAAACCATGACGGCTTTAAGACTCCTGAAAGGCAAGACAGCAAGTTGTGTAGTGTGAACAGGACAGAGATCTGATCACTTTGAAAGTCGTGTAGTGTGAACTAAGCTTCAGTGGTTTTGTTGCCTAAACCTTCTGTGACCCCTTATGTGCACCGTACAAAAATAGCAATATTGTGGTGTATCTCTTAAACTGGGTCATGAGAGCCAGTTTGTAAAAGAACAGCCAAAATTGTTGTGAATTGTGTTTTTTAGATGTTAGTCAGATGAGAAGAAATAAGTTTATTCTCAATGCACCCAGAGAAAGGTCTGAAATGTCTTCAGCCTACCACAAAGCAAAAACCTGCTAGCCTCGCTCTGGGTCTCGTTTACATACATCACAACAGTTGGCAAGGAAATCACCAATATATTTGAAAGTCAGCTATTTTATCGAGTTACAACAGCTAAAACCACAATGTTCTGACATTTCTAAACCTACATGTGTTAATTCAGGCTGTTCTTATACACCGTTCGTAGCAATACCTAAGTAAAAGTAAAGACCGACTAACTCCGCGGAGAGAGAAGGTGAAGGTGGGTCCAAAAACACCGGACTTTCTCGCAGGAGACTGGTATTGGTGCCCCATGTGAAACCAGAAGTCAACGTTGATTTATTTGTCACGTAACTTCCGTACTTTAGTAATGCCACTTCCAAGGTTATTTTAACCCAAACCACCATCTTTTCCTAAACCTAAATAAGTACTTTTGTCAATGAGCTATTATGCTCCTAATCATCCCACCCAAGAATTACTACAGGTGTATAGGCGTATTGATGTGTGTGTTAGATGGACAGGAGGACGTTTTCATTTGCAGCTCATCAGATCTCTACATTAATAGCATGAATAGAAAACAGGGAACAGGAGTGGACTTTAGTGATTCTGGACAGATTCTGGATAGTGATGAACTTCCTGTATCTCCTCTGCCAACCAGATGCAGACAATTTTAGAAACGAGCGTACTTCCCTCAGAGAGTGGACAGCTGGATCTGACTCATCATGTCGTCTGAAGCTGCTTCATTTCCTCCTTAGCAAAATGGAAAATATCAAACATGAATCAAAAAAGAGTCCACCATCATTTTATTCAGATTTTATTTCAGGCATTATTAGTCTGCCTCTGATCCACAGTGACTCACTGAGGTTGATGCTTTATACGCTCATGAAAATCACAGCAGATGAATCAGTAGAAATGTTTAAAACTCAGCTTAATGGTCCGTAGCGGTGGTTTGGCACAACGTGTTATAAACATAAACAAGTCTTTAGATTTATTTTCCTTCCTTCCTTCCAGGCAGACAACTATGTTTATTGCCAGTTAAAGCATTTGTGAGTATTTTTGATCTGGTCCTTGCAATCATGACTTACCTCCTGTTTGACTCCTGACAACATGGCTCAGTAGTGAACCACATTTAGAAAGTTCACTGTTTTATTTTATGCACAAATTGAAAATGTGAATAAAAGTAGGTGGAGTTTCCAGTATGGGCATCATATGAAGAAATCCTATATGGTGTTGCGGTTAAAATGTAGAGGCCCTATGAAACTGTAATACTCATTACCACCCAATGTGACTGTTATCAGGCCATTAAATAGGTGTTATCAGTCGCTACAAGCACCACAGATGTGGGTCAATATGGGCCTACTACACCTACTACGTTGTAAAAGTGAAACTTTACATTCTAACATGTAGAACTAAATGAAACGTCACGTTTTGAACACAAAGAAAAAGGCTTCTTCAGGTTAAGCAACAAAACTACATTTTCTTTAGGTTAAGGCAACAAAACTAGAACTTCTTTAGGTCTAGGCAACAAAACTACAACTTCTTTAGGTTTAGACAACAAAACTACATCTTCTTTAGGTTTAGGCAACAATATTACAACTTCTTTAGGTTTAGGCAACAAAACTACATCTTCTTTAGGTTAAGGCAACAAAACTACAACTTCTTTAGGTTTAGGCAACAAAATTACAACTTCTTTAGGTTTAGGCAACAAAACTGCAACTTCTTTAGGTTTAGACAACAAAACTACAACTTCTTTAGGTTTAGGCAACAATATTACAACTTCTTTAGGTTTAGGCAACAAAACTACATCTTCTTTAGGTTTAGGCAACAAAACTACAACTTCTTTAGGTTTAGGCAACAATATTACAACTTCTTTAGGTTTAGGCAACAAAACTACATCTTCTTTAGGTTAAGGCAACAAAACTACAACTTCTTTAGGTTTAGGCAACAAAATTACAACTTCTTTAGGTTTAGGCAACAAAACTACAACTTCTTTAGGTTTAGGCAACAAAACTACAATTTCTTTATGTTTAGACAACAAAACTACAACTTCTTTAGGTTTAGGCAACAATATTACAACTTCTTTAGGTATAGGCAACAAAACTACAACTTCTTTAGGTTTAGGCAACAAAATTACAACTTCTTTAGGTTTAGGCAACAAAACTACAACTTCTTTATGTGTAGACAACAAAACTACAACTTCTTTAGGTTTAGGCAACAATATTACAACTTCTTTAGGCATAGGCAACAAAACTACAACTTCTTTAGGTTTAGGCAACAAAACTACAACTTCTTTATGTTTAGACAACAATATTACAACTTCTTTAGGTTTAGGCAACAAAACTACAACTTCTTTAGGGTTAGGCAACAAAACTACAACTTCTTTAGTTTAGACAACAAAACTACAAATTGGTGTTGGCACGCCGCTCGCATATCGGCTCTTGAGCGTCATGTGTGAACTGCTCAAAGACGTGAGCCAAGAGGCTCGCCAGGAGGCTCGCCGATGCCTCGCAGACACATTCCAGATATCTAGCATGCTAAAATCTGGACCTCTTCCTGGACACGGGTTGAGGGGAAACCTGGAGGAAGAGGGGTTGCCTGTAACAACAGGAACTTACTGTATGTGCTGCATTTGCAACACGGAGCAAAGTTGTTGCATCTAGAGGAATAAATGGTAAAACACAGTGTGGAAACTGGTGGAAACAGGCTGTTTCATAAACACATCTGCCAACAACATCAGCATTGTGTGGCATCATGTCATTTACTGTGTATTTCTCATTTGTTTTCATGACCAAACATAGTTTGTTGACCTCATCGTGGATTCCTCTTGGTGAAAGACCTTATGGTGTGTGACCTCCTGTCTCCGGTCAGTCATGTAGTGTCAAAACCATGACGGCTTTAAGACTCCTGATTACAAGACAGCAAGTTGTGTAGTGTGAACAGGACAGAGATTTGATCACTTTGAAAGTCGTGTAGTGTGAACTAAGCTTCAGTGGTTTTGTTGCCTAAACCTAACTGCGGCCGTTACCGTAGATTTGTTGTGTCAGCGTAAAAATAACAGCGAAAAGCTTAAAATGCGTCCTCATGACACGCAGAATGTCCCTGTAATGTTGTGCTATTTCTATGCCTTCCCATGAGATTGGGTTGGTCTAAACTTTACCAAATCCAGTCCAATAATTGAAATATTTGACCGCTGTCTGAACAGTTGATTAATGGTGAACAAAGGTTTTCTCCAGTAGCTGTCCAGTTAGTGAGTTTGAAACTTGGTCTACATGCAGCTCTCAACGATGAGTCTGAGCTTCCTTTCATAATGTCACTGCGAGCTGTTTTATATTTACAGATGAGGAATTGAGAGTCACTCCTGATGCTTTAATTCCTCCCGTTCATTTGTTGTTTTGTTATGGAGGATGGAGGAAGTTTAGGCAGCAGACGACTCAGTGAGTCAGTCCAGCATCCACAGCTCTGAGGAGGGAAGTTCAGGCTTCTCTACATATCTATTCTAAATTATTACGCAAAGTTCTTCATTCAATATCCTTTAAATATCAAGGATTCAGTCTGTACAAGTGTCTGCCCGGCTGTGGTCAGACTGCTGATACATGTTTTTTGTTAAATCTGAGCCCTGATGCACGTTAGGGGGTTTCCAGAAGAGTCTCAGATACAAACAAGTGACTTTTCACCTCTTTATGAAGTTTATTGACTTCTGCATTTGGATATTCCTCTGAAGCTGGTCTGTTATTAAGTAAGGGATGATGTACAGCGAGCCGGTCATTGTTGTGAAAGAATCCCAGACAGGGCGATGCTGCGCGACGCGACATGGAGGGGTCTCTCATCGCCCTGAGGTTATGGTTATGGAGAAGCAGTCTCGAACACCAGTGTCCTGGTTAAAAGTCTCCTGGTTAAAAGTCTGGTGTTTGTTGGACCCATCCACCACCACCCACCATAAGTGGACTTTCTCGCTTTTTATTCTACGTCAGTAACTCTTACCGTAGCATTTATACGTGGATGTGTTTACATTGCAGTCCCTACATGACACATGGCGTACACATGACACGCGGAAATCAAGAAAGGCGTTATTTACTGCACGCTAAACACCTTGGCATTATCATGGGATTTATACACCTTTTCATGTTAACAGGCCGAAAAAAAGATAGATGTAATCATTTCCATTTTTTATCTAATGCAATATTCTGCTTCAGTTCACATTTGTTGGCATTTAGCCATTCAAAAACAACAATTTCACTGCGGTCAAGAAACAATTTGCTTGCCGCACACAAAGGGAGACACGCACCTGTATTAACGGGGCGGTCTGGCAGCAATCCTTAACCTAACCAGGTAGTTTTGTTGTGTTTTATGTTGTGTTTTGTTTCAATTTACGTTAACCACCTGTTTAAAACTGTTTAAAACTGCAACTCAGAAAATATGTTTTCCCTCAAAACGTAACTGCAAATGCAGTTTAGTTGTATGGGAACATAATTTTGTAGGAGACAGGGGTGCCAATCGTCTTCAAGCTTAAAGTATATCTAGCAGGAATTGAACCCCAAGTGTGTGTGGAGGTGGGCAGGTAGTTTATAAATGTCTATGTTGTGTGTTCACCTGCATTTTACTTGGATCTATGTATGTGTACTCGTTGACCCTCCGTACGTGTGTGTGTGTGTGTGTGTGTGTGTGTGTGTGTGTGAGAGAGAGAGAGACAAAGAGAACTTTAAAGTTGGACCTCCCCTTTAAATCCCTTCAGCTGAAAAGCTCTCAGCGTTTTTTCTTTCTCTCACCACACATCACTCCACGTGCCGTGTGGACGCCACGTCAGCCGTGTCAGCCTGACTCTGCACAGTGTGTGTGTGTGTGTTCTGTATAAGGCTGTCTCCAGCAGCAGGGAGCAGTCAGAGTCCATATTTCATAATCAGACTCTGGATATGGATGCAAATGTGTGTTTAATATTTCAGAGTCTCCTCAGCTCGGGTTCACTGTGTCTCAGTTTACAGCCTCTGTGGTTTCATGCAGTAAATACCTCGGAATCAAATAAAAAACGCTATTGCACAACTTGGATGATTCAGCGTGGTGTAGTGGAAAAGCCCCGTCTGAACCCAAGCCTGCTCCTGTTGACTTCAGAGGAAATAATCACGTTTTTATTAGGGCTGTCGATCGATTAAGATATTTATTCGCAAATTGATCACACATGTTTTATCTGTTAGTATGAGTATTTAATACTCTTATTAACATGGGAGTGGGCAAATATGCTGCTTTATGCAAATGTATGTATATATTTATTATTGGAAATCAAGTAAAAACACAAAACAATGACAAATATTATCCATAAACCCTCACAGGTACTGCATTTAGCATAAAAAATATGCTCAAATCATAACATGGCAAACTGCAGCCCAACAGGCAACAACAGCTGTCAGTGTGTCAGTGTGCTGACTTGACTATGACTTGCCCCAAACTGCATGTGATATCATAAAGTGGGCATGTCTGTAAAGGGGAGACTCGTGGGTACCCATAGAACCCATTTCCATTCACATATCTGGAGGTCAGAGGTCAAGGAACCCCTTTGAAAACAGCCATGACAGTTTATCCTCGCCAAAATTTAGTGTAAATTTGGAGCGTTTTTTAACCTCCTTCACAACAAGCAAGTATGACATGGTTGGTACCAATGTATTCTTTAGGTTTTTTAGTTTCGTATGATACCAGTAGGCTATCTTCTTCCGCTACAACCTAAAAATCGCAAGCTAAGTTAAAACGAATTTGCGTTAAAGTGTCATATCGTGTTGACTTTGATAGTCCTAGTTTTTATCAAATATGACATGATCCTTTCAGGGCAGAAGCAGAGGCACTACACACATCATAAGCCAGATATTTAATACTTGAGGAAGCTGCTTATGCCACCATCTAGCAATCTATCAATCATCACATTGTATGTTCGCTTTGTAGGGATTAATCAGAACAGCACATCGGACAGATTTTGTCACCGTGATAGCGTCACAATCGTGCAAGATGCAGTCAGGAATCTTTATAGGTGTGTAGTTGAGATCAAGAAGAAGGTCGAGTTTGAAGATGGGTGTGGTCTGACTAAGAGCGCTGGAAGTAGGGGGGTAAGAAGTGGGGAAGGGGCCATTGCCCCCCCCCCCCCCACACTTTACACCCAATTTGGCGTCACGGCTGGTGTGATCCACCCGGTTCGCACGAAAAGTCGTATCAATGCCACGATAATGCGCAAGGCGTTTAGCGTGCAATAAGAACACCTTTGTTGATTTCCACGTCATGTGTACGCCATGTATCCTGCACTGACTACATTGTAAACGCATCCACGTATAAATGCTACGGTAAGAGTTAGTGACGTAGTATAAAAAGTGAGAAAGACCACTGATGGTGGGCGGGTCCAACAAATACCAAACTTTTAACCGAGGGACCCGTGTTCGAGGCCGTTGTTAACTGGTGTTTTGTTTTGTAAGTTACGTTAATGACAATTGTCACGTTTTTTTTTTTACGTTTGTGACGTGTTTTCCATATAGTTGGGTAACGTTGTTTCCGTACGTGTTTTACTTAGTTTACATACTTATTTTAAGCCCAACCATGACATTTTCCCTTACCCTAACTAAATGGTTTTCTTGCCTGAACCTAACTGTGGATGTTTGCGTGGTGTACAAATGACACACAAAAATGCGTACTCTTGACGTGTGCAATGTCGTGGTATTTATACACCTTCCTGTGAGACGGGTTGTGTGATTCCATCGCGAGCTCATGACTGTCACCTCACATTTTTTGCTAAAGCCTAAATTATTCATCAGCCTTTTTTCATTTTTGCTAGATTAAGATTATCTACAGTTAATTTATGGCTGTTTAAGACAGTTTCATGGTGTTTCTATGAGGATCTAAAACAATAGTTTTACATCCAAATCTTTTTGATTAGTCAACACTGGTCAGGATTTAAGTCTTTACAGTTAAAGATATCCTAATTATCCTTTTAAAGTATATATAAAAAGCTCTTACATGACCAGTCAAACTGCAGTTGTACGTATCTGGATCTAATGGAGTTGTGAGGAGTCATAAGCAAAGCTGAGATATTGAATTTGAGTTATAATGAAAAGGTCTTTTATGTAAGATGTAAAAGGTGAAGGGGGACATGTGGATGGATATCTAGAGAGCAGAGTCAGGTGTTAAACCTGTGACGAACCCTGACCAATCTGTTTTTATATATATTTTGGTCTCCGGAGCGTCGAGGCAACGAGCTGCGGCCAACACATTCCTGCCTGAAATAGAGCGAGTGTAGGATTTCAGCGACCTGACCCGCTCAGCTGCATTACACGGATCGCATCCTCGCTGATGACATAGTAGCACATTTATTCTCAGAGCAGGACACTTCGAACGAGGCACGCCACGGCGGCATGCGCGTGGGCGGGTCGGCTGCTGCTGCGGGCCGGCCTGCCGGCCAACCAACCGGCAGCGTTGGCGCCATCTCTGCTGAAACACATGGTCAGGAGTGACGGAGCGAAGCCTGGATCACCGTGACTTTAAGTACTTTACGCTGGAGTTAAATGTAAATCCTCAACATCTGAAACGGCTGCATGCGTTTGGCTTCGTGAGCAGGGATAAACACTTTTCCTCGACCATTTATAAACGTCATATGAAAAGACGTTTTCTTTATTTGTTGAGGAAAGAGTAATCCCATCTTTCTTCAACATGTCTCCAAAGTGGTTATGATGCACAGCAGGTTGAAATTAAACCTGACGAATATAGAATGACTCTGCAGGTTTAGTGTCACTCTTTGAACACTTTGGAAAAAACCTCCCGCCAACCAGCTGTCCAAAGAGTACTGCTGTTGCTTTTGATTCCCAGAAGATCATCCAGTGAACCTGAAAGAGGAGGAGGAGGGTGGAGGGGGGTCGTCAGGTTCTTGGGTGCAGTCCCGGTCATAGAGAGAATGTGACTGTGTGTGTGTGTGTGTGTGTGTGTGTGTGTGTGTATGGCAGCGACGGGTTGCCAAATATGGCGAGAGGAGACGAGCATCCAGACGACTACAGTGTGTTCCCGCCACACTGAGAGTGTGCTGCTGTTCTTGTTCTTTATCGGTATCAGCCGATGTTGGACGTGTTCCATAGCTTCATCCAAAGACAAAAACTAAGACAAGCAGACTCACTGACTACGTTTACATGCACGAGATATTCCGTGTTTTGCCTATATTCTGAAAAATACAATATTCCTACTAAGCTGTTTACATGGATAATGAAAATTAATATTCCACTAATATTCATGTTTACATGCAGCCGTTCATACTCTCATTAACATAAGCGGTGGTTACGAGCATAGCCTCCCTCTTTCATTCCTTCAACCACTGTTACGACCCTAGATGTCGAGGGATGAGGGAAGCAACAAGACTTCCGACGAAACCATAAAACAAACAAAACCAAACACGCTTCCTAACCCAGCTATAAACCTTCTACTTACCTACAGCCAACAATATAAACACTACATGTGGTGCAACTATTGTAAGGAATGTACTGATAAATAAATAATCCGCTCCCACTACGCACATCACGCGCTGTGCGTAGGGCACTAAGTGCCGGAGGGGGCACCACAGTTATGATCATCATCATAATAATCATAATAATAAATTATTTATATTTAAGATGAAGCACAAGTGCACAACTACAATTGGCATCATTAGACCATTATAGGCAATACAAAGATAGGAGGAGCGTGAGGAGCGCATGGTGGCTGCGTTTCCTGTTGTTTTGTATTTCAGCGTCCGTGCAGGTTAGAACAGCTACACTGCCCGTCTCAGCTATGTCTCTTCTAGCCGCGCAGTTCACAGCAACAACAGACATTAAAAGTTATCTTTTGACTGTAAATTGACATCATATCAGCAACATTATTATAGTTTAATGCCTTTATCTGTAGAAAATGTTACGGACATGAAAAAAAGTAAAGATTTATTTGTAAATCAACACTTCCTGCTTTCATTTCAAAATAAAAGCCCACAAGCGTTTTTTCTGTGGACAGAATTCCTTCATTTGTTAACACCAGGCTTTCCTTCTGAAATACTTGCAGGACAGTGTTGTAGAACATGCAGTGACTTGCAGAGTAATGAATGAATATAGTACGGGGTTTTAATGGTGGATTATTACTATTATTTACAAATTACCACACGTTTCTTAACCTTTCTCTGTCTAAAATAAATATAAATGGCATCTATAATGCAGTGAAATGACCATTATGAAAGGCAAACTCAGTGTAGAAAGAAAGGGCTGACAGCAGCAGCAGAAACGTAGCTGGTGTGAACATCCGGCCTGTGAAGCAGCCGCCACGCGCTGCTGACGTTCCCTGTGTGGACAAAGCGTTACGTGTGTGACTAATTGAACAGTTTTTTTTTCTTACAAATACATATATTTAAACAAATATTTGTTGTTTTTAATTATCTAATTTTTTCTTTTGGGGGGGACACCACAAAGCAATTACGCCTAGGGCACCCAAATGGCTAGCAGTGGCGCTGATCCTACTGCCCAGATCCCAGAACCACTGAATGAGTGTCTCATACACGAGTTAACCTTTGAGTTATCTCTGATACTTTCATGAAGAGGCTTTTATCAGGTGAGGCGGCGGATCATGCAGGCTGCTGCAAGGTTGTTTTATGCTCGAGCTCGAGAGGGTCAACTCCCTGGTGCTCTGGGTTTGGTCCACACAGACCTCTTCACACCGGTGCCGTCCCTCATCTTAACATATTTGCTGTCCATGATGGACGCCATCTCTAAGGACATCTTCTCCGTCATCGACCTCTTTAGCTTCTTCACCTGGCTGTGTGTTGGTACGGCCATTTGCTGGCCTGGTCTGGCTGCGCTTTGCCAAGCCCGACCTCAGAAGGCCCATTAAGGAAGAAGTGGCTACAACGGTTGTATTTTCTTTCTGCGGGTGTATCTGTTCATCCCTGTGACGTTCGCTCTAGGCTGCGTCTTCATGATCTGCATGTCCTTCTGGGCAGCTCCATTTGAGTGCCTGGTAGGCAGCAGCAGCGTTATTCTCAGAGGCATTCCGGCGTACCTACTGGGCTACAAGTGGAAGAAGAAGCCCCATGTGGTCAAGAAGATGCTGGAAATTTTCACCATGTTCTTAGTCAGGTTTTGACATTTGAAAATTGCTTTTATTTCACATTTGACAATTACATCTCCTTTAATGCTAGAACATGCTTACATGTTGCATGTTAGGTAATGGAAAGTCATGCTCTGATCTTAAAATGGGTCGTGTTTAGAAGGTAACCTACGAGTTGGGAAACTCTCGCGAGATGGTTAAGGTTAGTCATTGACCTTGAATAATTAGGTTGCGTCCAAAATCTGGTCGAGGCAGATGGCCGCCCACCCAGAGCCCGGTTCTGCTCGAGGTTTCTACCCGCTAAACGAGGAGTTTTTCCTGGCCACAGCGCATTACCATAACAATGCAATGTTCATGGGGGATCTCTGGTTGGGTCTCTAAACTATAGAGTACGGTCTAGACCTGCTCTATGTCAAAATAAATTGAATTGAATTGCTGATTGGTGGCTGGGACCAAAAGTGAGACGAGGGAGGGGCCAGTCAAAGTCGGGAAAGACTTGGCACAAACACAGGTGGGACAGTCCGGAGGTTTGGCCCAGGCGGGAATCCTTCCAGAGGAGCGAGTGACATGTTGGCAATTCTTTATGAGCAGAATGAAGGAAATACCGCACCACAATTAAACAGACAAATACACACATACATATACATATTCCAAAATGTTGCAGAAAACAGACTTTCTGACTCTTTCCAAGGTGTGTTGAAGTTGATTAGATCAGATGTCAGAAGATCACAGATATGTTTTTATTACTTCTTTATTTTTTAAGGGTACTTTTTAAAGGCTTCTAACCTGAGAAAAACGCGAGTAAGCCAAATAAGAGGAGCATGTAGGTCACTTCAGGGTCAAACGTCACCCCCTTACCCCGTACTATGATAGAATGACAACCAACACACAAATGAAATTTGACCCTGAAGTGATCTTCATGCTCCTTTAATCAGCTTGAACACACCTTGGAAATCATCAAGAGTCATAAAATCCGTTTTCTGCAACATTTTGGAATATTCATTACACGGCTGTGTTGAATACTCGATTCTGATTGGTCAATCACGGCGTTCTGCGGTCTGTAATTTCTGTATAGCAGACCGTTGCTATGGGCGTAGCTCTGATGTTGGACTCTGGAGGACCGTTTTTGTGTCAAAATATTGATTTCTTCAGTAAGTAGCCGTGTAATAAGCAGGATAATGTACAGCTAGCGGCTCATTGTTGTGAGGGAATCCCCTTCAGGGCGATGAGAGACCTGCAGCATCGCCCTGTCGGGGATTCTTTCACAACAATGACCGGCTTGCTGTACATTAACCCTTACATAGCGCCTATTTGGCGGCCATTTTGAGAAATGGCTGCCACGGCCCTCAGGGGCCAAATTGGCAGCGCCCCGATATCTATATCTTTTCATAACATGTAAACCTACATCTGTGCCAAATCTGTTGCTTTTATCGCAAAATGCACAGTTGTTCAGCTTAACCGCCACGCTAGGGGAACAGATCAGAGATCAGCATTTTTTCAGGGGCCGTGGTCATGAGAGCCTACTCTGGATGATGTATTGACGATCTGTTGTATACACGTTCAAAGAATGCTTCTAAAACCTGAATAATGTCAGAGTAGGAGTTGAGTCTATTACTTTAAGCTACTGAGGTGATTAGCCCTGTACTGACGCGCTTTCGCTGTTGATGTTTAGCTGCGTGTTGTGCTAAACAAAACCGATCTTCAGGCCGCTCCTTGGTTTCCAGATAACAGTCCATTTGTTCGTGACAGAAGAAAGTCCGGTTTCCACAACAACAAGCAAAACGACACAATATGGCAAACAATTGTCAGCGTCACTGCGGTCAAAATCCCTTTACCCTTCCGGGCTAAACCCTGACGCCAACAAAACACTTCCTACCTATATACCCGTGGCTGGGTCAGGCAATTAACACAGCGACACCCAGTAATCGTAACAGTGAATTACGCCACAACCTCAGTATGTGTCAGCATCCTTTTTGGCTCCTACAATCAGCATATCCCACGTCTTAATTTGAAAATGCTCCACTCAGAATAAATACATTCTGGACGAGTAAAAGGCACTTGCCAGTAATTCATGGATATCATGATTGCGATAATTAGGATGGGTTCACAACTTTTAAAGTTTGTCTTAAACAACAGTCATATGAACACTGAAACAGGTGTTCCTTGCTGTAATCTCTCCTCCTGTTCATACTGGACATTCAAAGATCCATTCTTCTATTGTCAGTGATGGAAGACAAAATCCTCAATGTTTTTTTTGTGCAAAAATATATTCAAAAGTTGAGCTGAGGCTACAGCGAGGCATCATCAGGACACTCTCAGGGACTTTGAACTGAATAATCCTCTAAAATGCTCAGATGTATAAATATTTATAATAATGAAGATAAAGCAGTTTATTTCTGCCTTCCTTTCTGTCTCTTTCTTCTTATAGTCCTAAAAATAAAGTCCTCTGGTTACACCACTCCACCACACTAACCCTGATCTCCCGCCCTGTTTCCACTCCTCCTCCTCCTCCTCCTCCTCTTCCTCCTCCTCCGTTCGTTCCTGAAGTTCCTAGAATCTTCCACAGTTCCAGTTTCAGGGAACGTCGAGAACGTCGAGAACCTGCCAGCTCCAAAAAGCTGTGGTTGGCCTCAGACGTCTCGTCTCTCCGTCTGTCCTCATGTAGTTCACATGTGAGACCGTCTGCTGCTGAACACTCTGTCTGTTTGTCCATACGTCCGTCTGATTGGTTCACTGCCGTGTTATTGGCTGACCTGTCTGCATATACATTATGTGCACTCAATAGCATCAGCAAATTACTTAAAGCTGCAACATTTTTATACTCAAAATAGATCAAATGACTGTGTGAAAAGTGAAAAGGCTGACTCATAGTGACAAACTCCCAATTATGTCTTGATTCAGCAGGTCCTCTCAGCTCTTCAGAGCATTTTTTGTGTCTTTTAGCTCCTTATGGTTTAACAGAACATTTACTGTATGTTTCATTTGTTTCCATCAGCAGCTGTTTTCAGCAAACAAGCTCTGATAAACCTCGCTGAACACGACCTGTCCAGCAGCAAACAGCTGACAGATACTGTTAGAGACGAGCCGGTGAAGAAAGTGGAACATCTAGCAGCTAAAGAGACAGATATTTCTCTCAGGAGTTGGCGGAGACCAAACCAGAGCTAATAGGAGAGTCAATATTGGACTTAGATTGGATAATATGTCAGTGTTGTATTTACAGCTTGTTGCGCTGTTGACACGTGGCAAAGTAATCAATTATTAATGCTTTAAATAATCCTCAACAAGGGAACAACTTTATGAACAAATCTTACTCCAACAGTAACCCATTATGTTTTTGTGTCATTGTAACATAAATTTTCAATATGGGAACAGGACTGTTTAAAGTTTCTATGTACAGTAGATATATGGATATCTTAGTCTTATTTGCCCAACATGTATAGCTACGGTATATATTTTGTTATACAGTGTTAGCCCCAGAAATAGACGTAGAATAGGAGTAGAACAGACAGTCCCATTCAAATCAACGTAGCAGGATGTGCAGACATTTTTATGTGTACCGTTGCCATTGTGACCGTTGTAGCGGGCTGACTTTTGTACAAACTAAACTGACTTACTGCGAATCGCAGACTCACTGAGGTGAGGTTTTGCAGTAACAACTAAAACGAGCGATGGAGTAGTAACGTTACGAAGCAAAGAGAGCCAGAAGAAATGAGTCACATTTAACAACTTAAAGGATCCAGGATCTGGTGGTATCTAGCGATGAGGTTGCAGATTGCAACCAACTGAAGCCTCTCCCATGTGCCAAGCGTGTTGGAGAACTATGTTTTCCGACACGAAAACGCGAATGTCCCTCTCTAGGGCCAGGTGTTGTAAGACTAGCATAGGCCATCTGGTGCAGAGCCAGTGATTAGAGTGTGTGTGTACGTGGGAAGTGAGTGTTGAAACAAGAGAGAGAGAGCGGCGGCAACGAGAGCGAGATACGTCATCGACTCCGGCCCAAGCAGGAAAAGTTAACAGAGTTTGGTTTGTCCGTTCTGGGCTACTGTAGAAACATGGAGGAGAGGACCCGCTCCCTATGTAGATATAATGATGATTCTTATTTTCAGTTGATTATCCACTAAAGAAAACACACTTATTAATATTATATTCCATTTCTGCCAATAACTGCTGTTTAATGCTGCATCCACACACTCTGGTCACAGCGGAGGAAAGCGCATTGCTATTACCAGATGAGTGACAACTTTGTTTGGCCAGTAACCAGCGTAGCATGAAATCATCTCCAATCAATCATGGTGGAATTAGCAAGTTAAGAGTAAATGAAAGTGTATTAAATCACATCTGGATTGTGTGCGGATACGAGAAAATTGAAATGACATGTGTGGGGCCACAATGTAACTGTGTGTTTACAAGAAAATGCTACGATATACCTTTAAGAAACGTGCTATATAAATAACAATTATTCTGAATTATTAAATGAAACATGCACTATTCTTTAAAAGTTAATGTCTTTACAAACCAGAGGATTCACTTTTCCCAACTACAGTAAAGTGGAGTATTAAATTGAGTTACACAATGAATGGATCCTGAGACATAATGTTCCCACACAGAGATGTGCTAGGAAACGTGACATTAAAACGTCCTGGAGCTCCTTCCCTAAATAATATAATAACCGACCGGAAAAACAGACATGTGATGAGACACAGGAAAAATGTCTCCACGGGGCTGAACGGGTGTTCGATCACACAAAGGAGCATCTGTGGCCGTGTGTTCAGAGGCCTGCAGGGATTCACTTCGGCTCAATAGGACAGTGTGTTTTGTTTATGTCTGTGTACAGTATTGGCTGAGTGACAATAGGAGCAGTGTAGCTGAAGGACTGGACCATAACTGGGGCAGACTGGTGGCTCAGCAGGCGGCGACGACTCACTCTGAGCCGGCGGCGGATCGACGCTCACTGTTGGCTTCCGTCCTTCTCCTGCTGCATTCACACCACATCAGTTATTCATTTCAATGTGCAAGGTCCTTTAGGCTGCGGTGGTGGGGACCGCACCGTCCTGCAGTGAAAAGTTGAAACAGGATCAACTTTTGGAGAAACGCAACCCGACGTTGCGCTGCAGCGGCCAATCACGTAACCGTGGATCCAGAGCTGTTCAACCCAGCCATGAGGGAACAAAATACGTTAATCATTGTGCAACCGTTTGCCGTTAAATGTGCCATTAATAGGCTGGTTGGAGATGAGCAAGGCCTGCATAGAATCGATCACCGACGATCACCGCGAAATGCATGCTGGTTTATTAGATTTGTGTCCGACTTGCTCTGACGTCATGAACACGTGGGCTGCAGTTTTTAGAGCCGGGCACCGCAGTTGCTCTCGACCAACTGCAAGACCCAGGGCATGATGGGAAAAGCCTGGCTGTCGTCTGATTAAAAAGAGCTGATTAGCTCTTACTTTTGGCAGCAAACACCGTGTGTTGTAGAAAGTCACAACTTTCTGTGTAATTGTAATATTTAACGCTAGATTATATTAGTCTCATGTTGTGCAATGAAGGTGGTCTGAAAACTTAAAGTAGCCTACAGATCGGATCTAACAGGATGTCACTTTTCCTGTGACTTCCTGTTAATTCTTTAAAGGAAGGCTGCTGGAAACTGTCCGGCTTGACCCAAGCTGTCGCTCAATAAAACTGTCATCATATTTTCTCATTTTAGCGAGTGTGGTCTTAGCGTCACTTGACAATGTATTATGTACAATGTTTGTATGAGGAAGATGTGTTGGTTTAAAGGAATACGCTGCCAACTGTTCCTGTAAAACGCTCTTCACACCAACACGAACGCAGCATGTTCTCAAAGACAGAAACATGTGACCTGCTGTCTGCATGCAACAACTTCTCAACACTTGCGACACGCATTCAGGCTCCAGAACGTCCTCTACTTTCTATTATTAAGCATAAAGAGGAAGAGATGAAGAGAGAGCAGGGCGGTAATAGCGGTGATGGAGGCCTCTTCCTCTTCCTCCCTTTCCGGTTGCATGAACGAGCAGGTCTCTGGCCAACTGAATGGAGAAGTGTGTCTGCAGGCACATCTCTTCTCATTCATGCTTTTTTTATTCATTCAATAAATGTGTGTATGAAAGTCGGAGCCGACAGACTTTAGTGACTTTTCATCGAGTGACATTTTTGTTTTTTTGTAAAAAAAATGATCCTACTTCTTACTTGATTTATTACCTCAGTAAATATTGTAAACATGAGTTTATGGTCTCAATCGCTAGTTTCAAGTCTTCTTCAATACAGCATGATGTTCATTTAGTAAATTATGGTCCCATTTAGAGTCAAATAGACCATAAAGCAGGGTATGCTTTAGGGCGGGGATGCCTTGTGATTGACAGGTCGAGGTTTTTGACCTCCATCCTCCCTTCTGCAGAAGTAGCATTTATAGGTTCATGTTCAGCAGAAGTAATGTAGATGAAGATCTCCCTGATGTGTATAAAAAGCCTTGTAGTGAAATTAACTGAGTCTGTGCAACTTCCTGCAGCTCTTAAAGTATAACAGCATGATCTCTGAAGGCCCTGAGGGCGTAGACTTCTCCTTACCAGCTCCATGAGATCCTAACGTCATTTAATAACACATGAACGTCCACTAATTCCTCAAAAAGCACCGAGAGTGCCATAAACATGCACAACACACACTCAACTCAAGCACCAATCGACTGATAATCTACTGTTGTTTAAGTAATTGACAAAAGTAAAAAATAATGTACAATAACGAAAATTTGTATATTCTTCTGTTATTGCTTCGTATATTATGTTTCCATGAATTTTATAGGGTTAAATATTTCTAGATTGCAACACCAAGATTGTTTTTGCTTTGTTTTTACATTTTTTAGGGGCAGTTTTACGCCATTATTCAACAGTTGCAGTAAATAAAAAGATACTTAGGGGGAGAGAGAGAGAGAGAGAGAGAGAGAAATGGGGGATGACATGCAACAACAAACACAGCCCAGTCGCACAGCAGTTCGTGAAATAGTCACGAAATTGAATGTATTGATTCGTGTACATAGACACGAATTTCAAAATTTTTCGTGATGGTCAGCATGAAATCAATTTGCATGTAATCCATGTAACTGTGAACCAGGTATAGGTGTTATTTAAACTCAAACCGCCATTTTTTCCTAAACCTAACCAAGTCGTTTTGTTGCCTAAACCTAATCAAGTCAATTTGCAAGTAGTGACTTGTGAGCATCTCTTTCTGTGTCTGTGTCCTTACCTTTCTCACCATAAGGTGGCATGTTCGAGTAGATTTTCAGATCTTGGGTGGTGCTTGTCAGGGGGATCACCAAAGTCAGTAGGATTCATCTTCTGGAGAACACGGATATCTGTACCAAATTTGATTATAATCCATCTAGTAGTTGTTGAGATATTTCAGTCTGGGCCGAGCTCCTGATTGTTATCGACACACGAGGGACTGACGGTCGATTACACGTCGCCTAGCAACAGCAAGACTGCCAAAAATGCATCAGTGTGATGGGAATCAGAGCTGCGTGGAAGCGTTGTGATTGTGTTCGTCCAGACTGATCGGCCCATGAGACCGCCGCCACGGCTGCCATCTTAGTTACTATGGTTACAGATGAAGCTGAGAGAGCAGACCATAGACATATGGTATATCCTGGATCGTACGTCAACGTGGGCGCGATATTGGACCGGGCAAGACGGACAAGTAAACGGGGAGAGCTGCCATTGTTTCTGGATAAAAAGCACTATAACATCTACATTTTTCAACCAATTTCAATGAGTCGTTTTATATTCAAATGTTTATGATCTACGAGGAGTAACGTTAAGTCCAATATGGCGCACATGTTGACGTATCGCCGCAACGGGCTGAAGCGTCCAATGCAACGTCTATGTACTGTATATATATATGTCTATGGAGCAGTCTGTGTTTACCTGCTCATATACACACACAGCAGGTCACTCTGTGGTCACATGTCATACAAGGTTCATTCACGTATGTGTGTGTGTTTGTGTGTGTGTATGGGTGTGTGTGTTCATGTTGAGGGTGTTTCTGAGGAAAAACCACAACGTTTCTCCACTTAAACAGAAGTCAGGAGTTTCAGTAACTGTGATATCAGGCGAGTGTGTGTGTGTGTGTGTGTGTGCGTGTGTGTGTGTGTGTGTGTGTGTGTGTGTGTGTGTGTAGGCCTACAGGCAGGAGGAAGTGAGATGTGTGTGTGGAGTCAAGTGATAGTGTGTGTGGGTGTGTGTGATCAGATGCTGTGATGTGTTGCACTATACGGCCAGCTCTCTTATCAATGAGCTTGCTACTCGTGTGTGTGTGTGTGTGTGTCTGTGTGTGTGTGTGTGTGTGTGTGTGTGTGTGCGTGCGTGCGTGCGTGCGTGCGTGCGTGCGTGCGTGCATGCGTGTGTGTGTGTGTGTGTGTGTGTGTCAGGACAGCAGCATGTTGTTTCTGATAGCTGTCTAGGGATGAACTGTGTGCTTCTGTTTTCCATTGATTGTCAGTCAGGATTCACTTATCTGTCCTGACACAGCAGGCAACTGATTACACACACACACACACACACACACACACACACACACACGAGCAACTGATTTCCTCTCTGCTGAAACACAACGGTAACACACACACTGACGTATGAAACTGTCCCGCAGCAGCAGGAGGTTACAGATGTCTGATGATTACAGTAACAAAACAACAACTGTTGTTTAAAACACTGATGTGCATTTTCTCCTCAACCAGTTTCAGCTGCTGTCATATAAATTACAACTTCTATAAACTAAAAATTAACAAATGTGTCTAATAAGGAAGAAAACCAGGGCTGTCAGTCGATTCAAATATTTAATCATGATTAAATCGCAAATTATTGACAGATTTTTTTATCTGTTCAAAATGTACCTTAAAGGGAGATTTGTCAAGTATTTAATGTGGAGGTGAAAAGTTCAAACAAGATGATTTGCTAAATGGATTTCCACTCTAATGGACCATTTTTAAACAAACATGAGAAATGTCAGCATTTAAGAGATAAAAGAAGATCTGTGTCATCTGTTTGTGGCAAGAGCGCCACCATGTTGCAGTACTCTAGCCTGTGATGTCACCAGGTTGGTTGGCTCGGCTGAGTTACACAGATACAACGGTAGAGAGACCGTGAAAGACGGAGACTGAGGAGACACGGGACAGAAGAATACAAAAGAGGGGACACTATTGTTTTGTTCCTGGATGTAAAGATGAGTTATACAATGTTAGAACCAAGGACAAAACAGTCCATTTCATAAACTGACGCTGAAATGGAGATCAGGCACTGAGTCCAGCTGACTGTCTCCACATGTCCCGTCCGCTCCCCTCTCTGATCACCTGTCTCTGTCTCCCCATGTCCCATCCTCTCCCCTCTCTGATCACCTGTCTCTGTCTCCCCATCTCCCGTCCTCTCCCATCTCTGATCACCCGTCTCTCCTCCTCTGCTGTCTCATTCACACCATCCAAAGATGGGGTCGCTAAGAAAATAAACGCTGAAAACACTACTTTATTCTGAAGTCCACGTTATAGCGTTTGTTTACGTAACTTGGAAGTGACGCGTGTTTGAAGTGAATATATAATATATAAAATCAACAGGGATTTGCACAATTATTATAATTCATTAACATACAAAAATACAATTAAAGAAAGTTGATTTAATTAAAAAAAGGACTAACTCATTTAATACTCTGAATCACTTTATTCAAAATGAGGATTTTGTTTGAGGATTTCTAATATTTTTTTAGGGTGATGACGTCGAGAGGGCTCAGCTTTTCTTAGATACAAGTAGGGGGGCTTCAAGGAAAATAGGTCGGGAACTAGTGGTCTAATCGGCTGTACATGCTATACTATCTATATATAAATATATCTATATATATATATATGGCATAAAGTCAAACCATGATCACAGACAGAGTAACTGAAAACAAATGTGTGAGTGTGCAGGGCTGCAACCAGTGTGACTCCAGAACTTACTGCTATTTTCTAACACACAGAGAGCCCTGGAGAAAGTGCAACAGGATGCACTTTTACATGTTCCTGGCAAAGCTGTGGTTACTCCCTTTGATGACTACCACCAAGCATGCCGAACCACACACACACACACACACACACACACACAGACCACATGAAGGCTTTTCCCAGAAGGAATGCTCCTCTCTCTCTCCAGCAGCTGAGTGAGGTCAGACGGACGCTCGCTTTCATTAACATCCTTGAAGGGAAAACTCCACCCAAAACCACTTAAACCCGTTAAAAACCAGCCGCTGGTGGTCGGCCATAAATTTTTTTTGGCTCCGATTGGTGTTTTTGTCGTATTGTTCTTTTCCCTGTATGGATATTTCCAGTACTATGTTGGCAGAAAATGTCTCCCTGGTCTGAAACGAGAGTAACTTTATAAAGGGTTCACAAGTTGTGATTAAAGCCATGGAATTTTTTTTATTGCACGTTATTTTTTCTTGTCCCTCGTAATGGGAGTGAGATGAAGAATTTGTAAAACAAAATGTGAATTTATTTCAGAATAAAGAACAAATAGTCTAAAAGTGCATTTAAATTAAAAAACAAGACACAACATTTGCTTCACTTTATTCAACTTTTCCAGCCATTGGAACCTGAGAACGAACCATTTCATTGCCAACGACTGCTTCACTGTAGTTGTGCATATGACAATGAAGACCTTTTAGGGACTTATCTTTCCCTATTCACTGCATCTATTCTGTAGTCCAGGGAGAGGGATCCTTCCTCAGTTGTTCTTTCTGAGTTGTTCTTTCCCAGTTAAATGTTTTTTTTGGCGAGTTTTTCCTCATCTAAATTGAGTGTCTAATGCTGCGTTCACACCAAACGCAAAGCGAATATTCGCCTCACGTTACTCGCTCGAGTTTCACCACGGGATCATTTGTGTTAAAGGAAGAAAGGCTTACCTCCATGTAGATACCAATAGCGTTCCATCAACCATGGCCGTAATAACCACTGTTGCTGCTTTGTACATGTTGTGGAAGTCCCAGATACGTTGGAAAAACAAAAGCCATCTTGTCTTGGGGTTCATAACATCGCCCGGAGGTGCTCGGTGAATTTCACTGAGCTGTATTCACTGTATCTAACAAGCCATACGTCGCTACAGCAGTATGAACCCAAAATTAACAGATTGTGCTGTGATTTAATTGCAATAAACTGATCAAAAGCGCCCACGCGGATTTCTCAAGTCGCGAATTTGGATCAAAAGGAGGCCGAAATAACTAGATAATGATGTCTGAATTCATGCGTCATCAGGTCAAGACGACAAGCCATTCACTGAGCAGTTTTACATAAAACTAAATGATACTACAACAAACTTTCTTGACTTGCTAAATTGTTTGTGTTTTAGATTGACAAACATCATCTGTGTGATTCATGGCGCAGTTCAAACGGGATCAAAAAAGTATTTGTCTCTCTCCGTTGACTACCGTTCATATTTTTTCTGAAATAAGGTCCCATAGTGGTCCACCGGAAGTCATAATTGTGCTTGTCCTGACATGACGTGTCAAAATGTCTGCCATGAAAAGAGTACATTGGCTGTATTCAAAACCTCATACTATACTAGTAGTACAACCTCATACTATACTAGTAGTACAACCTCATACTATACTAGTAGTACAACCTCATACTGTACTAGTAGTACAACCTCATACTATACTAGTAGTACAACCTCATACTATACTAGTAGTACAATCTCATACTGTACTAGTAGTACAACCTCATACTGTACTAGTAGTACAACCTCATACTGTACTAGTAGTACAACCTCATACTATACTAGTAGTACAACCTCATACTGTACTAGTAGTACAACCTCATACTATACT
The DNA here is from genome assembly GCF_015220745.1 of Sebastes umbrosus. NCBI lineage: Eukaryota > Metazoa > Chordata > Actinopteri > Perciformes > Sebastidae > Sebastes > Sebastes umbrosus. The sequence continues at coordinate 7,355,708 of NC_051269.1, forward strand.
AGTAGTACAATCTCATACTGTACTAGGAGTACAACCTCATACTATACTAGTAGTACAACCTCATACTATACTAGTAGTACAACCTCATACTATACTAGTAGTACAATCTCATACTGTACTAGGAGTACAACCTCATACTATACTAGTAGTACAACCTCATACTGTACTAGTAGTACAACCTCATACTATACTAGTAGTACAATCTCATACTGTACTAGGAGTACAACCTCATACTATACTAGTAGTACAACCTCATACTGTACTAGTAGTACAACCTCATACTATACTAGTAGTACAATCTCATACTGTACTAGGAGTACAACCTCATACTATACTAGTAGTACAACCTCATACTGTACTAGTAGTACAATCTCATACTGTACTAGTAGTACAATCTCATACTGTACTAGGAGTACAACCTCATACTGTACTAGTAGTACAACCTCATACTATACTAGTAGTACAACCTCATACTGTACTAGTAGTACAATCTCATACTGTACTAGGAGTACAACCTCATACTGTACTAGTAGTACAATCTCATACTGTACTAGTAGTACAACCTCATACTATAGTAGTACGTACTGATTTGGCTAAAATGTAGCACGTAGCATGTAGTATGCAGTATGCAGTATATGCAAACAAAAGCAAATTCTACAGTATGTATCAGACCAGTCTACCTCGCCTACTGTATCCCACAATGCAAAGCGCTGGACCGCTACAGGCTACAGTTACATCAACAACAGCAGCCAAAAAACAGCTAGTTTTTTACATTTTCCGTAGCTATTTCATCACTAAATTCACTTCTGAACATTTTTGAGGCGATAAATCAACTGTGTAGATTTTTAATAATGACAGTTTTATGATATTAGATGTTGAATCGAATATTTGCTCCACCAGAGTTTAAAAGCTCCAAAAACTGCCGTGACAGCTAGCTAGCGCCTGCTAGGGTCGCTATCTCTGCAGCCGGGTGGTCACGCTCACAGACCGCTGCGAGCTGGCTGGAGCTCTCTAGAGACCGGTCTGTAGACGAGAGGCTTTTATTTCCTTGTTGACGGATAGTTTGTTTAAATATCCTACATATAGGTCCATTATAAATTAACAGGAACCTGTGTTTATCTGCTTATCTGTAGACATGCCTGTAGAGCAAACCTGCTGCGTATGTATGAACAATTGGATCAGAGAGGAGCTGATATTATGGGACTAACTGATGAAGGCTCCCCTCGTTGTCCCTGTGGACCAGCTGAGCGTCATCAGGGACAATCAGCTCCAGCTGTTCTACCTGAGACATTATATAAGCTTGTGTGTCTCTTTGTCTCTGGCTTCTGTTTGGTCATATCTGCTCCACACAACCTCCCCACAGCACATTTTCCTCTCATACATGTTTCACAAACACAACCAAGTTTCATAAATTTAACTTTGGTTTGTCTTTTCTACAGGTTGAAACATATTTGAAGCTACAGCTCTGATGTGTGTGTGGTCTTGACAGTCAGAATCGGGGCATACAGTAAGTGTCTCTCTTTTCTTTGTTGCTCAGCCATGATGCCAACGGCCCGTTTCTTATTCTTCTGTTTATTGGAAACAACCAGGAAACATTAAACGCATCAGTGCCTGTGCGCGCGTGGATAATTCTTCTCAGGACAAATTTATATATATATCTATATACAGCTCTGTAACACAACAGCACTAACATTTAGAGACACTGTGAGTGAGTGTGTGTGCAGGTCTGTCATTACACAGTTTGGTGAGGTCCTGTGGTGACGCTGTGAGAGCTGTAATTTCAGAGGAATGAAGACGAGGACGAGTCTCTCTTCCTCTCTGTGACCTTAGTGACCCGCCGTAATGACAGGAAACCTTCCTCACTTTTATAAATGTTGCTCTATTTCCCCTCCGTTACTCCTGGTGAAGAAGGTGTGAACATTGTCCCAAGGAAGTATTGATATAAAAGATATTCAGCGACTGATATAGTGGACTAATATTGATCTGATATAGAGTCCTAAAACCCAGAAATTAGTTAGTTATTTTAGCACTTCCTGTTCCCTCGTCTGGAAGTCAATGGGTTTTTGAAGCTGAAAAGATTTTTCACGTTTTGTTCTACGATATGAAATACGTCAGTAAATATCCCACTCGTGAGTTTGGAAGCCTTTACATGTCTTAAAAAGGCGGTTGCTAACAAGTTGCTAAAATGAGACTACTCATACAGCGTCGTTGTGTATATTCGCACTCATGTGACCATGGTGTAGTTCGTTTATAGCCTAACATTAGCTTTTTACTTCTGCTGATTGCATTCACACTTAAAAAATCATAAAGTGGTGTTCATTAGTGGAGATTATCTTGATGAACAAAATATTTAAACGTGTCTTTATTTTCTGCAATGATTTTATGTGGACAGAATTCCTTCATTTGTTAACACAAGGCTTTTATTCTGAAATATGTGCAGGACAGTGTTGTAGAACATGCAGTGACTTGCAGAGCTCCACGAATTAATAAAGTACCGGGTTTTAATTGTGGATTATTACTATTATTTACAAATTACCACACGTTTATTAATCCTTTCTCTGTCTAAAATAAACAAAACTGGCATTTATATTGAAATGAAATGGTCATTATGAAAGGCAGACTCTAAGTAGAAAGTAAGGGCTGACAGCAGCTGCAGCAGCTGCAGCAGCAGAAACGCAGCTGGTCTAAACACCCAACACCTGAATCACAAAGCCGCCATGCGCTCCTGATGTGCCCAGTCTGTCCCGGGCGTAAGTGGTTTTGTTGCCTAAACCTGCGGACGTTACCGTAGTTTTGTTGTGTATAGTGCAAAAATGACACGCGAAAAGGCTCAAATGCGTTCTCATGAAACGCGGCATATTCGTTTAATGTCGTGCTATTTATACGCCTTCCCATGAGATCGGGTCGCAGCTCCATACGTTACCCCAAATTTGAATCGTGACACGGCGTAATGTAGGAAGTATTGAAATATCAGATGGATAATTAACAATGACCCGCAGATATTTTCGGGTTGTGTGTCTTATTCTTGTGAAAGTGATATCTCAGGAACGCCTGGAGGGAATTTCATCAAATTTGGCACAAACGTCCACTTAGACTCAAGGAACTGATTCGAATTAGGTGGTCAAAGGTCACTGTGACCTCACAAAACATGTTTATTCATATGCTAATTATGCTAATTTCACACAAATGTCTAATAGAATAAAATGAGGTGAAGACATAGACGTAAACTGCAACTTGACTGGTTGGCGGAGGCGTACAATGCCGATCAAAAATGCAGATAATACAACAACAGCTGTTGTACTAAAGTCTCCTTGAGAAAAGACACTATTATTAGACTGGATGTTCTCATCAGCTCCCTGCTGAGCGTGACATGGATGTTTACATTTGACACAAGTGGAAATGACAAGTGCATTGTCCTCCTGTGACCCTCCCTGACTTTCATATTGAATGGTGTAATGTGATTAGTGAGGCAAATTAGCGAGCAGTTCAGTTCAGATCTTAATTATCCCACAAGAGCCCATGTGATTAGATGCAATCCTGACTGTCTTTCAGAGGCTCTAGTAGGTTCATTTTTAGGGCTGGAGTGAAGCCTGAGGAATGAAAACCTCAGGAATCCATTGGTACCAGCCACGTCATGCTACCATGTCGGGAAGGAGGTTAAATAACGCTCCAAACTTGGGCTAAATTTTAGCAAGGAATAACTGGCACGGCCATTTTCAAAGGAGTCCCTTGACCTCTGAACTCAAGATATGTGAATGTAAATGGGTTCAATGGGTACCCACGAGTCTCCCCTTTACAGACATGCCCACTTTATTATAATCACATGCAGTTTTTTTTCATGCAGTATAAATGTGTTATTGTCTCCTATTCTAAAATGTTGTATTTGAATATTTCTACATACTGGGGTCCCTAAACTGTCTTGAATCACATAAATTGGGTATCACTGCAAAGCTGGGGACTCTTGTGGATCCAATGAGTATTCATGTGTGATGATGTTAGCCCCCATAGGAGACATTTCATTGACCTCACTGTATAAATGACCTGTGGTGACCTCTAGGATAATCACAGCCTCATGAAACTTTACAGCCACAGACTAGAGACCTAGAGCATTCAGAGGATGGATGGCTTTCCTAGCTAGATTAACAATAAGGGGGCTTCTGAGCAATTTACACAACAGAAGTGCTCGCCATCCAATCGCCGAAAAAATGCAGTTCTTGCAGAAATCTCCAAATGTCAAAAGTTTTTTATCCCCAATCCCAGCATGGCTTTTTCTATGGTGTTCCTCAAGATCTTACTGTCTTAATGTGGTATTTTGGAGGGATTATTGATCATTTTTATCAATTCTCCAGTGGTAAAAAAATGGTTAAATTTAGCACCATCTGTGTAACAAATGGAATCAACCCAAACATTACTGCAACAACTTATGAGACATAATATAGAATGGGAATGACCATCATACACTTCTATCATAATGTTATAAACCCTTATACACTTCAATATATTTTGAATCATTAATTCATTAATCCATGTTTATTTCCGATTTATGACTAGACGAATCTTCAGGTTTCCAGCTTTCAGATGATGTATACCACTTCTATGTGACATCTACTGTTGACCTGCTATCTCCCCCTAAACACCCCCTGAACCCCCCTAAAATAAAGACTAAAACGGGTCTATTGTGGGTCTCAGAAGGTTAAGGAACCAAAAGTTAGTTTATGTCATATGTGAATAATGTGGATGACATTATTTAAATTATGAATACATTTTTGAACCTGTTGCACCTGAACCTGAGAAGTTGTTGCCAAACAGAAAGAGGGATTTTGCTTTCTGTGTGATTTTATTCAGCTTTATTCAATATCAATGAGAACGGGCGGGTCCATCAATACTGGACGAGAACCAGAGTTTGGGAACCAGTCGCTCCAGTTCTGTGTGTGTGATCTTATTCAGTAGCTGCTGCTGTCTAATTAAAGCTACTGCTTTCTGTCTGCACAGAGACACACTGCAGGATGAAGAGTCCTTATAAGGAGGAGGAGATCACACACACACACACACACACACACACACACACAGAGCGGTAATCCCATTCCCAGAATGCCTCTCACCCACGGGGCTTCGGCTCTGTGTCTTATTAGCTTTGTGATGCCATCTAGTTCACTGGGCCAGTCAGTCAGTCGGTCGGTCGGTCAGTTAACCTTTCACCCCGTCAGTTGTCAGGTTTACCATTTAATCATGCAAAAGACAATAAGGATATAACGAGGCTGTGGGATCAAGCATTTAACAATCCTATTTTGCAAATTACAGTGATCTTTATTCAGATTTCTGCAGCTCAAACTACATTATAAAATCTTTATATGACATCCAGCTGCCCTTACCAAATAGAAGTTTATTCAAGTGTGCTATTATTATACTTATTTTAAACTTAAAAATAAGAGAGTATACTTTCAGTTTACTTTTTATGTATTTATCACAGATAAACTTAAGTATACTTATATTTATACTGACAAGTATACAGAAAAGTCTAAGTATACTTGGTTTATATTAACAAGTATACAGAAAAGTCTAAGTATACTTGGTTTATACTAACAAGTATACAGAAAAGTCTAAGTATACTTGACATATACTAACAAGTATATAGAAAAGTCAAAGTATACTTGGCTTATACTAACAAGTATACAGGAAAGTCTAAGTATACTAGGCTTATACTAAAAAGTATACAAAAAAGTCTAAGTATACTTGACATATACTAACAAGTATACAGAAAAGTCAAAGTATACTTGACTTATACTAACAAGTATACAGAAAAGTCAAAGTATACTTGACTTATACTAACAAGTATACAGAAAAGTCTAAGTACACTTGGCTTATACTGACAAGTATACAAGTGTGTGAGAGTTTTTGTAAGAGTTCATTTATCAAGAATGTTCTACGTTTTGGGATTTTCTGGCATGTGAGAAATGTGTCTGATTCTCTTTCAGTATTCATGACATGAAATGAATGAGCGTTCATTTGAATATTGGTGCAAGAGGTGTTTTTTTGTATCATAACTAAAACAGTCGGTGTAGATGTAGATGTTACAGAGTCACTTCACTGGAAACCAGTCAAACAGTCAGTTGGTCAGCATTTTAACAAGTTCAGTGAGTCAGACAGAGAGGAAGTGAGTCTACAGTTTGACAACTCTGAGTCAGTTAAGATGTTTATCTTTTCACTCTAATAGAGAGACGTCTGATTTCATTGGACAATTAAAGGTTAGATGTTAGTTACTGAAGTGGAGTTCAGAGTTCTCACGTTGATTTCTCACCAAAAGCAGAAGTTCAACATTGTGCAACATTGTCCTTTCTATTCTCTCAGGCATGTACCATAGTGGGGTGCACTATACTCTGATTTTCTGCCAGGTTGTGCAGGAAAAATAACTGAATTGAACTCAAATGTGCTGATGTCTACAACGCACGTCCAATCCCTTAACCTAACCCTTAACCCCAAAAAAAACTATGTGTTTTTGTTGCCTGGACCACAGGCCCTGTTCAGACCTGGTGTTAATATGCTTCCTCAGTGATCGGATATACAAGTGGACAGCTCTAAGTACAGGTGTGAACGCACTCAAGAAGTATTGAGGACGCATTGAGATTGGATCTTTCAGACCACATTCAGAGGTGGTCTGGGCCACATATGACCACATTCTTTTATCAGTGTGTAGTGAATGTGTCCTGGCCATATTAAGGATCGCCTACTCATCTGATGTCCCGTTGGGATCCAGAGGTCTCTGCGTCCTCAGGTGAGGACTCGCTCTCTCCTCCCCGGCTCACTAAAGCTCTGTACCCGCTGTTGCCTGGCAAAGGCAGCGGTGCCAGTGGTGCGGTCCAATAACCTTATATTTTGATGTTATAAAAATGTTAATAAAATGTACCCAAATTCATGATATTACTACTGACATCCATGTAGTATTACGTCACAGCGTCTGCTGTATTAGCCGTGTTAATTTGCATATGGGGTGGGGAAGTGAGATCGGATCACAAGTGGTCACTCAAGACGCATGTGGAGACGCATTCTAATGCCAGATGTGAACAGACGTACTTTGGACTTGGGACCACTTGTGATCCGATCACTGAGGATACATGTTAATACCAGGTCTGAACAGGGCCTACGTTAGTCATTTTCTTGCCTGAACCTAACTGCAGATGTTTGCATGATGTACAAACGACATAGAAAAAGGCTTAAATGCGTACTTATGACATGCAGAATATCCGTATAATGTCGTGGTATTTATACGCCTTCCTGTGAGACCAGGTTGAGCCAAACGCATCACATAGGATAAGATAAGATAAGATAAGATAAGATAAGATAATCCTTTAATAGTTCCACAATGGGGACATTTGCAGAGTTACAGCAGCAAAGGGGATAGTGCAACAACAAGAGGCATCAGTCAAAATAAATAAGTAGTAAACAGTAATTAAGTAAACAGCAAAGATATAAGTAAACAGTAAAAAAAAAAACACAAAATATAATAGCAGACAGACTGTAGAATGCTGGAGAGTTTGTTGATGAACTGAAAATGATCCTTATAAAAAGTACAACTTGTGGGATATTCATTTACCTGATAATGAAGGTGTTTTATGACCCCGTCAAAAACGAGATGAGTCATCTCAAGGGGTTATCCTGATATAATAAACTTCTTTCAAGGTGGTGATGAGCAATTTTACCTAAAACTGACAAACTTGTATTTATACTCAGCTGATGACAAGGAATCTAACCGGTGATCTCCACTGTGAATTTAACAAAATCATTAAATATAATTGTACGGTATGTTAGGGCGGAATTTATGTGAAACAGGTCGGAAATCCCAGAATTGACCCTGTGTTTGTCAGACATTAGAAAGCAGTGAGTCACTGAGCCAGCCAAGAGGTTTAGTATTCCGAGCTGAAAGCAGGCCAGTCAGTCAGCCAGTCTGCCAGTTGGCCTGTAGGTGGCACATTAACCCACTTCTTCACATGCACACGTCCTCTTTGTGTGCAAAATGTTCTATTCTGCTGCTCTGCTGAGATCCGCCCTACATCAGCTGCTACACACACATACAAACCCATCCTCCAAAATGTGGAACAGCAGCACACTTCTTCAAAATGCAGTGTAGGGTTTTTTTATTTCTTTTGTAAGATTATGCTGCATGTCCCCCTCCCTCTGTTTGTGGAAAGGGCATTTACACTCAGCAGAAATAGTTTCCATGTGGCAGCTAGACTCCCTGTGATTATCCCTAAAAGTGCAGACAGGGTCTGCATGAATAACAATAAACATGCCGGAGCTGTTTATTTACATGTATGGAGACACACAGGGCTGTAATTGAGCTTAATTTACCAGCCCTTTGTTATGCGTGGACCAGACCTCATGCATATTTTTTACCATTTTTAACATAAATTAACAGTAATTACTATTGTAAGAATAATTATTAAAAGTTAAGTATATTATGTCCTTTTATATATATATATATATATATATATATATATATATATATATTTGTTAATTACCAGATGACCACCCTGTGCGCATGAAATAGGCGTGTGCATGTATTTAAAGGGCTGGATATATAAATGAATGTATATGGTCGGTATGGAGACTCAGAGCTCCTGTTACCAGACCCCGCGAGGCTGCTGAGAACTCACGTGAACCGACGCAGACTCGCGCTCTGATTGGCCAGACGCGTCCGCGGTCCGCACGTGTACCGGAGAATCCTCGTCCGTTATGTAACGTGCAGTGCACGAGAAGAGCTCCACAGGACAGGAGGAAGAGGAGGAGGAGGGCTGCGGTATATCTGAGCGGGCTGTTTGGAGTTCATTCATCCCAATGCACACTGTCCTTTCACCCACTTACTGGAACACGTTCATTTAGTTATTTAGTTTGCATTCCACATTTTGCTTCAGGTTTTTATTGTGTAACAGAAAAATGTGCAAAAATGCAAAAAAAAAAATACAAAAAATACAAAAAAGGTGCACACACAGTTCATTCATCCCAATGCATACAGTCCGTTCACCCACTTACTATAGCATGTTTATTTATTAATTTATTAATTTATTTATTTTGCATTGTATCTGTTTTATTTCCATGTCTATGAAAATGGTTTATTTATTTTGCATTTTGCTTCAGGTTTTTATTGTTTAACAGAGAAATGTTCAAAAATGCAAAACATAAATAAATAAATAAAATAAATGCAAAAAAGTGCACACAATGTAAACATTGTACAAATGTGTTATAACTATAATTTCAAACATAAATTAATATGCACATATGTAGTAGCCTATATATCAGTCAGTATGTTTAATGTTTATTTTATATAATATATAATATATTATTATTATTTTTATATATTATTTTTGCAAATTTCCCCACTGTGGGACTAATAAAGGAATATCTTATCCTACAGTATCTTGCACACTTTGCTAATGTATAGTATGTTATTCTATGTTTATAAAAAATATATATTATTATGCTAATTGTAGTAGTCAAGTATATATATAGTATATTGTTATATATATTATGTATTCCAATATTATTATTATTTTGTATTCCATAGATATATTTCTGTAGCATTGATATGTACATTATATGTACTGTTCCTGTTCATTTCCTGGATAACCTGCTGCTGTAACACAATCATTTCCCAATTTGGGATCAATAAAGTACATCTATCTATCTATCTATCTATCTATCTAAGTCAACTTGTATTAAGTGTCCAAAAACTTAATTATGCATAAACTATTCTGCTTCAGAACTATATGGATGCCAGTTTTAGATAGTTTGTGGTTGTAGTAGTAGTAGTAGTAACAGTAGTAGTAGTAGTAGTAGTGGTTGTAGTAGTAACAGTAGTAACAGTAGTAGTATTAGTAGTAGTAGTAGTGGTTGTAGTAGTAACAGTAGTAACAGTAGTAGTATTAGTAGTAGTATTAGTAGTAGTAGTAGTAGTGGTTGTAGTAGTAACAGTAGTAACAGTAGTAACAGTAGTAGTATTAGTAGTAGTAGTAGTAGTAGTGGTTGTAGTAGTAACAGTAGTAACAGTAGTAACAGTAGTAGTATTAGTAGTAGTAGTAGTAGTAGTGGTTGTAGTAGTAACAGTAGTAACAGTAGTAACAGTAGTAGTATTAGTAGTAGTAGTAGTAGTAGTGGTTGTAGTAGTAACAGTAGTAACAGTAGTAACAGTAGTAGTATTAGTAGTAGTAGTAGTAGTAGTGGTTGTAGTAGTAACAGTAGTAACAGTAGTAACAGTAGTAGTAGTAGTAGTAGTGGTTGTAGTAGTAACAGTAGTAACAGTAGTAGTATTAGTAGTAGTATTAGTAGTAGTAGTAGTAGTGGTTGTAGTAGTAACAGTAGTAACAGTAGTAACAGTAGTAGTATTAGTAGTAGTAGTAGTAGTAGTGGTTGTAGTAGTAACAGTAGTAACAGTAGTAACAGTAGTAGTAGTAGTAGTAGTAGTAGTAGTAGTGGTTGTAGTAGTAACAGTAGTAGTAGTAGGAGGAGGAGGAGGAGGAGGAGGAGTTAGAGATAGATGGATGGATGGTGAAATACCCTGCAAGAGTTGGAATTGGAGGACAACGTGGCTTTAAAAGTATTCAGCCTGTCCGTCTCTCCGTCACCTCCTATAATAAAGGTAGAGAGGGAGGAGAAAACACACAGTAAACTATAACATGCCGTAAAAACACCAAACCGGCTGATCCGACTGTACCCACACACATTCTCCACTAATGATTGAGAAAGTTCCTTTTTTAATCATATATGCATCTAAACAGGGATTAATGACCATGAACGCATCGCTTGCTTTGTTCTTTAGTAGTTATTTATTAGATATATACAGAAAAAAAGACGAGTTAAACGGTCTCCGCTGTTCGTTGCGGTGTTTTGCGGTGAGACAGGCAGGCGGGCAGACAGACAGGCAGTAAGACACCCGGCTTCTCTTCTCGGTCCACGTGTGATTCTGTCCTAACTTTTTTACCCGCCACCATCTTTCCTGGAATCCCAGCCTGCCGCGGTATCACTCCGCCGTGAAGACAACATAGACCCGACTTCAAGGCGAAAATAACCACAATCGCGGTCGCTCCCGTGTTTTCCGCCACGACTCGATGGAAACAGGAACCGACGGTGGATATATAGGCGATATGTTCGGTTGCCGTTAACGACATTTCGTCGGTTTGTACGTTTTGGCGCGATTTCGGCGGCGGCGGAAGGACACCGGCGGGCGGCGGGTATATAAAGGGAGCGGCCCTCGCCAGCCACACCTACTGTCTCCTTTGACAGCAGATAAACACCATGCTGCCCGGCTCCTACTTTAACTTCACACGCAGAAAATCCAGCAGATAACTCTAGTGTTTCCTCTCTGTGGACTTTATTCGGATATTTCGGACGTTTTCCTCTATTCTCTCTCGTCTGTGAACGCCTCTCCTGTAAGGACGGTTGAAGGTAAGACAGCTGGTTCACACACATGTGGCGTTTAAAGACACCTCACGCTGCGTGTTAAAATGAGCTTTTGTGCATTTATATGTCGTAATTTGTGCGTTTCGTGTAGTTTAAAGTGTTGAATTAAAGAACTAGCTTGCCGGTTTCACGTGGGGAGCATTGCTCAACCCATGCCGGGTTTAAAGGACCCGATCATAGGGTTAACCTTTAAGCCCTTTGACTTCTTCTTCTGCTGCTTTTAGCTCATGTCTTTCACACAGAAACACTAAACTATGCTGCACACATTGATTGTTGCATGTTGACGTTTTTTTAATAAATGTCGAAATCTAGTTAAAAAATATCAGCACATGGTGTTCAGTTTCAATATAAACCTGAGTGTGGTGCTAAAGCATGCAGTCAACGCAGACCTAACGGGAAATAACGAGGCTTCAGTGAATCTGCATTCAAAACCTCATAGAGAAATGTGTGTTTTTTGAGATGCTTCAGTTTGTCTGCTCTTTTGCACAGTTTGTACCTAAGTCTCTGGTAGCTCTTGAGAATTGCATGCATTCGTCTGCGATTAACAGTGTTTTAGTGTTATATTGAGTGCGGGAAATGTCATCATAAACCACTATTAATGAGTTATTACTGTGCTGTGATGGTAAAGAAAGGCAGCCTTTAACTCCCAGAGCCGGTCTGCACCACACGCACACACGCACACACACACGCACACACACACACACACACACACTGCTTTGCTTCAACGAATCTGCATTCACAACCTCATTGAGAAATGTGTGTTTTTTTAGATGCTTCAGTTCCTACTGCTCTTATGCACAGTCTGTGTTTAGTCTCTGGTAGTTCTTGAGTATGGCATGAATTCGTCTGCGATTAACAGTGGTTTAGTGTTATATTGAGTGCAGGAAATGTCATCTATTAGTTAGTCATTACTGTGTTGTCACGGTGCAGACTGGGCTGTGTTTTAAGTTCAGGTTTCCCAGGCTGTGATGGTAAAAGAAAGGCAGCCTTTAACTCCCAGAGTCTGTCTGCACCACACACACACACTGCTGCTTTGTTCTCCAACACAGCCTGCTATACATACACATACCAGACCCCAGAGGAATACCACTGGATTTTACCTCTCAGAATAGAGTTAACTTCTCAGTTAATCAGAGAATTGATTTCATAGCATTTTGCATTTTTTTTATTTTTTATTTATGAGGTATGACTGGTAGCAGAAAAACCAGCATGTCCTGACTGCTTAAGTGTTATCACACAAGATCCTTGGTGTCTTTTAAATGCTAACTAGGCTTTGTGCCAAGCAAAGTAGTTTTTTTGTAATTGAAAGAAGTTGTGAGAGTGGTTTCCTGCAGGGAGGCTTTGGAGTCATGTATGTGAAACAGTAGTAAAGTGTTGAGTAACAAAAAGAATGAAAAACAAAAGCAGGTTTTTGTTTTCCATGTCAGCAGGCAGCCGGGGCTCCATTTGGGGAGTTTTTATTAACTTTCTGAGAACGAAAAAAATGTAAATTGTGGTAAAGAAGTGTTGAGTTTCTGTCCCAGCTGTTCCTATGATGTCATGGGGAGGTGTTAGAGTTTCTGGGTGATTTAAGGCCTCCCCTGGGGTGCAGCTGGGCGGGGCCACTGTGATGTAAACACAGATAAAAGGTGCCTCCCTGCTGGTTGGGGTCTCAGTCTGGAGAAACTGGTTTAAACTTTCACTACAACACGTGTTGGGATTTACTGCTGACACGGAGCTGCTTTAAACACACTACTGGATTTTAAACTTCACTACCTCTCTTTTCCCTCTTCTTCTTCTCCAGATTCTGCAAGCAAACATGTTGCAAAGCTTTTCTCAGTCGCAGGACTGGCTGTACTCAGAGCCGCTGCTGTTTGACGACGAGTTCTGCCAGAGTTTGATGAAGGACCTCCAGTTGCTGCCGACACCCCCCCAGTCTCCACCGATGAAGACGGGGCTGGGCAGCGGTAAGCCCCTGTCCAAGGAGGACCAGCTGAGCTACGTGTCGGACATCCTGCTGGAGGACCACGACATGCAGCTCAACTGGAACTGCGACTTCTTCCACTCGGATGCTGCCGAGAAGGAGGGCGAGTCCAGCCAGCCCTGCTCGCCGCTGGAGGAGAGCGGCGAGGACTGCCTGTGGCGGTGCCTGGCCGGAGGGGACAAGAGCCTGGAGGAGAAGCTGGTGTCCACGATGCTCGGCTCCAGCCCGCTGCTGTCCGACATCAACACCAGCATCTTCGAGGAGATCGCCGGCTCCACGCTGGACTGCCAGAACCTGATGGAAACACAGGAGCCCAGCGAGGCCACGTCGGACTACGGGTCCACCGGTGGCGAGCTGTCCACATATTCTTCCAGTGACTCCGGTGAGTGATGCAAGTTTAGACAGGATGTTTGGACCTTAAATCAGTGGTTCCTATAGGATCTTATTTTTAACAAAATTCACCATTTCTAAACGAGTTCATTGATGTTTGAAGACTTTAATCTCACTCCCGCCTTGTCGGCGTGCAGCCTTATCAGTATAAACACTCCTCGCCCGGAACCGCCTCACCGGCATTTCTTTTCATAATTCACAGTTAATGTTTAGTGGCACTGAGCCCAAACTGTTCTTTGCACTCAGCTTATCTGGATGCCGGCCGCCCACCTCTAATCCGCTGTAGCCTTTATGACTCGAGGATGCTGTTGCCGCGTGGGCGGGGTTTTAACCCTTGACTGACACGAGTAGATGGGAGGTTTTAGGAGAGATAATTGACCGAGAGGGTGTGTGTGTGTGCGAGTGACTCATGTTCAGTGGTAACAGTTGCGGCTCCATCCATTAACTCCTAATGAGTCATGTTACTGACTGGAGCCCTCTGGCATCGCTGGCTATAAACCAGAGAGGAAGAAGCACACTTTTATTGAGTTTTATTTTACGAATCACTCTTTGTGAAAATATAAAAGATGGGACTTTTTTTTTGTATTTAAGTTTTTGAAAATGACATAATTGTTGATTTCATTTTTACAGTAAATAGCTTTTTCATGCTGTACTTAATTGTACATTTCAGAGCATCAACAGTGTAACTACTGTTTATACATTTAACTGTTGCTGTAATCTTTTTTTTTTGTAATTAGTATTTTTTTTTTTTTTTTTTTTTTTTTCACATGAACAATGTCACATTTTGGTCAACAAATCAAATATCTCCTATATTTAAAATATAAATAATATAAATAAATTGAAAAAATCTACAAGATCATAACACACAAAAAACTAAAACTAAAAAGCCACAAATCAAATTCATATTTCTGCATTAATCTGCATTGTGGTCTAATATTTACAACCCTGTTGCTGTAAGCTTGAGCTGCCTTCAGTTTGCAGACAGCTGCAAGCTTCTGCAGGTTTGTGGCTGTTTACAGGACATATTTCCACTACTGACTGTGGTTTCTGTGTGTGTGTGTGTGTATACAGTGTCTACACTCTTGTTTTTGGTGTCAGCGCTCCTCTGAAATGTCGTCACAGGGCAGATACAATTACCACAAAGGTCAGAAAACAAGGTTGTTCCAGAAACCTCGTCTAACCCGTCTCTTGTTTCTTCTTCCCGTGTCTCTTACAGAGGAGGAGATCGACGTGGTGACCGTGGTGCGCTGTTCCTCCAGCCCCTCCCCTCGGCCCTCATTGGCCGATCTGTCTGCCCGTCAGCAGAAGCAGGAAGAGGAGCAGCGAGCCCGCCAACGCCACCACTTTGAGATCCAGCTGCAACACAACTATGCCGCGCCGTGTCCCAGCTCGCCGCCACCTTCTTCTTCTTCCTCCTCCAACAAGCGCTCTCGAGGGAGCGACAGCTCGTCGCGCCACCACCACTCTTCTCGCAGTTCTTCGTCATCATCCTCATCATCGTCCTCGTCGCGGTACCACCACCACCACCAACAACACAACTCGTCGCGGAACTCGACGGAGACGGAGGACGAGGAGGAGCGGCGGCGGACTCACAACGTGATGGAGCGGCAGCGGCGCAACGAGCTTAAGAACTGCTTCGTGCACCTGCGCGACAACGTGCCCGAGCTGTCGCACAACGACAAGGCGTCCAAGGTGGTGATCCTGAAGAAGGCGCGAGACTGCATCTACAGCTTGGAGGACGAGAGCCACAGACTTCAGTCCAAGAGGGACAAACTCAGAGCCAAACAGGAAGAGCTGAAAGCGAGGCTGGAACGGCTCCGCAGCTAATGGACCCGGGGCGAACCATGTTTAGAGACAATACGGGGGGTGGGGGGGCAAGATAAGGGAAGAGACTTTGTACAAAGACAGAGGGTTGGGCGGGGTTATAGGATGGCGTGTCATGCTGAAAAGTGCGCACAAAGTTTGACATTTCAAAGACTTTCTGGTAACCTAGTTTTGGACTGTATAGACTCACTCGCTGCCATGGACGAACACACTCATTGCCTCAGAACTGATCATTCTCATGCCTTGACTGCTGACTGTTGTAGGATGTTTTTTAAAGTTGAAACGAGAACGGAGCTAGTTGATTATATTTTTTTATTTTTATTTTTTTTTAGCTTGGCTGAACGCACACTGAAAGACTTGTTATTGTTTCTTTATTTCATCCCATTTGGGGATGCCAAATGGCACAGGTAAAAATGACGTGAGGCATTAGCGCCAAATAGGTGGAAGCCACATCAGCTCAGTAGATGAATGATACTTGAATATTGTGTTTTTCAGGATGTCTTATAGCCATACTAACCAGTGATCCCTCCACGCTGACCGGTGTTTGATGGCGGCTTCTTAACTTATTCGGTCAACGGTGCTTCTGTCAATTCCAAATCTGATGCCGTTTGAATGTTTTTGATCAGGATAAAGGTTCTTCAGTGTGCTTTCAGCCCTGTTTGGCCTCAGGGCGGACCCTTGGGGCCCAACACCACTCTGTTATCAGGTTTAATGTGTGTCAATGACATGCACTGTATAGACCAGGTTTGATACTGTACACGTAACAATGCGCGGCCTCGGTTCAGTTCACCACCGGCTTCTGTCACTTCAGAGTATGTTTTCTCTAGTTGGAAATGACTTTGTGTATTTAAGTATTTGTCATTAATAACAAACTGTTCAAACTCAAATGTAGCCATATTAAACAGCATTCAGGTTTTGAGGAGACTCGGAGCTGGAAGGTGTAACCGAACCGTGAGCCGCGCCGTCGTAGCAAATCAGCCAAAGTCGGGGCAGGAAACCCTCTGCATAACATTTGATTCTTTAATGCCAGAAAAAGGAGTGACAGTGTCCTGATATATTATTATTTAAAGGTTCTAGTTGGAGGAATACTGTGATATTTAGTTTCCTTTGCTCGCAGAGCAGCCGTTTTTTAAGTGCAAATTTAAGAAAAAACTTTTAGTTTTTTACTATTAAACGACTATTAATCCAGAAATTGTTTAAATGTCTGTGATTAATTAGTCGGTGGCTCTATTTGGTGAAGACTCTCTGTGAAATAGTGGCTCAACATTTTAAAGGATTGAAGCTGTTGAGCTTGAATATACTGTAATTCAGTAACGGGTTGATGACGCGTTGCGTCACGAGATCTTAACGCCTATAATTACGAAAAATGTAAATTTCAAAATAAGATTTGAACATGTTGCATGAATGAGGGCCGCTGACCAACATTCCCCTGTTTTGTTTTGTTTTTTAAAGATGGACGGCATTCACTGGCACCATTTTGTGCCCAATTTAACAGTCATTTTTGATTATATGGACACAAAATAGCCGACGAAGAAAGCCGCGACACCAAGTAATATCTTTTTTAAAAAGGTAAAAATAAATGCGGAGGTGTTTGTTTGAACTTTGGGGTTAAAGTTTGAAATATCAATAATGGGGTTGAATGTTGAACTGAATGGCATTTTGCTCTAAATATCAATTATTGCCAATGTTCTCCATTAATGTGCTGTTTGTCATGAAATGTGCAAATGTGAAAACATTTGCTCGTTTGTGTAAACTGTCTTAAAAATGCATCCTGTTTTTTATTAATGTTGATAGAGTTCTTCCTCGTTCAGACGGAGTGTACTTGAACAGACCCTGGTTGGTAGGAATAATGAGAGGAGAGGTGTTGTTGGTGTTTTTAACCGTAAAAAAACCTGTTCTGCCTTGAAATGCATTCTGTTCAGGACTTTGTGTTCCTTGTTTGATTCTGTCGCTGTCTGGTTTAAACCTCATCTGCTTCTAACGCGAAGGGAAGCTTCAGCTCCTTGGTTTTTTCTTCCAAATGTCTCAAATTTTTATATTCTTGTCAAGATTCACAGTCTCAAAGATCCCTTTTGAAGTAACGATGTTTCAACCAGACAGCAGAGATGATTTATGTTGTTAACATGATAAACCTACCTCCACCTGGCTGCAGTCTGGCCTGTAATGTTGATGTTTTTTTTTGTTTAAATATTGTACCGATTTTTTTTAAAAGTGTAAATATTTTTGTTATTGTATCATAAATTATTTTTGTCTTTTTTTTTTTTTTTTTTTTTCATTTTGAATTTGAGGATTGAAAAGAATTGTTATTCTTAACTAAGCAGCACTTTTTTTTTAATATTGCCGTAATTAAAGAATGAATGAGAGTTGGGAAGTCTGTGTGGTTTTATTGCACGCACACACACACACACACACACACACACACATATATATGCAGGCATTGAGTGTAATATAAAGATATAGATCCACATAGGAAAGCAGGGATGTTTTTGCATGTTTTCATATATTTTAATGGTGTAAATATACAACTTTAGAGGATTACTAAAACACAAACAAAACAATATAGTGAAGCTTATCCACAGAGCTCTTAATACAGCTGAGTTACAAATCTCTGGACAAGATAATAGCGGGGCACAAATGTAGGTTTATATGTTATGAAAAGATATAGATATCGGGGCGCTGCCAATTTGGCCCGTGAGGGTTTGTGGCAGCCATTTTCCAAAATGGCCACCAAATAGGCGCTAAATATTCCAAAATGTTGCAGAAAACTGACTTTATGACTCTTGATGATTTCAAAGGTGTGTTCAAATGACAACCAATACAACTTCAGAACGGCAAGATCTTCAGCTTTCCATCAGGGTATTTAAAATTGACAGAGATATCGCCGGATGCATTTCTGGGTCTCCGGTAACCTTTAATCACAGTTAAAGCGATACTGAACTTTGGGTTGTTTTGCTAACTAGCCGGGCTGTGTGCCCCACTAAAGGAGAAAATCATCATCAGTTGCTCCTGTGAGTGGATTACAGTTCGTTATGCTATTTTTTTCTCTCTCCATTCACTCCTTTTGCTAGCAAAACAGGTCACTAAGGGTGTATTCAAACCTGCCTTGTTTAGTTCGGTTGAATGGAACCCTGGAGCGTTTACCCTCTTGGTAGGGTTTGTTTGGGCAGGTGTGAACACAGCAATCGCACTCAGGTGCAGCACCAAAACAAGCAAACCGAGATCTGCTTGAAGGGGTGGTCTCGGTTTGCTTCCGAACGAACCGCGGTACGGTTCGGTACGCTTCGTTTGTGGTGTGAACATGATCAGACCTCGAGCCCGCCCAACTGGAGAAAGCATTGCGCCTTTTTGGATTAAACCAGCTCCGGTAGCAAGCTGCGCTGTCCATGTCAACACCAGACAACATTACTACAAAAGAGCCTACGCTTGCCCTCGCTATTCACATCAGTACTAAACAGGTGTTAATGTCCGGCTGTGTTTAAGGCAACGGGTATACCTGATGGATCTTCGGAAATAGTTTCGGCCGATGAGCACGTCACAGTTTAGGAGGGTTAATGCACGCCTCCTCCTCCGTCCTCCGTACGTCTTGATATGCGCCTTCGGCGACTCCAGTGCATCAAGACATTATTTTCCAGTCACAGCCGCGCCCCATTTTCAATAAACTGTATCGTTTGCCTTGAGTGAAAAAAAAAAAGATGACCAGGGCCAAGATCAAGCCGCGTAGTTGTCTCCATTGTTGCGTTCTGGAAGTCTGCTCTTCTTTGTTTACTTCCGGGAGTTTTCCAGCATGGAAATTCTGACCAATTAGAGAGCAGTTTCTTTGGTCGGCTTGTAAATGCTGCCGTGTGAACACAAACCAAACTCGAGGCAATATGCAGCATGGTAACAATCTGGTCCCTGATTCGAATCAGAGCAAACGAACTACAAGTGTGAAAACGCCCTACGGTTGCATTTATGCATAACCCGTTTGGTTCGGTTAAAACAAACTTAGGTCCATTGTATTTGTCCAGTTACGGTTTGTTTGGGCTCGTATGAAAGCTCGTTCAAACTCCGGTGCTGACCAAACAACTGAACTCTGGTCCCCCTGAGATGGTTGGTCTCGGTCATCGGTGCGATTCGTTTCTGGTGTGAAAGCAAGCGAACCAACCACCAGCAGATATGTGATTTATAGCATGATTACAAAAGCTAAACTTCTAATAAATCCATCTGCTGATGGTGAAATCTGTTCAGGAAGTGATCTTATTGATCTGTATTTAAGGGCCATGTATAGAAGCACGTCAGCGCGGATATTATCCCCGATTAACAGGTCAAAAGCTGTTAAAACTGCCGTGCTTGTATCCAACTCTGTGTACTTTGTCAGTTCATTAACTCCATTAAAAAGTGTGACAGGGATCCAACAGTAATGCGCCCCATGCACGTGTCCGTGCACTCCCCAACGTTTGCACTATGCGTTCGTTCTGAAAGCGTGCAAAGGGGCTTTAGTACAGTCTCTTCTCTACTATTATTCGCCATAACCTGGCCGATTTGCAGTCTAATAATACTGATAATGCTTACAATCAGTCATGTCCATCCTCTAGTACAGGGGTGTCAAACATACGTCCCGAGTGCCAGAACTGGCCAGTTAAAGGGTCCAATCTGGGGGTTGGGCTGTCCTAATAAGAGTAGCAGACTGGATACGTGATTATACATCCCACGAGCTTACGTACAGGATACGAGACACAACACCATCAAGCGTAGATAGATGAGAATATCAAAAAGGTGAAAAAGAGTGTCAGGTTTCCAAGAGAAATGGATCAGTTCCTATTTGTTCATAGAGGTAAATGGGAAGCCAGTCTGGTTGGTTGTGTTCACAGCATTTTTAAGTGCTCAAGGATTATAATATTCAGCGCCACTTTCAGACTCATCATGGCGGAAAAAAACACCAGAACTTGCAAGGACAACTGAGAACAGAGAAGATAAATGAATTGTCTGTTTTTAGTCGTAGCCAAGAGATCAGCAGACATCCCAGGATGTTCGTCATGTATTTTGTAAATGGACTGTTCATTAGTTGTGAACGTTTTCAGAATGTACTTCTACTACTTCACACTAAAAGAGGCGTTGTTAATTATAGATTATGCAATGGTTTTACTGGCCCCGCCCACTTGAGATCAAATTGGTCTGTATGAGTTTGACAGCCCTGCTCCAGTAGCAGAGAGAGTGAATGTGTTAGTCCAGTCTGTCTGACTCATTGATCTTCTATCTGACTGAGGTTTGTATATAAATAAAGATATGAAAGATCAATACATCCTGATGATATTCTGAATGAGAGGTCAGGACATCGGAGACATTTTGCATGTCAAATTTTAGTCAGATTGAACACATTTCAGTCCTCGTTCTGGGCAAGAAATGCTCGCCATCGCGCCATTGTCACCCTCGAACGGCGACCCCACCCAGGTGTACAGATATGTGATGAGTGTTTTCTCAGGGCAAAGGGTGAGGCCGCTGCAGGTAGAGGAGACGTTGTGCAACCGTGAGCTCAGTCCATGTGTCCCCGTGTGCATGTGGAACAGGTGGACATGTGCCAGGCAGGTGTGTGTGTTTGTGTGTGTGTGTGTGTGTGCGTGCGTGTGTGTGTGTGTGTGTGTTGTACTATGTTATCTTGTTCTTGTGCAGAGTAGGTGTTTCTTTTGAATTCACTTCTGTCACCAGTCCAACAGCCAGAACTTCAGATATTGTCTTCATTTCCGGTCGATTTGATCCTTTAAAAGACTCAACCGTTCAGGTTTATAGATGATTACTGACTTCAACAATAAACTATAATAATGATCATGCATTTTGCTTGCAGAGTGTGATTTAAAGTATAGGTTCAAAGTCCTTTTTATTTATAAGGGAAACTGATTAAGAAATATTGATTGTCTGGCTGGATTTTGATTGACAGGAGGCACATTTGGCTAATGTTTAATATATATATATATTTTTTTATTTATTTTTTTTTAAAATTTTATTTGGCGCAAGTTTGGAGCGTAATTTAACCTCCTTCTCGACCAGCTAGTATGACATGGTTGGTACCAATGGATTCTTTAGGTTTTCTAGTTATATATGATGCCAGTATCGTCAGCTTTAAAACTAATAATTACATGTTGTGCTAACGCGTTATTATCATGTTAACTTTGACAATATATATATAGGATATGAAAAAATTAGTTAAAAAAAACTTAGCTTATTTTGTTTACAAGCTTCGTGTGAATTAATTTTCCCAAATGTGTCCACAGTTTCCTCCGACATGTAAAATCTGTTGTAGTCACTCGTTTATCATCTTGCATCCATGTAAATACAAGCAGAAAGAGGGATAAAACAGGGGAATATATGGGGGGAAATTGTAGAAACAGAAAAGTAGAAAAGGTCGGTATATTTTTCATGTGGATGGAGGTCAGGATCAATTTATTTTAGGGTCTGAGAAAGATTCAATCAGTGAAGTGTTGAGTAACATAAGGCTCGCTGTAGAGTGTGTGTGTGTATAGGTGTGTGTGTGCAGCCATGTAGGTCAAGGCGAGTGAGTGGATGTGACTGTCAGGTGTTCCAGATAGCAGCTAACAGATCGGTTCAGATGTCGTAAAAGTCTTTTGATCAGCAAGCGACAGATTAGGTTCGAGAGCAGGGAGAGGCCTGATAGGAACTGGGCCAAATACACACAAACAAATACACATTATCTAAAGAACATGTGGTGTGAACTTTATCTGTGTTTACGTTTCTAATTTACAGGTTATTCATCTTTATCTTCTTATCATCTTATTGTTTCCTCCCATGCTGCATTTTTATAACTGAACGGTTCAGGTTTATATTACAGTTATGAATGTCTGAGAGATCATGGACCGACTGACCATCTGACCAACATTTGCTGTCCCCCCCCCGCAACAGTCAGCCACACTAGCCGTGTTTCCATTGACATATGTAGGGCCCAAGCACCGACACCATCAGGCAGGGAAGGCCCTGTTGAAACTGAAGGAATTCTTCTTCTTCTTCTTCTAATGAATCGCATTTTTGAGGGCCTTAAAGGGACTGTTTGTAACTTTTTAAGCGTATAAATGTACCGGGTTGGGACACATGCGCGCTCGCGTGTGGCTGGCGTCCCCGCTCCTCTGCCTGCTCACCTTCACTCAGACAGCGCGCGCGTTCTCGCTCAGCTCACTCCACCTCTAGACGTGAACGCGCGCTCACTCCTCACTGCAGAAGAGTTAGTTTAGCTCTGAGAATATCTAGTGAATGTACAGTGGACGTTTGTGCAGAAATAAATGCTGCAGTTCCTCCAGACCAACAGAGGTTTCCCGTGTCTTGTGAAGTGACGGGGCTCCGCAGCGAGTTACGTTATCGCCTCCGACCGGGTGCCGGTGTTTTCACTGTTCCCTCCGGCCGCGGTTGGAGACGGTAACGCTACTCGTTGCGGAGCCCCGCTGCCTTGGCCGGGGCTGAAGCGGTGGGGCTAAGGCAGGAAAAGCCAACACTAGGATCAGCACTGATTCATGGAGAGACCTTCGTCTGGTCAGCTAACATTACTGCCAAGCAGCTGAAATATAGAGTGATATTGTGCTTTTAGCTGACGTGTGTCGCCTCACTGTTTTGAGCGATGCTCATTGAGGTATATTTAGAGCAAGCAAGCGCGAACCCGAAGCTGACTTTCGTTGACTTAACGGCCACAGGTGTCGCTGTTAACAAGCATTTCTGAAAGTTACAAATAGTCCCTTTAAGGTGCTTGAAAAGTTGTTAAACTTTGCACACTTATCAGACGCAGTTTCCTCCTTCATAGAGAGCTGCTGCTCTCTATGAAGGAGGAAACTATAAAAAAAAAAAAAAATTCCAAGGCCACAGGGCAGACTATTTGATTTAGTTAGATTTAAGGGTGGAGTGTCACTTTAAAGTCAAACTGTAACAGACCCAGCCCAGTCTGTTTGTGTGTGTGGGCGTTGTACAGTAGCTGACTGTGTTTGCCTCTCATGTGGTTCAGTGACCCAAATATTCTGACTCATTCATTCTGATCTGCCACATCACGACTGGGAGAGACAGATGGAAAAAGAAAACAATAGAGAGGAGAAACAAATGAGAAAGACTCGAGGAAAAATGGAGAGGACGGAGAGAAAACAGAGAAAACAAAGAGAAAGAGAGAGAAAGGAGGCTGAAGTTCATCCCCATTTCATTTTCCAACTATGCAGGAAATAATGACAGAGCCCAGCAAGAAGGTTATAACACAACCCGGTCCAAACCACACTCTGAATAACAGACGCTGAGCCACAATACGACGCACACACCAGTCATAGATGGAAAGATGGCACTGAGACAGTTGTTCCTTCATGCAGGAATGCAGCTGTAGTGAGTTAAAGCAGTTACGATGGATTCATGCTGAGTCGTGGCAAGATGGGCCAAATTGCCTCCTGAGTTACCATATGACTGGTCGCTGACGAGAATGTAGCATTAAAATGTTTTATTTTTTTAAACGAAATCCAGCGCAGTGTTCACTCCACATATAATGCACTGGGGCCACATCAGTTCCAGCAAACTTCACAGAGAACAATGAGGACAAAACAGCATCACCGATGTGTTATAACCAAATATTCTCTGGTCTAGCTCAGCTAAAAACACAAAAGTACTGTATCCGAAAGCACCGAATCCGAAAGCACTGAATCCGTCAGCACGTTAGGGTGTCTCTTATGGTGAGATGGTGCAAGATGGTGACGGCCAAAATCCGAGATGGTGACGGGCAAAAACCAAGATGGTGACGGCCAAAAACCAAGATGGTGACGGCCAGATATCAAGATGGTGACGTTTAAAAACCAAGATGGAAACGACCAAAATGCCGAACTCAAGGCTTCAGAACGGCAGTCCACAAACCAATGGGTGACAGCACGGTGACTACGTCCACTTCTTGTATACGGTCTATGGCTAGCTAACTGTAGAACTAAATAACTGAACAGCTAACAGTGCTCGCAACAAACCTTTATTTAGCCACATTTTATAGAAAGCTTGTAACGATGCAAGGACCTTTACTGCTCTGATATTTAAAATATCTTCTTCTTTGAGTGGTTAAAGTATGAATTAAAAAATATTTGGAAAAAAATATATTTAAAAAAAAAATTAAATCAGAGGTATATTAATCAGTTACATTTGACGAAGATTATTTATTTTGTGACCCATTGACGACCCCAAAATGTCCCATGATCTCCCAGGTGTCGCAACACAAACAGCCTAGCTGCCCTTCAAAGTTCAAACCAGTCACTCTAACCTTTAACTTTGTGGTAAAGCTTGTGAGTTTTGCTGCTGACCTTCCCGCCCAAAAGATAAATGAGGAAGTTACTGTTGTAAATATATACAATGCGACATAGATTTGTCTCTCTACTACCAGGACATTCTCTAGAGATGTTTTCTGAACAACAGTAATTGTTCCGGGCTTGTTGTGAAATCTGCATGTTTTTCTGGTACAGTCGGTGTGTGGCAGCTGCTCTCAGTCATCGTCTTCATCATCATGTGTTCACGCTGAGATGTTAAATCCACATTTAGCCTGGATGTGACTCAACAGCCGGCAAGTCTACTGTCCTTCGAGCTTGTTCCAAGGCTGACGCAGCTGCCCTACATTCCCCTCATCTGTAACCCATTACCCAGAACCCTTTGCTCCCTTTTTGCCTGGCCAGGAGCTCCCCCGAGGGCCGCCAGCCAGCTCTGACGATGCGTTTCCTGTCTGCACG
Organism: Sebastes umbrosus; assembly: GCF_015220745.1. Lineage (NCBI taxonomy): Eukaryota > Metazoa > Chordata > Actinopteri > Perciformes > Sebastidae > Sebastes > Sebastes umbrosus. The sequence goes on from NC_051269.1 coordinate 7,381,046, forward strand.
TCACCTGCTACGAGAGTCATGTTTAAATAATGAGGCTATTATATCAGAGCTCTGTCACGAGCACGAGATCCTGAGCCGGCCGGCCGGCAGGCTGGCACAGTGTGAGCCGGCGGCGATGCCAAGGAAGCGTAGATGTGTGTCTGTTTGCTTATCTGTGTTTGACTACGTCTCTCTGTGTGCAGTCTTTCTTGTTAAAATGGTGTCATGCTGAGAAAATTAATGTAATTTGCTGCCAGCCTGTTCTGAGGTAAAAAAAAAAAAGTTTCATACTCAAACTAGGAGCCAATATAGAAAGAGTGTAACTATTAACCCTCTGAGACCCACAATAGAGCCGGCTTTAGGGGGCTACAGGGGGTCTTTAGGGGGAGATAGCAGGTAGACAGTAGATGTCACACAGAAGTGGTGAACATCATCCGAAAGCTGGGAACATGAAGATTAATTTGAGATGCATAAATCAGAAATAAACATGCTCTATTATGTTTCATAGCTTGTTGTAGCAATTTTTGGGTTGATACCATTTGTTACACAGATTTGGTGCTAAATTTAACAATTCTTTACCACTGGAGAATTAATAAAAATTATCAATAATCCCTCCAAAATACCACATTAAGACACCAAGACCTTGAGGAACACCATAGAAAAAGCCATGCTGTGATTTGGGATCAAAAACTTTTGACATTTGGAGATTTCTGCAAGAATTGCATTTTTTTCGGTGATTGGATGGCGATTACTTCTGTTGTGTAAACTGCTCAGAAACCCATTTATTGTCAATCTAGCTAGTAAAGCCATCCATCCTCTGAATGCTTAAGGTCTCTAGTTTGATCCATCCATCCTCTGAATGCTCTAGGTCTCTAGTTTGATCCATCCATCCTCTGAATGCTCTAGGTCTCTAGTTTGTGGCTGTAAAGTTTCATGAGGCTGTGATTATCCTAGAGGTCACCACAGGTCATTTTATACAGTGAGGTCAACTTTCAAAAAATGGTCTTACTACAATGAAATGTCTCCTATGGGGACTAACATCATCACACATGAATACAGTTGGGCTCATTGGATCCACAAGAGTCTCAGCTTTATAGTGATACCCAATTTATGTAATTCAAGACTGTTTAGGGACCCCAGTATGCAGAAATATTCAAATACACCATTTTAAAATAGGAGACAGTAACACATTTAAACTGCATGTGATTATCATAAAGTGGGCATGTCTGTAAAGGGGAGACTCGTGGGTACCCATAGAACCCATTTACATTCACATATCTTGAGGTCAGAGGTCAAGGGACCCCTTTGAAAATGGACATGACAAGTTTTTCCACGCCAAAATCTAGCATAAGTTTGGAGCGTTATTTAGCCTCCTTCACAACATGGTAGCATGACATGGTTTATCCTTAGGTTTTCTAGTTTCATATGATATGACGTATAAAAGCTGCTAGAGCCTCTGAAACACAGTAAGGTTGGTCGGGATCGCGGGTCTCAGAGGGTTAAACATCACTAACTCTAGAAACTGTTGTGAAAAGTAAATTTGAAAATGCCAAATTTCAGAGAAAATATGATGATTTTGCGCACAACAGGCAAAATAAACATCAAAACAATAAAATAAAATACTTAATTTGCAAGTTTACTTATTAAAATCAGACATAAAATTCACAAATATGATTTCTGCTGAATTAACATTTAAGTACTGTTTTATTTGCTTTTTCCTCGCTGCATGGTGCAGTTCTCGTTTTACTACCAACATAATTTCGGGCCATGTAGTGATCTTTCAGCGCCCAGTTCCAGACTGAACAGGTTCACCTGCAGGTTTGAGACCAGCACCAGTCCAAGTGTGAGTGTTTCTGACTGGTTATCTGCTGCTGAGGACCCTGATCCTCCAGTATCCTCCCTGACCTCATTGTCAAGGTGTTAATGACTTCCAGCAAATGGTCCGAGGCTCCAGGAGAAACATCTTAAAGTGGGTGTTTGACCTCAGGGAGAATGTTAGAGCCCTCAGCTGTGACGTAGGGTTACTGGTGTCAGTAGCTGTATGTGTGTCACTGAGTTCATGTGTAAATGTGGCTGCAGGTTTTCACCTGATAGCTCAGAAGCTTGTTTACGGCTCCTCTCCCTCCGTCCTCCTAATGTGTGAAAGCTGTCTCGGTGAAACTATCGACACATCATTAGCACACTAAAGGAAGCAGCTAACTGTCTCTCTCACACATTCGTATTCACTTTGCCTTTTCTGGTGTCGTTGGATCGTAGCTGTGAGACTCCGCGGAGTCTGCTTCCTAAAATTCTGACGTGTTTCCATGCAGGCAGCGACAACCAGGTCAGAGGTCACTGCAGTTATTCCAACGGTCATGTATAACACCTTTAAATCAGAGTGAGCGTAACTACATTCACACTGCTGGTCACACTTTAACACCCGGAGACCCGAGTTTTAGGACTGGAGTGAAGCTACAGATATCATATGAAACCAGACAACCAGAGGAATCCATTGGTACCAACGTCATGTCTACCATTTCGGGAAGGAGGTTAAATAACGCTGCAAAGTTAAAGTTTAGCGAGGAAAAACGGTCATGGCCATTTTCAAAAGGGTTCCTTGACCTCTGACCTTCAGATATGTGAATGTAAATGGGTTCTATGGGTACCCACGAGTCTCCCCTTTACAGACATGCCCACTTTATGATAATCACATGCAGTATAAATGTGTTATTTTCTCCTATTCTAAAATGGTGTGTCTGAATATTTCTGCATACTGGGGTCCCTAAACAGTCTTGAATCACATAAATTCGGTATCACTGTAAAGCTGAGACTCTTGAGGATCCAATGAGCCCAACTGTATTCATGTGTGATGATGTTAGTCAGACATTTCATTGTAGTGAAACTTGACATCCCTGTATAAAATGACCTGTGGTGACCTCTAGGATAATCACAGCCTCATGAAACTTTACAGCCACAAACTAGAGACCTAAAGCATTCAGAGGATGGATGGCTTTCCTAGCTAGATTGACAATAAGGGGGTTTCTGAGCAGTTTACACAACACAAGTGCTCGCCATCCAATCGCAGAAAAATGCAATTCTTGCAGAAATCTCCAAATATCAAAAGTTTTTGATCCCAAATCACAACATAGCTTTTTCTATGGTGTTCCTCAAGGTCTTGGTGTCTTAATGTGGCATTTTGGATGGATTTTTGATCATTTTTATCAATTCTCCAGTGGTAAAAAATGGTTAAATTTAGCTCCAAATCTGTGTAACAAAGCAAAAATTGCTGCAACAACTTATGAGACATAATGGGGGATGGGGGTGACCATCAGATACTTCTATCATAATGTTCTATAACCTTAGACACGTTTGCAATTCATTTTAAATAATCAATTAATTAATTCATGTTCATTTCTGATTTATGACTAGTACAGAGTGCTGAGCTGCATCTCAAATTAATCTTCAGGCTCCCAGCTTTCAGATGATGTACACCACTTCTATGTAACATCTACTGTTGACCTGCTATCTCCCCCTAAAGACCCCCTGTAGCCCCCTAAAACCGGCTCTATTTGTGACCTTCTTTGTGGGTCTCAGAGGGTTAACACAAGCCCCTGAACACTCCGTCAAGACGTGATGTTCTTTGTGATAGATCGCTGCACTTTCAGGTCTCAGCAGGTGATTTTCATAATGTACAACAGCAGCCTGAAAGATTGTGAAACCATCCTTATGACTCCAAAAACCCCAAATGATCTCTTATGATGCTTTCAGCGGATCTCATTTAGGGGGATACTGTCCTCCTCATCCCTGGTAGTGGGGCGTTGAGGGGTCTGACAATAAACTATGTCTTGTTATTATCCTTATTAGCACACGTCCTTCCACAGATTCGGACCTCCCTGTATTAAAAACTCAGATGTTTGAGGTCAGGTTGCTGCTGACGCTGCACGTTGAGCAGCCTGATACCTTTATCTGCTTCTTCACAGAATCGGGGTTACTGAGTGCATGTAAATGAGAGTGATGAGGGGAGGTCCCACTCTGTCACTCTGAGAGGAAAAACAAATGCAGAGTGTAGAAAATTCCCCCCTGACATCTGACTTGTTTCCTCTGTGGTTCGAATACAGATGGTGAGAGAGAAAGACAAAAGAAAGACTTCAGGTTTTAGTAGATGTTCGTTTGTGGAAGATTCGGTGGAAGGTTCAGTCATGTGGTGGACTTTCAACATCATCATAATGCTGCTTTCATACCTTTAAGTTACCTTTTAATGTTGACTGACAGGGAATGGCTGGTGATGTCATCCTGCATCATCAGTGCTACTCTCCTCTAAAGACAGCATCAACTGTCCCAAAACGTCCCATGTCAACACGTTCTCACTCCCAACTCGTCAAATACCTCCGCTTGGTCGGCATCAGAGACCAACGCACAGGGTACCCCTCTATCGTTACTTTTAATATATACGCTCGTTACATGCATAGCGTCCTTTCAAAATAAACTTCCGTTTAAACCGTTGGAAACCGTCATGGTTGACGTCAACTTCACTGACGGAACCCAATGAATTCTGACGTAGTGAGCATTTAACTCACATCACTGACCAGCTGTTTCCGCTGGCGGCGTCTTCCCGGATATTTAAATAACGTTCGGACAACATAAGACGTGGCCGATACTCGCTGACATGAAAGAACTATTAAAACTTGTCCAATTGAAACAAAATTTCTTGAAGACTTCTCTCGATTTTTTCTCTCGTAGATGGTTAGATGACCAAGAAGCAGCTTGTTTTGTTTTTCCAGTTCACAACCTCTACTTCTTCTTCTACTCTGTTTACTGGTAGATGACAGCCATGCGTAGCCTGTAGCACCAACTTCTGACCAGCCTACGCTGTAGCTGAGTTTATTCGCACCAAACCAGTTAGGTTATAGACGAACTACACCGCGGTCGTATGAGTGTGAGTATACAAAACATGGCTGTAAAGGAGGACACTTGTTAGCAACCGCCTTTTTAAAGACACATAAAAAAATTCAAGAGTGGGGTATTTATTGACGTATTTTATATCGTAGAACAAAACGTTAAAATTTCTTCAGCTTGTGTTAACTACAGACCTTATTTCAGACATCTAACTAAAAACCCATTGACTTCCAGACGAGGGAACAGGAAGTGACATCATGCTAACTCATTTCTGGGTTTTAGGACTCATTCCTGCAGCTTTCTATTTAGTGTGTAACGTGCTGCTTAATCGACATGTCTCTCAGCTTTTTCACTTTTATATCAGATTGGATTTTACTGTTGTGGATTGAATGTTTTTAATTGACTTTTTTTTTTATTGTGTTTTATTATGATTATGTTGTGTTGTTATTGTGTATGTTGGTCATGGAGCCTCCCCTCCCATTATATCATTATGTGTGCTGAGAGGAAGGTGCACATTCCTCTGGTTCATCTGTTCAACATTTATATGAACTTGTGATGTTTGAGAAATGGAAGAAAAAAAAGGTTTTCTGTAGGGGGACTTTAATTCCCTGAGCTGCTTGACCCTTTAAGAAGAAGGACTTCCCCTTTAAAACGTCTTTTATGGGTATAGTTTCCTGCTGTAATGTGAGTCAGCTCCAAAGAAGGGACTATTTACTTGTTTCTCTACTTCACTAACAAAATATATGTTTTGCTTATGCATCTTCAGAGGGTACATGTGATTGATATCTTTAGTCAAAGTGCATTTGACCAATTGGCTCTAAATGAAGGGAGATGGATGCCACCTGGTTAAAGTGGCACTGATTACAGATATCCTCCCTGATTGGCCACAGACAGCAGGTGACAGGAATAAAAGGTCGTGGATGACAGCAGACCGGTTGGTCTGAAGGTGTTTGTGTACCAGAAGGTTTTTTTCTCATTAATTGTCTGCTGCTAAGTGATAAACCTAATGAGATGTTTTCTCCTTTTGGTGGCCACAACGCCTACATGCTGCTCCGTCACACCACCAACCATCCTCATGTACAACAGTGTTTTCCTGCTGTTTTCACTGTGATCGTGTCCTCATGTCAACCTCCCTGTGTGGGATAATAAAGTTCATCTGAAACTGTGCATGACACACACACACTCATGAGATGAGAAACCAGTGTGTTAGTTAGTGTTTGGGGGAGAAATCCCTGCAGAGCATTAAGAAGGTCTGACTCACCGACATGAATCATCACGACACCATTCAGGACAGGTGAAAGGAGAGAGGAGAGGTGTCAGGTGTGTTGGAACATTTCAATACTTGGATGGACATGAAATACTTTGGTTGAATCATCAGTACAAAGACACAATAAATAACAATGTGGACGGACAAAAGAAATAGAGAGCGGCAGATTTCATTGCATTCCTGTTTGAGTCACATTTGCTGAAAACTACATTACCCTGGGGCCAGTTGCATAAACTTAGTTTAGGACTGGTCTTGACCTTAAAGCTGCAGTGGGTAGAAATGGAGCAAATATGATTAAAAAAAGTTATTTTTATAAAACGGTCAATATATCCTGACAGTAGTGCATGAGAGAGGTAATCTGAAAAAAAGTTGTAGATTTGTTGCCTAAACCTAAAGAAGTTGTAGTTTTGTTACCTGAAGTTAAAGAAATTGTAGTTTTGTTGTCTAAACCTAAAGAAGTTGTAGTTTTGTTGCCTAAACCTAAAGAAGTTGTAGTTTTGTTGCCTAAAGTTAAAGAAATTGTAGTTTTGTTACCTAAACCTAAAGAAGTTGTAGTTTTGTCACCTAAACCTAAAGAGGTTGTAGTTTTATTGCCTAAACCTAAAGAAGTTGTAGTTTTGTCTAAACCTAAAGTTGTAGTTTTGTTGCCTAAACCTAAAGAAGTTGTAGTTTTGTTGTCTAAACCTAAATAAGTTGTAGTTGTGTTGCTTAAACCTAAAGAAGTTGTAGTTTTGTTACCTAAAGTTAAAGAAATTGTAGTTTTGTTGTCTAAACCTAAAGAAGTTGTAGTTTTGTTACCTAAAGTTAAAGAAATTGTAGTTTTGTTGTCTAAACCTAAAGAAGTTGTAGTTTTGTTACCTAAACCTAAAGAAGTTGTAGTTTTATTGCCTAAACCTAAAGAAGTTGTAGTTTTGTTGTTTAAACCTAAAGTTGTAGTTTTGTTGCCTAAACCTAAAGAAGTTATAGTTTTTCCTGCCTAAACCTAAAGAAGTTGTAGTTTTATTGGCTAAACCTAAAGAATCCTTTTTGTTTGTGTTCAGAACGTGACATTTCATCCAGTCTTACATGTTAGAACGTGCTGCTTTTACGTTTCACTTTTACAACTTAGTAGGCGTAGTAGGCCCCTAATGTCCCACATCTATGGTGCTTGTAGTGACTGATAACGACAATTTCATTGGGCTGATAACAGTCGAATCGGGTGAAACTGAGGAAGCATTCAAGAGAAATGTTTCTACAACAAGAGAGACTAAAGTCTACTCTCTATATGCAGAAAACAGGAAGGTGTCGCTCCTCTGGCAGCTAGTTGGAGGTCCTCCGCTCCTTTCTGAACACATCTGATTAACACAGTAGCTAATGAGCCCTTAACACCAACAATAGCTCTGCAGCACCATCCCCCAGGCTCCTCATTCATTTCAATGAGAGCAGTGTATCAGTGCTGCGGGGGTTCTTCCAGGGTGTTCCTGAAAAAACAAAGACAGAAGAACTGCAGGGTAGTAAAGAGCTACAACGCAGGATAAGCTGCTGGTTCGGGAAGTATTTTTCCTCAACTGTAAATTCCCATTTCAGAGATTATGTTCAGTGATGTCTTCAATGTTCCTCCACACAGCAACACGGGGTATTAAAGATACTGTAGCTTAATTTCTTCCATAACAGTGATAATGGTATAGAGCTGATTTGGAACCAGCATGATGATTCAATTGTAACCAATTTGCTAACATGCTTAGTGTATAGTGTGTATAGCCTGGCCTGCATATCCTGTTAACCTATCTGGATATACTGTGTATATATTAGTGGTGCAGTACGATAGTTTCCCTTAAAATATGATAATTCTTTGTGTGATTATTTTGGTTTTCAAAGCGTCACAGCCTCAATAAAACAATAAAATGTGACAAGGTGTGAAATGCATCAAATTGTGGCTGTAATTACCAAAAACTGTTTTATCTGATTACACTGAATTTGACAGTTTTATAAACTTTCAAGAGCACTTCTGTCCTGTTTTAACCGACCCTCCTCTTTCGTCAAAAACCAAGATGGTGACGGCCAAAAACCAAGATGGCGACGAGCAAAATGAGAAACTCATGGCTTTCTTCTACTTTTTATGACTTGTGATGATTTTTCCCATAATAATAAAGTTTCTGTTTAACAGGTTGAATTCAGAGCTTCATGGAGACAGAATAATTGAAATGACATCATATCCATAATATGTCTCTGAACGATTCAGATTACAGTTACAATAAAAGATAAGAAAATAAGTAAATAAGTAAAAGGTGACGACAAGTGTCCTCGATGTCTGGAGTTGTTTACAACAGAAAGGTTCAGGGTAAATAGAAGAAGGGACCGGATTTCTCAGTATAGGACAGAGACGGATGTTTACCAGGAGAAAGTTTTTAGTTGTTGTTGTTTCCAGGAGTTTGTTACTTCAGAGCGTTTCTCGGAGGTATATTGGCCCGAGGAGGCGAGCAGATGGGAGATAACTGTGTGTTAAAGGGTCAATGGTCATCCGTCGGGCTAATTAGTGCTTTCAAAACAGTCTTCTGCAGAAAAAATTGCATTTTGAGCCAATAATCATGAAACAGTAAGTTGTTGTAACTCCAACAAAATAGTCCAAAATCGGCCAATCTGCCCCAAATTTCTCAGGCTTGATGAGGGTCCAGTCCTGAGGACGTGCACATGTCCATGTTGAGTCACACTCATAGCGCCCCCTACTGGCAACAGGATAAGACATTTTTTTATATTTTAATGTACTCCTTCTAGTAGGTTGACCAGATCCACCTCAAACGTGGTCAGAAAAGCCTTAAGACCTTGATGATGCATTATTGTGAAGATTGTGAGTTTTTGTTGAACGGCGTTGCCGTGGCATGGCGGCCATTTGGCATGATTCGCCATGAAACAGGAAGTTGTTGTAACTTCAGCGTACTTTGTCAAATCTGCTCCAAATTTCTCCTGTTTTTCGACAAAGACAAAAACCACCTCAAGTGAGCATGAAAACATTTTTTGTGTACATGAGGAAGTTTTATCGAATTTTGTCATTTCCATACAGCTATTCTAATGCGACACTTCAAAATATGCATAATGAAAACACGGCTAATATGTGCATGTAAGCATGCTGATGTTAGCATTTAGCTCAAAACTACCTTAGTCAAGACTCCGAAACCTCATACTATACTAGTAGTACAACCTCATACTATACTAGTAGTACACTGATTATGCGAACAAAAGCAAAATCTACACTATGCCAAAAATACCTGGATGTCGTACTGATTTGGAAAAAATCTCCATTATGCATGGGATCAGTCTACCTCGCCTACTGTATCCCACAATGCAAAGCGCTGGAACGGTACAGGCTACGGTTACAACAACAATAGCAGCCAAAAACGACTCGTTTTTTTACATTTTTCGTAGCTATTTCATCACTAAATTCACTTTTGAGAATTTTTGAGGCAAGAAATCAACTGTGTAGATTTTGAATATTGACAGTTTTACAATATTAGACGGTGAATCGAACATTTGCTCCACCTTTTCAGAGTTTAGAATCTCCACAAACTGCTGTGACAGCTAGCTAGCGCATAACGCATTGTATGTACTGTAAACTGCATACTGCGTTCGTCAGTAGTATGTAGTAAGCGGTTTCGGATGCAACCTCTTTGTTCTGTATATTGTTTGTTTTTGGGATATTTTTGTCTCTCAGTATTTTTGTTTATGTGTGAAAGGTTTTTTGATTCAGCCTCGGGTCCTTTGCTGTGAAACGACAGTTGTCCTTTTTTAGACTGAGAAGAAAACGCAAGTCTTTCGTGAAAACAGGAACACTTCAGAGAGACCCCACACCACATCACACACACACCCCCCACCTCTTTTATTGTAAAACTTAACGTGCTGATGGGAACTCAAATACAGAACTGAAAGTGGGCTTCCAGTGTGTGTGTGTGTGTGCGTGTGTGTGTGTGTGTGTGTGTGTGTGTGTGTGTGTGGGAGGAAGTCAGCAGTGGGCTGGGTGAGTTACACACTAACGGATGGAGTCGTGTGTTAACGGCTCTTTCAAACTGACAACAGCCTCCTCATTCATGTCAATGAGACTACTGCAGTGCAGAGGGGGGTGTCACCACTAGTGCTGGGTATTGATACCCTCAACCAGAGTTGCCAAGTCTGCTTATTATCAGCGACTTTGAGATTGTTTTCCTGAAAAGTTGCTTACAAATATTGGTAGTCGCATTTTTTTGGGCTTGTTTCTAAAGTGTAATTGCTTATTTGTGCTCCTGTCTCTCTCCTCTATACCCGTCTAGTTAGTCCTGTTGCAGGAGCCGTATCCGTTGTTGTGAGACAAATCTTAGTGGGGTTGATAGAGTTTAGCCAACAATGCCAGGTAATACTGTAAGTGGGCGAAATATGGCAAAAGGTTCAACAAAGACTGGGAAAAATGTGTGCCAGCTAGATGTTAAGAAGGGAAGGCTAAAAGACAAGAGAGAGGTTCTTTGCAAAAATTAGACAAAATGAAAAATATAATTGAATGTCCAACTTCTTAAAGTTTAGTTGACAAGAAAACTGTAAAGTTACAAGCCAGAAATGGAGGCAAAAATGAACTAAAATGTTCAACTTCTTTAAGTTTATAACAAGAAAAATGTAAAGTTACAAGCTAAAACTTAAATACAAAAATGCAATGAAATGCATGCAATCCAAAATAAATTCATACATGAAGTGATAGTGATAAGTGATAGTGTGGTCGGTAGGTAAGGTCGCTTCTTTTGGGCTTTTTTTGGGGGGGGGGGAGTTGCTTCTTTTGGCTTCTTTCTATAGACCTGGTTGCTTGTTTCTCTCGCAAGATCTGGCAACACTGCCCAGTACTAGTAGGTAGTATCGAAACTTCTCGAGTCTCACGATTTAGTTTAGTTTTTCTGCCCAGATCTTGAAAAAAATTACTATTTGTCAGAGCAAGTGAGCGGGGTGGGGCACGAGCAAGCAGGGAGCGTGAACAGAAGGATTTTGGATGGAGCGTAGAGCAGATTTTTTTTAAAGTTGGAACGTCACCTTATCTCCCGCTCCATACCACTCCAATTTTGCTAAGGTACCACTCACACCATGAGTTCAAAGCATGCTCAACCCAAAGCATTGTAAAGTCCAAAAGTCAACAGTTATTGAGAAAAGATAGATGTAATCATTTCCAAAATTCATAACGTGATTTTATATAAAGAAATATTCTGCTTCAATCCATATTTGTTGGCGTTTAGCCTTTCAAAAAACATTTTTAACTCGTCAAAAATTGTTTGCTCTCCCACTCGCTGCACACAAAGGACACACTTGTATTAATGGGCAGTAATCAAATGAGACAGACGAGTTATATTTATTAAAGACAGTTGATTTGATTAAAAAAAAAATGTCTCCCACATCACTTTTCGTTTATAAACCGATCCATTTTGTGTCACTGCATCCGAAGGAACGTTAGCTAGCTAACAGTGGCAAAACATGTTTGTCTCTACCTGATGATGTGTCGTGATTGACATATTCAAACGTAAACTGGTCATTGAAATTATGCATTTGAGTTTGACGTTTTTTTTTATTTATGTGAATTCTTGAGCATATTTGTTGGCGTTTAGCCTTTCAAAAACATTTTATACGAGTTATATTCATTAAAGACAGTTGATTTAATTAAAAAAAAAAAAAAAAAGACTGGTTCATTTAATATGATGAATCACTTTATTCAAATTGAGAACGAACAGCCAGTGGGACACACACAGTTTGGTATCAGCATTGTAATCTTTTAAATGATACCCAGCTCTAATCACCACAGTACGCTTTGGAAGAAAAAAACAAAACGGGGTTGGTCCGGTTCAACTTTTGTCACAAAGTAATGCAAATTTCACATGACAATACGTATAACAACCACACACTCTAGCTTACACTCTGTAAACATACAGGTATAGAGGCCTGGTATACATTAGCATGTCAACAGGAAAAACAGGTCTGGGGCTGTTTGTCCTGGTTCGGGGAAGGTCCTGCCCTGTTTCAACATTACAGTCCTCCAAGAAATGGTTCTCCCAGTTCGGTGTGGAGGAACTTGACTGGTCTGCATAGAGTCCTGACCTCAACCCCATCCAACACCTTTGTGATGAACTGGAATGCTGACCGGGGCTACGTCCACACTAATACGTTTTTTTTAAACAGCGTTTTAAAACAAAAAAAATCTCCGTACACAAAAGTGTTTTTTAGCACCGTAGAAATAATTTCCATCCATACTAACAACTGCGGACATTTGACTGACGTACAAATGACACTTGAAAAGGCTAAAACTGCGTAATCATGACACACAGAATGTCTGTGTAATGTTGTTTCATTTATACGCCTTCCTGTGAGACCGGATTGAATGTTCAGGTGTCCACATACTTTTGTGTAACTGTTTGTTTAGCTATATTTCTATATTTGATTCTCCACTGTATCCCGTATGTCTCAATAAAAAAGCACAAGGGAAATTAATGTTTTCATCTGTGAAATATTACACTTCACTTGTAGTGTGAAGTGTTTAAAAAATGACAATATTGAAATTTTCATATGCATTCTTTAAATTAAAATAGTAAAGGTGCGAGTACTCTCAAAGCATGCAGCATTTGGGTTATTACTTTCACCCGATTCAACTGTTATCAGGCCATTAAATAGGCATTATCAGCCGCTATTAGCCCCATAGATGTGAGTCATTAGGGGCATGCTACACCTACTGTGTTGTAAAAGTGAAACTTTAAAGCAACACGTTCTAACATGTAAAACTGAATGAAACACCACTTTTTGATCACAAACAAAAAGGCTTCTTTAGGTTTAGGCAACAAAACTACAACTTCTTTAGGTTTAGGCAACAAAATTACAACTTCTTTAACTTTAGGCAACAAAACTACAACTTCTTTAGGTTTAGGCAACACAACTACAACTTCTTTAAGTTAAAACAACAAAACTACAACTTCTTTAGTTTTAGACAACAAAATTACAACTTCTTTAGGTTAAGACAACAAAATTACAACTTCTTTAGGTTTAGGCAGCAAAACTACAACTTCTCACACTGTCTATACTACAGCGGCTGACTTCCGCTTCTGCTCCTGTCATAATTACTACGGTCACTAGAGGTCGCTTTCGTGTTCTTTTATACCTTCTTTCAGTGATCTACCATGTGAATAGATGATAACACCTACTGGTGGGTGTAGTAGGCCTCTACTGACCCACATCTATGGGGCTTATAGCAACTGATAACGCCTATTCCATAGCCTGACAGCAGTTTAATCGGCTGTGGTTTTAGTGTGTACACATTTATAATATGAAATAAAATATTGAGTATAATAAAAGGCACTGCTGATGCCTGCTCTGTAGGGTTTTTAGAGACGCAAGCAGAAATCTTACTTCCTATCCAGCAGTTTTCTAACAGAACTCGACCACATAAAGTACATTTACATAGACACCAGGTTACACAGGTAATTCAACAACCTGTTTACATGCACTGTGATTGCCTGAAACTGTTAATCTGCGTATGCATCAGTAGTGGAATGTTACGAAGTACATTTCCTCAAACACTTTACAATTTTGACATACTTAACAATTTTGACATACTTAACATACTTTACTTGAGTTTTTCTATTTTATGCTACTTTCTACTTCACTACATTTCAGAGGTAAATATTGTACTTTTTACTCCACTACATTTTGTTGACACTTAGTTACTAGATATGTCATTTTAAATGATCAGATTATATGATATGATTCAGAACTATACAACTAATCTACCCTGTATAATACAAAGTATAAAAACTTGGCTCCACATTGACATTAAAGAGTTCTTATGTGTATTTGTTTGTGATAAAAAATATAATAATATAATATTCTATGATAATAAAACACTGTGAAATGACTACTTTTCATTTTCATACATTAATTACATTTTAGTGATAAAACCTTTGTACCTTTACTTAAGTAACATTTTTAATTCAAGACTTTTACTTGAAGTGTAGTATTTAAAGGCTATAGTATTTCTACTTTTACTAAAGTAAAATAACTGAGTACTCCTTCCACCACTGGTATGCCAGTCCAGTCACATAGCAGTTCGTGAAAGAGTCACTAAATTGAATGTATTGATTCATGTACATAGACATGAATTTCACTTTTTTTTTGTGATGGTCAGCATGAAATCAATTCGTATGTAATCCACATAATTGTGAACCAGGAAGTATAGAGAGCGGCAAACGCCGTGTAGGGAGGAGGTCGGGGTGGATGGGTTGATCATAAAACAAGAATTTCTCACAGAAGACCGCTGTTCATGTCCCGTGTGAAACCAGAAGTCAACATTGATTTATTTGTCACGTAACCTCTGTAATTAAGTTACAGCACTTCCACTGTTAATTAAACCCAAAACACCATCTTTTCCTAAACCTAACTAAGTAGTTTGTTGCCTAAACCTAACTGAGTAGTTTTATTTTGAAAAGACTGGAACAGAAAATGTACACGTTGCTGGACATTCATAGGAAAACGCACTAAAAATATGACAGTCCACATAAAAAAATGTTTTTTTTCAATGAACATCACGGAAAAAAAGGAAATTGGTGTCTATGTACACAAATCAAATACATTCAATTTAGAGACTATTTCATGAACTGCTGTGAGACTGTGTTGGGTATGCATGCAGGTCAATAATCACATTTCTCCCCAACCTTATTGAGGAAACATTACTTACTCTAATTAAAACTCTGAAAACCATTATCACATGAGAATTATGTGTTTTTTTAAATGTGCAACTTGATTCTAATTCTGATCACCTTACGGCATGTAGCTGGCAGTATTGTGATTATTCTACTGGGGGTAAATTAAAGGGATCTAATGCTCTTATCTTCTATATCTGCGTCTTGTACCAACGTGCCGACACCAACACAAAGCATTGTGTTGTTTTGCTGGAGGGCTACTGGCCCAAATGTCCTTTAAACCTCAAGACATTCCACCAAGTGGCCGCTCCGCCCCGTCATTAAAGATGTGTATTTAACATCCCTCCCAATCAGCCATCTTATCTTCTCTTGTCTCCACTTGGAGATGAAAGTTATCAGTTGAATATCAAACGACCGTCGACTACACCGGTGCCTCCTCGCCCTCGCTCACATTCCAGCAGAAATATGTTATCTGTCAACTGGAGTGACTCTGCAGGATGAGGTTTTACAAGTCAGCAATAATATACGAAAATGTTCGGATTTTTTCAAATAATGGAATGTGGTCAAGTGAGTTATTTTGGAAACCTCAGAGTGTGTTACAGATCTTATACCACGACCACTTATCAACTGGGGAAAAGAAAGGCTTTGTTAAGATTTGTTACACTTTAAAAATGTGTTTAATGAAAAAAACTAAAATCCTGAGATAGATTAGGCTGTCAATCGATTAAAATATTTAATCACAATTAACCGCATGATGGTCCATAGTTAATCACGATTAATCGCAAATTAATCACACATTTTTTATCTGTTCAAAAATGCACCTTAAAGGGAGATTTGTCAAGTATTTAATACTCTTATTAACATGGGTGTGGACAAATATGCTGCTTATGCAAATGTATGCATATATTTATTATTGGAAATCAATTAACAACACAAAACAATGACAAAATTGTGAAGGAATACACCAATTTGGAGGAACTTACAATGAGGACATGATGATGTTTTATCACTGACTATGGTGCTATATACATGCTCACACTTAAGCATGCAAAATTGACTGTATATGGAGTAGCTGACTAACATTAACTCAAAAGTAAGAAATTCAGAACCAGTAGCAGCTATATAGCAAACACATACTATCAAAATATTTGCATCCATGTCTGTTGTTTTTGTGTTTGATTATATACAGTGTGAAATAAAAATAAAACACCATGCATGATTGTCCATCGTTAATCGCGATTAATTGCAAATTAATCGCAAATTTTTTATCTGTTCAAAATGTACCTTAAAGGGAGATTTGTCAAGTATTTAATACTCTTATCAACATTGGAGTGGACAAATTTGATGCTTTATGCAAATGTATGTATATATTTATTATTGGAAATTAACTAACAACACAAAACAATAACAAATATTGTCCAGAAACCCTCACAGGTTCTGCATTTAGCATAAAGAATATGCTCAAATCATAACATGGAAACTGCAGCCCAACAGGCAACAACAGCTGTCAGTGTGTCAGTGTGCTGACTTGACTATGACTTGCCCCAAACTGCATGTGATTATCATAAAGTAGGTATGTCTATAAAGGGGAGACTCGTGGGTACCCATAGAACCCATTTTCATTCACATATCAGGATGTCAGAAGACAAGGGACCCCTTTGAAAATGGCCATGACAGTTTTTCCTCAACATAATTTAGTGCAAGTTCAGCCTCCTTCTTGACAAGCTAGTATTCAGGTCAATGAGTCAGTTAGTGAGGGCATCCTCACATTAACACTGCCTCTTTTGTTCATTTTTTTCTGCCAAAATTAGGCGGATGTCATCAGCAAATTGGCCAATCAGAGCTATAATTAGACACACAGATACAGTATGAATTACATATATTGCTGGTATATATAGCTAGTATGACATGGTTCATTAGGTTTTGTAGTTTCATATGATACCAGTATCTTCACTCTAGCTTAAAAACTGAGCCGCTACAACCTCAAAATCGCAAGTTGCGTTAAAGAAATCAGTGGCGTTAAAACAAATTTGCGTTAACACGTTATTATTGTGTTAACTTTGTCAGCCTTACTTAATGCTAATCATTTTAGAATTTGTTCCCTTTTCAAATCTGTAGAATATAACTGTTTATGCTTTTGTTAAAAAACAGTCTAACAAAATCCACTTTTCCTGACTTTTTTTAATCTTCTGATCTCTCCTGATTGTTCCTCAAGTTTTCTGTCTTTACCCATCTTTGCCTTTTTCCCATTTTCTGCTCCTCAGAATCTACTGTATAGATTCTACTATACAGATTCTACTGTATCTACTGGGAAGTATTTTACGACTGTTTTTAGGTTTTGGTTTTGTCACCATTGAACTGATGCACAGTTTTGTCCTTCTGCTCATCTTATTGTGCTGCTTTTGTAATTGTCTTTGTATAATTTCCTGTGTGTGTGTGTGTTTGTGTGTGTGCGTGTGCGTGTGTGTCTTTAGTACTGCACCCCTCCCCCCCCCCCCCCCCCACACACACACACACACACACACACTTCTGGTATGTGGATATCTCTGACAGCAAGATATATGGAGGACAGATGGGCAAACACACAGATAACTTTTACTTTTACAACACTCCTCTTTATGTGCCTGTCTTTACTTTATTTAACTTACTTAATTAAACTGTTAAGATAAGATAAGATAGAACTTTATTAATCCCGAAGGAAATCTTGTACCAGAGATTGCTCAAAATTACAACAAGTTTAAGTGTATAAAATAAAAAGTATCATTTCTAGCACCAGTGCCTAATAGAATAACAATAAAGTAAGATACATTTAGTAAAATGAGTAAATAAAATAAGTAAAATTAAAAAGGTAAAGTCAGCTAAAAAACAGAAAAGGAAGTAATATTGCACATGTTGGACATTAATATTGCACACAATGAACAGTGATATTGCACATGAGAATGGAAAAAGTAGTATTGCACATGATATCGATATTATTGTTGTTGTCAGTGTCCGGTGTTTTCAGTTGTCCTTCCTGCAGAAGGGGGAGGAGTTATATAGTCTGATGGCCACTGGTAGGAAAGACCTCCGGTGGCATTCTGTGGTTTAATACATATATAATTCACTAATCTCTGTTTTGTTGACACTGACAGTTTACTGTACTATACCAGAATGTCAGTTATAGCAAAATGTGTATCACACTGAGCTCTACAGATTCCCATTTCAACAGTAGGTCAAAGTTTACTGGGAAAAGTCAATACTGTACAATACTGTAATACACAGAAACAGGATGTGTACATGTGTGTTTGCAGTACATGTATTTGTGTAGCAATGTGTTACCTATACTGTAAACAGAAAATTCACCTTTGAGCTTTGAACAAGATGACATCCATGCCAGAAAACAAACCTTCCAACTAGTCCAAACACGGACTGTTTGGACACTTTCAGAAAACTCCTTTCAGGGTGTCAGTCTGCCTCTTAGCCGCCTCCAGCACCCTGACATTAACCTGCCTGTGATAGCGACTTGTCGTTAGCATCGTGCTGTTAGCATCCTGCCATATGTCAAATAACCAAATGGCTCCAGCTCATCATCTGACAGTAACATCTCCAACGGTGAAGGATGGACGCACAGCTGCAACACACACACACACAAAACAGTCACTGAGCACATAAACATGTGAACACACATTTGACATATGACCGTATAGATTCATATAATGTTCTCACTTGCAGAATACACACCCACACACACACACTACACAGCTGCACAACAGAGAGCAACTGGATGTTTCCCAGTGAAACAGGCAAAACACACACTGATACACACACACACTTGCTTTAGATAGATAGATAGATAGATAGATAGATAGATAGATAGATAGATAGACAGAGTAGATGTTTGACAGGCTGTGAGTTGTGTGACACAAGCAGAGGACAGGTGAGGGGTCACGTTCAGGTCTTTGACAACAGTGTGTTTGCACACAGCGTGACAACAGGTGTGTGTTGGGTCAATCATCACACACACACACACACACACACGGTGGGATCCTCCTGTCTGACAGCAAGACGAATGGAGGCGACAGATGCACACATAACTTTTACTGACAAAACAGTGAGTGTGGACTTAAGAGACGTAGAGGAAGACAGGAGGAGGAGGAGGGTGATTACACTTCTATTCTCCAGACTATAAACTCTGTATAAACACCACAGGGGATCTGTATGACAACTATTTCAGATTCTGAGGGTTATATTGATATAATTTATCTACGTTTCCCCCTCCATCGCTCTACATAAGACAGCAAGCAGTCCGAGAGGAGGTCATAAACAACCACCGCTGAGTTTTACCGCTTCACAGGAGCCTGATAATCAGACTGAATTGCCATTTGGTTTTCACGTCATTATTAAGCTAGAGAGGGGAAGGGTGTTTATCCAACTAGGGAAATATCTGGCAATGAGCAATGAGCGTTCACACGTACGGACTCAAAATGGGACCTGGCGTTGCAGCCCAGCGTAGTAAAAGCTGTTTTTGGGTGAGAAGGATGCTGTTTTAGCCTACATCCACAATATTTGCTTGAAAATGATCTCCATCCAGACAAGCGTTTTATGGCCGTCTCAGAATTAATCTCCGTCCATACTACCACGCCTGAAAAACGCATATCACATGACCATTCATGTACACTGGGCATGCGCGTGCTAGCAGACACAACAAGGTCAGCAACGCTTGTAACTCATTATCTATGTTGAAATTAACCGCTGGCGGTCGAGGCTGATGTCCTTTGTTTTCTCTTTTCGTTTTCAAAGGTCTCTGTTTCTGTCCGTCCAGACTAAAACACAACACCAGAGTTTTAAAACTAAAACGGGGTAAGCAGCGTTTTCAAACGTCTCTGTTTTAGGAGCTGGAAAACGCCACAGTAGTGTGGACGCCAGGCGTAAACGTAGCAAAAGTTATGTGTTTTAAAATCTGGTGTTTACCAGAGATGTGCTCACAAGAGTCTTAAAAATAAGTCACTAGTCAAACTAGAATAAAATAGATTTTTTTTTTCGGGCTCCTAAAATGGAGATGTTTGAAAACGCTGCTGACCTCTTTTTAGTTTTAAAACTCCGGGTTGCGTTTTAGTCTGAAACGGAGACCTTGGAAAATTATGAAGCAGACGCCCACGTTCGCTTCTTGATTGGGTCTCATCAGTCATGACGTAGCCCCTGTCACGTGAACCTTTTCCAGAAGAAAACAAACGACATCTGTTGTGCTTTGCGCCGCGTAGAACGTCTAATACTCGTGTGATACTTTCAGTAACCGCTCCATCTCGTCGCCAATCCAAGCAAAGAAATCTCTGGTCTTACTTTTCACCATTGCTGAACTTCCAGCCTAGTGTTTTCTGCAACCGAACAACCAACCGTGCTGCTTCCTGTCCACCGCCACGTGCATGCCCAGTGTACGTGAATGGTCATGTGATGTGCGTTTTAAGGCTTTGTAGTATGGACGGAGATGAATTCTGAAAACGGCCCTAAAGCCCTCGTCAGGACGGAGATCGTATGAGTGTGGATGTAGCCTTGACGAGATGCTACCTACTTGGACCACAGAGGAAGACTGTCACAGCTTGTCGGAGAATCAATGGGTCACACATTCCAGCACTTCGGTCTGAGGACTTCCACTCTGACTTCTTCAACCACAACAACAACCGACACTACGTCATAAAAACACTGAGCTCTTCAAATGATATTTTCCGTATGCAAATTGTTTAATTCCCTGCATCAGCAACAACAAAACAAAATGACTTTCCCTAGTAGGAAGTAAGAATGTGATTCCTGAATCTGAATGAATCTTTAATCTCGTGAGGACACAGTCTCCATCCTGATCCACTCCACTGTCAGGACTTAAGCCGGCCTCGGGGTCTCGGGGGTGGAGAGTTGGCAGATTTGGGGGTGAAAGGGTGATTTAGGTGTTGAGGGGACGGGAGGAGGGTCACCAGCTAATGATCTTAAATCCTTGACAGGTCAAAGGTCTTTTTAAAGGATCCACTTCCAGGACACAAAAGAGTCCTGTTCTTCATCCGAGCTGGAGCAGTCTATTCAGCTACAGATCACCGACCTTCGACCCCCGAAAACCTCCTGTGGAGACGCAGCAGCTTCTGACTTTAAAACCTATTTGTTGCAGTAATTTTCTGTGTTGTTGTCGTGTGGAAAATGCAATTTGCTTTTCAAAAGGAGCAATGAAATCTTTGATGAGCGAGCCAATCAGCAGAGTCTTGGTCACAGCATTTTGTGACAGAATTAATCCTGGTTTTCTAAAAGCATCTTAAAATGATTCTAAAATCCCTCTTATGAATCTTCTTGAAGCTTTAAGGTGCTTCCTCCCACCCACTCGTAGAGCATCTCAAGAGGCTCTGCATCTGGAGGGTTTCCCTTTTTCTTTTATTGGTTTTGTTAATTTTTTAAGTCTATACTTAAAACAAAAACATTTAATTGAACAGCTAATCCGTCAGTTTCTTTCATCGTCCTCTGCCTCTTCACGTCTAATATATTAATCTCTTCTAATGCCACTTTCCTAATGATCAGTTTCCACATCTTCTTCGTCTTTTCTTTCTATTTATGGTACCGATACATAAAATGATGATTCATCCACAATTCATCGTTTTCTGCGATGCTTATTATCACAAAGACGTTGACACAGGACCGACATTAAGAATCTCTTCACGGCAAGTTACGTGTGCACGTCCTCTTCAGTGTTGCTTTGGTAAAATCATTTAAGAGCATTTGTTGAAATGTGATCATTAATCTGGGGTGGGTGAATTCTGCACATGGATCAACAAAGAGAAATATTTTCCTTTTCAAGCTTCTCAAAGACATTTTAGAGAATTCTCATCTCAAATATGTCTCATGTTACGTGAAATTTTACACTTAAAAAATAAAGAAATATAGAAGCAAAGCGACAAAACTAGTGTTTTTTTTTTACAACATCCGCTGCCGCCATTTTGGACTGAAAACGCTTCTTATATTTATGAGAATTTATTGTTCAACACGGGCCATTTAAATGGAATATGAAAATAGAAATAATTTAGTTTTACGTTTGTACGGCTCTTTGTAGGCGGACGTTTTAGTGGTGTCCTGTAGTTACTTTCAGTCCAAAATGGTGGAAGCATAGCTCTGCTGCTGGGAGCTGATGTTGCAATGGAACGAACTATTGACTTTCACTTCTTATCAACATACGGTCTTTGATGAGGTGTTGAAAGCTTTTCCTTTCTCATAAAACATTTGCAAAGCAAACTGTCAACAGTCTCAAACTCTAGATCAGCAATAATAATAATAATAATAATAATAATAATAGCATGAAATCGTCGGCATAAAGGTGTATTGTTTCGTCGGCGTGCTTGTGCAAGCATTACTATAACACGAAATGCCAAAACAAAATGTTTTTTTTTAAATTTTCTTTATTTTCTATAATTTCCTTTTTAAAATGTACAATTTGTTTTATTTATTTTTCTTATTCTTCTTCCATTTTTTCTTTTCCCCTCACATAAAAATGCTGCGTTTGGATTTACATTTGATGATAATGTTATGGCATGTCCTTTGTCTTATTCATTTATATTGTATGATAAAAAATAGGTTGTATCTTGGAGAAAAAAGTGCATTTATGGATTAAATGAGTCAATAAATAAAAACTAAAATAATAAGAATAATTTCTACAATATCCTGAAAAAACACAATATTTCAACTTGTCTTTAGTCATATTAGCAGATACTAGATTTTTTAAGGGGATTTTTCACATTATCAGTCACACTTTTTCAGATGTGAGAATTCATATTCACATTCAAAGGTGTATTCCCCCCCCCACTCCCCCCACCCAACATTAACATTTATTCCACATGTTAAACACAGAGTTGGTTTCATATCTGAACTGTGACTGTGAGTTCACAGAGGAAACGGGGAACTGACATTCATATGAAAACCAACAGATGTCCATAAAACACATGAATGAGGATTCAGTTTTCCCACCAGATTGTTGCTTTATTAATATTTTTAGAGAACAGAAAGGGCGATGATGAAAATCTTCTTACGAGATTAGCAGACTTCTCCCCGAAGACGGCGATGAGTTTATTTGTTTCCTGTCCCCACACGCAATTTAGCATTTTCTTGTTATTCTATGCGTGTGTGCGTGTGTGTGTGTGCGTGTGTGCGTGTGTGTGTGTGTGTGTGTGTGTGTGTGTGTGTGTGTGCGCGCGTGTGAATTCAACATCACACTATGAAATTACAGGGACCACTCAGAGGACTGAGGGGATCATGTTTGTGTGTGTCCTGCTCTTTGCCAACTGCCTATAAAATTATAGAGGCCGCCTGTGGGTTTTATAGAAATGTACAGTGTGTGCGTGTGTGTTCTCTAACAGCCTGTAAAGTTACAGGGTGAACAATGGACGGTGGGCACACATACAGTTAGTGTGTGTGAGTGTGCGGTTACGGGAAATGAACAGATTCAGACAACGTTATTTATTCCAAGAAGGGCGATTCATTTGCAGCTTTACCCACCAGCTCCACATCCACAGCTCCACCACTCACCGGCGATAGGTCAATACCATGACAGCAAGCAGCAGTTAATAAAATCAACCATTTTGCTATAGTTCTGGCTTTAATTTTTTTCTGCCATGATATTCAGTACCAAATAGGTCGATAGGTTGGTGTGAACATCCATCAGATTTCTCCATTTTCACATCGAAGTCACATTTTGCTGATTTAAAAATAAGTAGGTTAAACAGATCTTCCCATTTTATTCTGACTGAATGAATGAACTGTAATTTTTGTTGTTCGATTGCATCATTACAATACTATAGTAGTTGTAGTTAAGGACAGTTGTTTGCTTTGCATTATGATTGAAACTGCCTCAAAGTGAACACACCAGCTCGTCCTGCTACCTGATTGTTGATTGGAGAGCAGGTGGTTGAGATTAGTGAGAAGCCCACGTACTAATCTCTATATGTGGAAACACTGGAGGAGTTTTTTTTCCTTCAACATTTCCTCTGAGAACAACAAAAAAATGGCCTTTCAGCAGCTCACAGTGATCCATAATTTAGTTTAAAATTACAACTCCGTTTTCAGTAACGTGAGTTAGTTTCCTACGGTGTCTTTGTGACTCCTGGTTCCTGAACAGGGACGTTTCCTGTGCTGATTTGTACTGTATGGTGTCCTACTGTAGGCTACAGTATTCATGGAGGGAAGAGTCAGTGTGGCAACTTGAATGGCAGGAGAAAATGTTCTGTAAAAATGCATGCTATTAAATGAAAATTACTTTTTTGAATTTGTGTTTCAGCACAGTGTGAAAAATGTCAGACACAGTTGAGGTGCTGACAACAGAAAGTTCAGGATCATCCGGCAAACAAATTGCTCTCAATCAAGCACTGAAAGATTAATGTGCAACTTAAACATTTAACTCTTCATCTCACCATCGTGGAGACGAAGGATCCTGACGTAGACTTTTATAAACCTGATTCAAACTCATACCATCTATTCCTCAAACTGGCCGGTTTCATCAAACCAATACTTGCGTCCCAGGCCCGAGCGAGCTGCGAGAAGTCTTCGGGATTTGCAAATTCATATTAAATTTGAAGACAGTGGAGCAGAAGCCCCTGCGTGGTTTAGTGGTAATCACATACAGGTGCTCTCTGGATCCTTCAGGTGTACCGAGCTTATTCAGTCTTGTGAAGGGATCATTGTGCAATATGGGCTCACAAAGTATGAAATGGAGGTCTCCTTCCAAAAATAATCCAAGGCACACTGTAGAGTTTAAAATGCCTTTATTTTAAATGACAATATGTATTTAAAATGAAATGTTGTTGTAACACGGCAACGTAATCTCACACAACGGTTTGTAACGGTTTCATATCTTATGAAAAAAGTGATTCCTCCTTTTTCGTTCGTTTTCCTACGAAAGTCCAGCAACACGTTTCAATTTACGCTCATTACATGCATAAATTCTCTTCAAAATAAACTTCCGTCTTCACAGGAAACTACTTCCTTAGGTTTAGGCAACAAATCTACTTAGTTAGGTGCTGGAAAAGATGGTAGTTTGGGGTTAAAATAACCTTGGAAGGGATGTTACTTAAGTACGGAAGTTACGTGACAAATAAATCAACGTTGACTTCTGGTTTCACACGGTACACCAACACCGGTCTCCTGGGCGAAGGTCCTGTCCACAACGACCTCCTCAACTATGTGGTGTTTGCAGCTCTTTATACTTCCTGGTTCACGATTATGTGGATTACATACAAATTGATTTTGTGGGATATATATATAATTTATGGTGCATTACTTTTTGTAGGTATAGCTACAAACAGTGTATGAGAACAGCCTGAACACAGAGCTGTTTGTAGTCTGACTAGAGAAACTCAGATTGACGCACACTCTAAGAAAAAAATCTGTAGAAAAACAGATAATGTCCTGGCAGTAAATTACCAGTTCATTTTCCGTTAAGTTTACGGACATTTTTTTCAACCCTAAAACGGAAATGTCTGTTTTCTGTGATTTACAGGATGTCCTCTGTACCATTCACGGACACTTCTGTTAATCCTAAAATGTGTATATATATATATAAATATATACAGTATATCCTCCGTACTTAGCCAAATAGCTGGCCCAACCTTTACATTCTGGAGGGAAAACAGACATACCGCTAGCATTTGTACGTTACCTATCGGTCTTTGCGGATCACCTGAGGCTAAAACTGCCACTGAAGTCTAAAATATAAGCTTTGGTAAAACGTAAATTACAATACCATACTCGCTTTAGTGTCAAATTGAGTCACTAAAATATTCCTGCGTATCTGGTAACGTTAACGTTCGACAACAGCTGAACTAAACAGCAAAACAGCTTTCCAACTAAAACGACATAAATCATTTTGGTTTGACATTAATTGTTGATTTGTCCCTCAGAAGTGTGAGAGAGGTTTCTCTGAACTAAAGTTTACCGTGTGTGTGATGGTCTCTGCCTCTTCCAGCTTTCGCGCTAGCTGTGGTTCTTGTTCCCACAATGCAATGCGTATTTAAAAATACGGGTAAAACTGTGAAAAATCGTTACAGAAAATTCCTTCATATTAACGCGGTACATTGGCCCGTATTTTTACGGACTTTTCTTAGAGTGCAGTCTCTGATTCTGAGGTTCACAATAATGTTTTGAAATACCAACTTCTGATGTGTGAAAGAAAAGATACCCAAACATAATACAGATAGATGTTTTTAAGAAAACTTCAATATTGCAGTTTGTTGGCCCCACACACAACAACGTTGAACCCACTTTGGAGAAAACAAGTTGTTTTTTTGAGAAGAAAAAAAATCCAACATGTGTGCTACTTCTCTTTCCAAGAAGCAGCCATATTTTCCTGGTATGCGTCCCACTCCTGGAACCCCCCGCCGCCACTCATAACCGCAGTGTGCTGCAGGATGGCGTTTCCAGTGTGTTTTTGGGGGTATAGAGCGAGGGGCCTTTATAATCTGCTCAGAGGAACTCCCTCTCTGTTCTGTATTGTCGGGTCGGGTTTTGAGGTCGGACCTTGAAAGCGTCCTGACTGGTAATCAGCAGTTTTTAAGATGATCAAACAGCCTCCATTATGATGGAGGACAATAGGGCTGACAGGAGGGTATGGGGGGGGGGGACCCGAAAAGATGACAATAGATTTCCTCTTTCTCTCCCTCCTCACGTGTTCTTTCCTTTTCCCTTTTTACTATTATATATATATACACACACTTTTTTTCCCCTCTTTCCGTCCTCTACTGAGCTGTTTTCCAAATCCACATGTTAAAGTGAACACACATCACTTTTTACTGCTGGAACTCACCGTCACTTCCTCAAGGAAACAGACAGATTTTGAAGATATGGATAATGTTTTACATGCACTATAGTAACCTGGTTACTGTACATCTGTGTGTTTACATGCAACAGGTCATTAATCAGATTTCTCCCCTACTACAACATTATATCACAACAACAGGAACTGCAAATGCATTTTACCTTTTTTCCACCAAAAATTAGCACGTTGAGTGCAGGTTTTTTAGAAACGGGAAAACCTGCTAAAAATAGGCGCCAGACTCCTTTCCCATTGCCAGTAGTCCATATTGCCAACTTTTAGACCTTAAAAATAGGTAGGATTTCAAAATCAAAGCGGAGTTTGAGTTTCAGAGACTTTGTTTCCTGCATTCTGGTGACTTTAAAAAAAAATGAAAATAACAAAATAGTAAGTACACTGCAACAGCATTTTTGTGTTAAACTTCTAATTATCTCCTTCAAGGCCAGGGAGATTTTGTTTTCACCGGTGTTGGTTTGTTTGTCTGTCTGTCTGTCTGTCTGTCTTTTAAGAATTCCGATCAGCCTGAGCATTAAGACCACAGGGTATAACACATGCGCAGTGTAGCTGATGACAGGTTGATGACGCATGACCCCGCCTCCTTCTGAGAGTAGAGAGATACGTGTGTGGATGTGTGGCGAGACATCGAGGAGCGGCGGGACCTGCAGGCCGTCCGCGGTGATAAAGAAAAAAGCGGTAGATGACGGGATGAGAAACAACGTAGTGTAACGCTATACAGACATAACAAGGCTGCTGAATGAGAGAGGCATCCGCCGATACGTTACACGGAAACACACCGTGTTAATAACATGCCGACCACCTCACGGTACCGCCAGCTGTGAGCTGTGATCTGTTTAAAGTCAGGCACCTTGGCGAAGGTCTGTGCTCTTTAACAGAGCTTTACTTTAAGCTCTACTTTAATTCTCAGGAAAGAAAACAGAATAATTCGCCCCTCTGGTGTGAACTTGGCATGTGAATCTCTGGTATCAACTAATATTCATCAGTTTGAGTATTTCTTTCTCTTAGTTCCCTCCATTTCTCTCTCTATCTCTGACTCACTGAAGGTCCTTTCAGACACAACAAAATCAGGAGGGTTGGCAAGTATACAGTAGACGAGTATGCTATTCTGGGGTTTTTTTCTGGTATGTCATGTTTAATGTCACAAACGCCCTAAAAAACAGAGTTAATAAACCGTGAGAATGTTACGGTGGTTATTACTTTTATTATTTATACAGTCTTTCTTTCAAACTCTCAAACCAGAGTTGGTGATTGTTGGAACAGTGGATAGACTTAAAAAGACAGTTTTGATGAGTTTTATTTTGTTTCTGTCGAGTTTGAATTAAATGTGTTTTACGACGATCAGTGAGGTAAAATTACTGTTTCTGTATGGTGGCTTTGGGGAGCGCATATAACAGCTGATTCTATTCACGTCTAACTCTGTGAATTAAGGGTTTATTTTGTCCAAACCAGAGTTGGTGATTGTTGGAACAGTGGAGACTAACCAAGATGGGTTTGAGTTTGAATGAACTGTGTTTCGATGGTAAAATCACTGTCTGATTGGAGTCTGGTGGCTTTGAGGAGAACATATTAATTGCATGTTTTGCATGTTAAGTAAGGGATAATGTACAGCGAGCCGCAGCTCCCTGATTCTTTAAACACAGGGCTGTTTTCTGTCTGAATCACACTGTTCTCCTTTCATCCTGCACCCTGTTACTTTCCCTCTTTGAAGTGTTTGTCCTGCACTTGCATACTTGTAAAAGGCCAATTAAAAACCTGGTTACCTGCATACATGGCCAAGAACTCCACTTTCTTAAGGACAAATATAACCATTACGTAGTTGTGTATTTGGAAAACATCAGAAAAGCCAACATGTGTTCTTGGATCATGTGTTGGGTCTTTGATACAGGAGACGAATAAACAGGCAACAGAAAAATGAAATATTGCAACTCCTTGTGTGTGTTTAATACCAGCTGTGAGAGTTTTCTTGCAGAAAGTTAGACAGGAAGATCGATACCACTGAAGCTAGAGCCAGCAACCAGTTAGATTAACTGAAAAACTGTAAACAGGGGGAAACAAAGTGTACAAAATCCTCTTACTAGCACCTCTAAATTCTTACTCATTAACATGTTGCATCTTGTTTTTTCAATCCGTACACAAACAGAAATATAAAAGGGAGTTTATGCTCTAACTCAGAAGTCAAAAAATTGTTCCAGCACTTATAAGCTACTTTTTCTAATATAGTTTTGAGCAACTAAAACATTATAAACTCACGCAAAGAAAACAGATGGCTTTTACCATGTAAAGCTTCTCATCTGCAGGTAATCACTACAAAATAGAATAAACACTAAGTTCAGAGTACAGTCACTCCTATATTGTTTTAATAATATACCCAATAGTGGAGTGCATCATGGGAGGGAAACACTGTTTAACCAGAAAAATGTTGTAACCATAGACATGTACACATAGACGCCGCATTGGACGCTTCAGCCCATTGCAGCGATACGTCAATGTGGGCGCCATATTGGACAGGGCGAGACTGGCCCGTAAACAAAATACAAGTGAACGGGGGAGCTGCTGCTTTTTAGCCATATGTATATATATGTCTATGTTTGCAACTTGAGTAAAAGATTTGAATGCACCTCCGGGTGAGGTGTTTACAGCAGAAATGTTCATAATGGGGTTAATATCTGATTATTAGAGTGGATGTAAAGTGTCAGACCACCTGTTGAATTCAGAGTAGCCAGAAAACGGGAACTCTTCCAAGAAACACACTGTACAGAGTGTCTACGTCTGCATTATAAGTGTGCTGCGGCATGTGAGCACAAAGTGTTTCCCTCTCAGCCAATAAACCTGAGGGGACCCCTCTCTCTCGCTCTCTCTCTCTCTCTCTGTCAGCCAATGAGAAGGAGGAGAGCACTGCTCCCGGCCAATGGGGTGCTGAGGAGGGAGAGCTGGTCCACGTGGAGTCAAACAGATCCTAAAACAGTAAAGAACAGGAGGTACGGGGAACTGAGGACAGGGAGGAAAGAAGGAAAAGGAGGGAAACAAAGAGTACACATGAGAGGTCAATCAGGGGGAAATGTGGGACGGACAAATATGAAAGAAAGAAAGCAAATAGTCTATAAAAAGACAGAAACGTAGTGTTCGCTGTAAATATATAGCTGTCTTTATCTTTTATTAGTATTGCTCTCTGATATGACCTCCTAAGACCTAGATCCCGACTGACTTTACTGTCTTTCAGAGGCTGTAGTAGGTTCAGTTTTAAGGCAGGAAGAAAGCTTAATAAAGCTCCGAAGTTGGGCTAAATTTTAGCAAGGAAAACTTGTCATGTCCATTTTCAAAGGGGTCCCTTGACCTCTGACCTCCAGATATGTGAATGAAAATGGGTTCTATGGGTACCCACGAGTCTCCCCTTTACAGACATGCCCACTTAATAGTAGTAGTAGTAGTAGTAGTAGTAGTAGTAGTAGACATTTCATTGTAGTGAGACCATTTTTTGAAATTTTACCTCACTGTATAAAATGACCTGCGGTGACCTCTAGGATAATCACAGCCTCATGAAACTTTACAGCCACAAACTAGAGACCTAGAGCATTCAGATGATGGATGAATCAGAGTAGAGGTCTAGAGCATTCAGAGGATGGATGGCTTTCTTGAAGGAATCTCCAAATGTACGTAGATACCGCATTGGCCGCTTCAGCCCGTTGTTGCGATACGTCCACGTCGCCACCATATTGGGGAGGTCAGGACTGGCCTGTATCACAATACTTGGGTGCCGATTCGATATGTATTGCGATTTTTAAGTATTGCAATTTGATATTAAGATTTATTTAATTTCATTTACTTTTTGGTTATTTGAATATACGCCGTTGGTTTTATTAGTTTCATCTGCAGCTCATTGTGCACATTTCCAGTGTTTTGTTGCGTCTCAAGTTTTCCGTCCATTCATACGTTTTTTAGACCGCCTACACATGATCAGGGTCCTGGGGGTCATGGGGATTTCCCAGCAAGCACTGGGCCCCCCGTCTATATCACATGTCTGATACCAACCGATTCACACCTACAGGTTGTTCTCTACTTAGAGTTCCCAACTCGTATCAACAAGTGTTCAACCACACACACCTCTGTCCATTCATACAGAAACTATGTCAACCGTTCTTCTTCTTCTCACTTTCAAACCTCCAACTTCAAAACTGTCCTGAAGCAGTTTCTTAAACTACGGCTCTAGACCCAAACTGGGTCACAGGTCTGTTACTGGAAGGTCTGAACACACCAGACAGCAGGTTCCTATTATAACATGTTTCTATTCACTTGAGTGGGCTGATGACCATAAAACCACAATATTTACTTCAGTAATCACATTTATCCTGCTGTATTATATATGTTTGAACTTGTATTGGTGTAATTAAAATGTATTAAGAGTTAATGTAATCAGAAACCTATTTAGTGATGTGTCTATGTCTGTAGTGAGATCACAGTTTTGACTTTTAGACTGGACAAAAAATCACTAACAACCACTAACATCTGGCTTTAGTCTTGAGTGGGAAAGTTTACAATCGACATTCATTCCTGGGACCCGTGTTGAGGTGAATATACAATAAATAAAATCAACAGGGATTTGAACGATAATTATATTTATTAATGTGCAAAACATAAAATGAATATGCTCTTCTCAACAATGACGACAGTCATTTTACCTCGCTGATCATCAAAATACACTTCATTCAAACTCAACAGAAACAAAATAAAATGCATCAACACCGTCTTAGTTAGTCTTTCCACTGTTCCAACAATCACCAACTCCGATTGGGTCAAAATGATTAATTCACAGAGTTGGATGTGAAAAGAAACAGACAATATATGCGCCCCTCAAAGCCACCAGACTCCATTGACAGAAACAGCAATTTCACCTCGCTGATTGTCGTAAAACACTCTTCATTCAAACTCAACAGAAACAAAATAAAATGCATCTAAACCGTCTTTATTAGTCTCCACTGTTCCAACAATCACCAACTCTGGTTTGGTTGAAATAAACCCTTAATTCACCAAGTCAGATGTGAAAAGAATCAGCTGTTATACTCACTCCTCAAAGCCACAAGACTCCATTAACAGAAACAGTAAATTTACCTAAAATACATTTAATTCAAACACGATAAAAACAAAATAAAACTCATCAAAACCGTATTTTTTTAGTCTTTCTACTGTTCCAACAATCACCAACTCTGGTTTGAGAGTTTGAAAGAAAGACTGAATAAGTAGTTAGTAGTTTTTTTATTTTTCAGTTTAAGTTTTAGTCAGACATCGGATGTATCCATTCACCCCTCTGCACAGCTCTGGCTGTTTGTTATGCTCACCACTAAAAACCCCATCATAAACCCTGTTGAGCATCTACATGACAAAGAAAGACGAAATCTGTCCATCTTAAAGGGGGACTCCCTCCAATTGTTCACATCACAGTCAGATTAATAGTCGCGGGGAATCGTCGGTGGTTCTGGAGGAGGTTTTTCTGAGGAAATGACTTTGATTGAGTTTCTAGATTTGGCCTTGGAAACTACACATTTATAACAGAAAGCGTGTTTACTGACTGAAGGTGTAGAGTTTGAAACATGTGGGTGTTTATCAGTTCAGGGAGGGGCTGATGAAAATATGTTAGCACATTGCATTATGGGAACTGTAAGACCCAGTGTGGGGTTTTTGGAGTTCGACCCGTACTAGAGACCAAAAGTCTTTGCTGGACATAAAGACAACGGAGTAGAAGCGCTGTTGGGTTTAGTGGTAATCACATCCAGGTGCTGTCTGGATCCTTCAGGTGCTTATTCAGTCTTGTGAAGGGATCATTGCATGGGTGGATTTTAAGGTATAAAATTAAAAAATAATCCAAGGCACACTCTGGAATTTGTGCAAAATTAAAATGCCTTTAATTTACATTTTATATATTTATAATAATTTACAATTGTTTCAATTATTTTTTCTCCCGGAATCCGGGAAAACATAACTGAGAACGCAGTTTAGTTGTACGGGAACGTAACTTTATAGGAGCCGGGGGGGAGTTGTGTTGGGCCAAACTTTTATAGGAACTATTTAATCACGGCTATTAAATAAATCAAATACCACCTGACAAAGGATTTTCCAAATCATAAAGAAATGACATGCTACCTGCAATCCACCACAGTGTATATGTATGCCTGGCATTGCGCAAGAGATGCCTGCACAGAACGCATAGCGCACAGCCGCAGGAGTATAAATCAAGCATCAGACTCCTGTTTATTTCCAATGACCCTGCATGTTTGCTGTAGATACAGTTTACAGGGAAATTGCTGGTTGCTGCCTTCTGGGTTTAAATGTCACCTACTGAAAATATACAAACTGAAAGATCATTTAAATGGAAATAAATGGAGCTGAACACCTACAAAATCCCAGCGGAGGAACAGTTTAACCTCTGTGGGCCATCCATCAGTCTCCTGTAAACATCTCTGTGCTCGGCGGTCCGTCTGCACGCGCTGAGGAGACCGCTGATTGTTCATTCTCTCCGTCTTTCAGCAGCAAGGATGAAAAAAGGAGCTGAAAAAACCCAACTCAGTCTTGAACTGACAGTGTGTGGTTTTCTTCACTCGGTCTGTGAGTCACTGAATGAGCCCGACAGGCCTGAAAACACAGCGGGGGACTTTCTCTGTACACTCACAGTGTGCAAGGACAGTCGATGTGGGTGTGTGTGGTGAAGCGTTTAGAAACAGATGAAGGGTGTGTGTGTCGGTGTGTTTTCTGGTCCACCGGGTTTCAGTCGTCCTCGGTGGAAGCCCACTAAGTTCTGTACAGCACCTCCAACGTCATCACCTCACCGGCCTGTCAAGTTTCCCTCATAACAATTTCGATCAACAGATCAGCTTCAGATGATTATCAGTTCAGTTTTACCAGACCAAATGCTCGTCCGGGGGCAGAAATACTGTAAACTCATTGGTCCAGGTAATCCTCAGTGGGCGGGGCCAAAGTACTAGAGACTGAAACTTAGAAAAAGAAGCTTTAATGTCTGAATAAACCTTTAGGGGCCGTGTCCACCAAAGTGTTTTTTTCCAGCTGAAAACGTCAGGCGCGCTTCTGAAAACGGAGCGTTTCCAAGCTCTTTGGAGGCGCACCGTTTTTTTTAGCTGAGACGCTTTGGTTGTGTGGCAGCAATTACACAGAATATCCACGGAGGTTAGGGGTGGGCCATACAGCAAAATTTGGTTTCAATCCGATACCAAATAATACATGGCCAGAATCACCGATACCGATACGATACTTTTTATTATTAAAGCTGAAGTAGGCGAGATTGGAGCAAATATGATTGTGTCCTCTGGTGCTCCTAACGGGGTCTGCAAGATTTCACAGACCGGAGGAAAACAACCAATCAGAGCTAATCTGGAGTCTGCTGTCCAGCTGCCGTCTATGAGAGCCATGAGTCAATCACTTGTGAACTCCGAGCAAACGGTCAAACTAGGCAGCGCTGATCAAATATGAATCAATATTATGTTACGTTGATGCCTATTTCTCTCCTCAGATGTTTTCAGAAACATCTTGTAGTGTACTGTTTAGCTGTAAAATGAGAAAGTTTGTGACCGAGCAGCCATGTTGAGATCAGTTGAGGAAATACCAAGCACCGCCCACCAGCCGGAGCACAGCCAATAGGAACGTTTTCTCTCTCTGAAATGACCTGTGATTGGTCAAAGTCTCCCGTCGGGCTAGATGTCCTAAAGCCTGAAAACAGAGCCATGATGAGGTGCAGAAGTCTAGTTATCTCTCAGAACACTTGAATTACAACATGCTGAAAGGTTATTATGGAATTTTTGCCCAATGATGCCAAAAAATTGTTGCCTACTGTTGCCTATTAATTATCACATGCATGTTAAAAAACAGGACACTTTTTAAAGGTAAACAACAAAATTATTATTATTGTAAAATTGAATGTTCAAACATCAAAAGTATTTTTTTCTATAAACAAAGAGCAAACATTTATTTGTTGAGAATAATTAATGTTTTAAAATGTTTTTAGTGCAAATAACTGTGAAAAACACACAAACTACCCTAAACCATCACTCACAGCTGTGAAATAGCTCCAAACATGCTCCTCTTTCTTCAGCTGTCATGAGTCTGTCGGAGTAACTAGGCTCTGGGTGCACAACGCATTTGTTGTTTGAATGCACACCAGAAAATTTTAAATTTTTCACCAGTCCTGATACATGTGCCAACTTTGGTCAGTTTCCGTGCACCTTTAGCTCCTCAAAAATGCGATTAATTCGCATAAATAATAATAATAAACACTAAAGTTTCAATAGGGTCCTCGTGGCCCGACGTTGTCGATGCTCGGGCCCTAACAATAGATAGATAACATAACATCCTCCAGTCACATGTCGGTAAAAAGTGACAGTGGCGAGCGCAACTTTTTACCCGGCAACCAGAAATAAATGCCAAACATGCAGCTCTCAGCGTAGAACAGACGCTCGTCATGCCGCTGGCATAAATACGCGGCGCTCACATTGCAAAGAATTTCAAAAATACGCCGGCCTTAGGAAAAAATGCTTTGGTGGACACAACCCTTCAGTTAGACGTGTGTACTTTGAACTGTTAACTTGTGCACTCCAATAAACTTGAACTTGACTGAGTGCCTTCGAGCAAAGTGCTGAACCTTCTCCCAGCTGCCTCAAGTTCTCAGCTGACCTCTGAGTCCTCTGAGAAAGGGTGAGTGTAAAAAGTCAAGTTCAGTCTCCTGTGCACGGCGGCAATAAAGCTTTTTATCTCTTTTTCTAACACTTAAAGTTAAAAAGTACAGATATAATAAAGAATCAGCACTTCATGTGCTTCAATAAGAAATTTCAGTGAATATAATTATTTGGTCTCTACAGAGATTTTGAAAACACAATTCAATGACACATTAACAGCCTGTTTAATGAAAGCTGATGAACTCAGTATTGAACGTCGGGTTAATAAGGTTATATATTCCTTTTCCCTGTTGAGAGTTAAACTGTTTCAGGCTGAACAGATGCATGTCGACAACAGTTGCTGATGCGGAAACACACTCTCATTGTCATCAAATAGGATTTAGAATGATAATAATAATAGGATTTAAAGAAGCATTTAGGCAGATTATCCTGTTTTCTCTTTCTGTGAAGTGATAATAACCCTTCACTTTCCGCTGGACGTCAGCAGATGGACCTTTTTTTCTAAAACAACAGAAGCAGCTGCTGGTTTGAATAAAGTTTCGATGATTTTATCTCAGAATAAAAACACAGAACAAATCCTTTAAAATCCTTCCTGCGTTGCTTTGTTTTGCCAGGATGTTGTTCTGTCTCTTTTAGAAAATCTGTTTTAAATACAGTTTATTGGCAGATGGTTCAGTTGCAGCAATATGGCAATTTAAACACACACACACACACTCACACACACACACACACACATTGTCTTTCTGTGATGACTCAACACACACTTTCATTTTCTTCTCAAACACCCCCGTGCCCTGGAAACACCTCCAGTCTCTACAAACCTCAATAACTGAAGTTATTTTTATCGTCAGAGCTCTTTGTGCATCAGTAACGTCCTCCTATTTCACCAGAAATGCCCAAAAAATGAGACAAATCTTCAGTTTTACATGCCAGTAAATTAAAGTCTGGAGGATCCATGGGTGAGTTAGAGAAGCAATGTTCATCATCCTAATAAACGCTTTAATATTTCTTTTCATGAGTGATTATTTATCCATCTGCTATGATTCTGCACCGTTTTGTGTTTTTTTTACTTAACTAGTTTGTTATGTTAACAAAAAGCGTCTTTGAGTTTCTAAAAAGATGCTCTATAAATAAAATATTACTGTGTGACAAAGTCTAAAGCTGTCCTACAGCATTTTTTTGTAGCTTACACCTTTTTGTCAAAGTTCTTCTTCTGTGAATTGAGCTTAGGTGTCATTTCTGGCTCGTATTTGGTAAATGTATTTTTAGTATTGTGTGAATTACTTTCGCTACGTGCCGTACGGTCTTCGTATAACCACAGTGAGAGCAATCTACACCTGCCGCCTACTCTGTTTTGTAGTTTTCATGAGCAGAATTCGGAGGTGCGACCAAAGGAGGCAGAGTGTCCAGTATGGTGACTTCTTCTTTGCTGATTATATTTGAGGTTCATGCTGGCAAACCGCAACCTCCAACCTAACCCCAACTATACTTTAACCACAGCGCTGTCAAATCAGAAAACTATTGATTTTTTAAACTGGTTTTGGAAGGTTTGCACGTAAAGGCGTATAAATGCCACGATAATACGCAAGGCGTTTAGCGTGCAATAAGTACGCCTTTCTTGATTTCCACGTGTCATTTGTAGGCCATGTGTCCTGTACTGACTGCAGTGTAAACGTATCTTCTTATAAATTCTATGGTAAGAGTTGGGGAGGTGGACGGTCCCAACAAACACAAGACCTTGAACCAGGAGACGTCACAAAGTCACGTGACATTTGTCACATGTTTTTTATTGATATTTGTGACGTGTTTTCCGTAGTTGTGTTACGTTGTTTCCGTACATGTTGTACTTAGTTTACATACTTATTTTAAGCCCAACCGTGATTTTCTTGCCTGAACCTAACTGCGTAAGTTTGCGTGGCGTGCAAATGAAATGCGAAAAGGCTAAAATGCGTACTAATGACACGCGGAATGTCCGTGTGATGTCGTGTTATTTATGTGCCTTCTCGTGGGATTGGACCGGGTTGGACAAACAATGTCATCCTGCCTAAAACGTATTTGTCGTTCTGGAGGGCGTAAACAAGCATCGTATTTTGTTATTTAATTTGCCAACCCGGCCTCACGGGTTGGCCGCTTTTCGCATGTCACATAAATGTTTGTGGTTATCTTCAGGCAACAAAACAACTTAGTTAGGTTATGGAAAAATGTCATGGTTGGGCTTAAAATAAATACGTAAACTAAGTAAAATACGTACGAAAACAACGTAACAAAACTACAGAAACCACGTCACAAACATCACACAATAACATGTGACAATCGTTTGTTAGTGGATGCCTTTATATGCATTTATAATGAAACAGGTGTCGACCCACTGGGAGATTGATTTCACTTACTTTAAGAAGATTAAATTATAGGATGCAATAACAGACAACATGAAAAGATCATTTTAGTGTTTATGATTCTTTGCTGACTGTAAGAGGATCAGTTAGATGTCTCCAGTGAATACTTACAGTGGTTAAAATGATCTCTGACGTACAGCAAAAAGTCCATATTCTAATTGTATATATCAAATCTCACAATGGCGCTATTTATAGAAACATTACTCTACATTTACTACGGTTGGTAGATTAGTACGCTACATTTCTTGGCCGCTGATCAGACAGATTGACAGTAAACAACAATAATGGCGGGGGGGGGGGGGGGGTGTGGGGGGGGGTTAAAGGGGATCTTTCATGCTGTGACATCACACAACCACAACTCTTTTCTGCTAAACACCCACTTCCTCATCTGCATGCTTTTCATAGGTTCAAGTTTGGGTTTTTTTTCAGTGACATTTTCCCCCTACCTGAGCATTGGAGCGTAATTAAGTCCCGCCCACACAGGAGGGGAAAACAATTCATCGCTCTCCATCCACTTTGTATTGTGTGAATGATTTCAACTGACGTGGGTCTGAGTCCAATATCCAGTTTCAGAGTGTGGTGCTTGGTGAAGTTTCATGGTTGGAGATTGTGTTGAATGCTGAGCTGAAATCAACAATCAGCATTCTGATGTAGAGTTTGTTATTGACAATATGATTGGAGACGCAACGTATTCTCGTGATATTTTAGGAAAAGTTTAATTTTTTGTGCGTTTTCCTACGATTGTCCAGCAACACGTGTCAATTTGCGCTTCTTACGTGCATACAGTCTTTTCAAAATAAACTTCCATCTTCACAGGAAACAACTTCCTCAGGTTTAGACAACAAAACTACTTAGTTAGGTTTAGGAAAAGATGGTGGTTTGGCTTAAAATAACTCCGGAAGTGATGTAACTTAAGTACGGAAACTACGTGACAAATAAATAAACGGTGACTTCTGGTTTCACACGGGACATGAGCGCTGGTGTCCTGAGCGACCCACCCATCCATCCCGACCTCCGCCCTTCCTGGTTTACAATTGCGTGAATTACACAGTGCATTACTTTTCGTCGGTACGAACGGTGTACGAGACCAGGGATGTTATCGGGCCCAGCAGCTTTACTCAACCACAGAAAATGTTTGTCACCTCAGATTTGGAAAAAAAAAAAATGACTGCACTTGAGTGATATTTATACTAAAGGGAGGAGGAGGTGAGAGAATGAACACAGGAAACCACAAACAGCAGCATACCTGTTGATGAGCAAGAGAGGGCATTACGGGTCACAAGGAAATATATGCAGATATATGTTTGACATTGTATTCTTATATTTACCTTTCAGGTTCAGGCTCTGTTAAATTCACCTTCAAAATACAACACAAAATGACCGCCGGTATGAGCCCACAGAGTTTCCCCCCTAACTGCCTGACCCCTAGTCTTCATGCGGCTTGTGGTGGGTATTTACTCACTACAAGCCAGCGTGACCTGCAAGCAGGCAACACCGCAAAGCACACGGACGTGCTCCCGAGACAACCGCCCGAAAGCAGTTGACACTAACCGCGCTGCCACAACACTAACACAAAGAGATGACGCAACCCAAAGGGGAAGCGCCGCTTAAGCCTGTCCGGGGAACCTCCAAACACAGAGCACAGAGTAAAGGGGTGGCAACACTTACCTTCTCTTTGGACCAAAATACAACACAAAGAAGGAGGAAAAATACGCGTCCACAGATGATAGCACAAACACACAATGTGTCTTTCCCACAATCCATGCACAACGCAGTGGGAACAAGCGCGGACCAGGCTGCAATCAGTTGATCCGTGCGTAATCCAAACCGCGTGGCAAACAAATCCAGCAGAACAGCCTAATTTACGAATGAACATATCAAAAATCAAGTTAACTACTAACCATAAATTAACCCAGACCGGACGAGCCCCCAATTTGTCACAACCTAGCTCTCAGGGCCATGACAAATAGGGAGACACATCGTGGTAACGATTGAATCAATTCATTTATTTAACAAAAAAAGAGTAAATTGTGCAGAAAAAAGGATCAAAAAGGTATGGAGTGTGAATATCAGTAGTATCAGTAGTGTAAGGTGTGCATGGATGGTGTAAATGGTGTGTGCGAGTTGTAAAATGTATAAAACAAGCAGAAGATTAACCAATGAGAACCTACGGCTGCTACATGGCCGACGATGGCATCTGCGAGGAAACAAAGAGAGAGAGATAATGAGTCATCAAGCCTCAGTTTTAAAGGTTTTGAACACCGGGCCCAGGTGTTCCCAGAGGGCCATGATTGCAGGTTAACAGAAACCCTATTAGCGACAGCAGGGATCGCCACAAAACCTATCCCGGGCAACAGCAAACGCTCAGAGAAAGTGCGACGGGAGTATGGGGATGTAGTTTAAAGAGCTTAAAAGTACTGTAGTAGTAGTAGTAGTATTAGTTTGAGAGCTTAAAGAATTCCTGTCCCATGTTCACAGCGTTCATTGTCACTCTCACTGTACAAACGTAGTAGTTTAAAGCCCAACCATGTAGTTCTTTCCTAAACCTAACTATAGTGGTTTTGAAGCCAAAAATAGCGTGACACCAAGGGGCGTTATGTGACGAGTTGGGATGAGAACGTGTTGGTTGCTGTGATGTCAGGTGTGTTTATGTCGGCGAACTCGGGCTGGATAAATCTTGTCCAAGTTTCTGACTTGAATGACAAAAAAAATGGTAAAATGGTATTATTACGTTTTTACAACTATGCGATGCGTATCACTTTCCATGGTTCCGATACGATTCAAGGACAATATTTGGCTCATCTAGAGCGATGCGATACGATTCAAAGACTTGAAATCGATACACAAATTCAATCAGTGTGACTGTGAAATAAAAAGCTGATACTGGACAGTCGTGTAAGGGAGTCAGGGACCTTTTCGTACAGTGCAGGAATGCTCTGTTCCGAGAAGTGTGGACGGCGAGGTATGTGGTACCTTGGCTCTAAGGTTTGGATCATTTCACGGAACCCAGGACTTTCAACCACACTGTATGCTCGCATATCTGCACAGATAAACCTGGAAATGGGTGCTGTAATGTCTTTACCCCCAGGTGAGTTTTGGCCTAATGTCTTACCAAAAAATGTTGGCGAGGCTTGGAACTTTTGCAGAGCTATAGCCGGCACTGCCGGTGCTGCGGGAGCGCTGCTAGAGTTACCTGGTCGTTTGGTGTCAGCAATCCCATGGCATCTCAGTAGGTGCGTGGACAGATTGGTCGTGTTGCTGTTGTATTTTATCTGACCTTTACATATTCTGCAAACAGCGAGCGATTCATCCAGGACATCTATCTTTTTTGCAAAAGCCAAAATGTTTCCACACGCTAGACCTCGAACAGAAAATCTCTCTCTCGTCTGGCTCTTGCTCGCCATCAGCCTGCTTCGTTTTGTTGTCGTCTTTCTGAGATTGGCGCTGCTGGCGCAAGGGAGAGTGAACCGGAGTAACATTTCTTTACTATTAAAAGTGCTAAAAATACGTCCATATAACGTTTGTCGTGCTTAAATACAAGGTGCAAATTCTTAGTATCGATACAATCGATTATTTACTTTGCAAATTGATTTTATATCGATCTACGTCCCCCGTGAAGGACAACTTTGCAGAGTACCTATCGATGTAGTTGGATCGTAGGAATATAAATCGATGTAGTAGATGAATGTTAGACCCCTAGTCAGTATATATTTTATTAGCCAACAAGTAACAAGCTTTTTTAGTGTTTCATTTGAATTTTAACTGGTGAAGAAGCAGCTTTTTCTCTCTTTCTAAAGTGATTAAGTTGAATACTGAGACAGGAAGGTTTGGTTGTAAAAAAAAAAGAAAGGATTAATTAAGCAGCAGTGTTCCCAGTTTAAATCCAGTTCTCCCATTCACTCCCACACAAAGACACTAAGAGATGCTGCTGTGTGCTTATGGTGTTCATTAACTTACCTTTTAACAGACTCTCTCTAACAAATATAGATGGTTTCCTGGTGTAGCCTGGTTTAGTATTCAGTGACTCATTCCTCTACAACGGAAACACTTTGTCTAACCGACGCTGATACCGCTATCTTCAGAAGTGTGAGCGCTCCGTCATTCAGAAACTATGAAGTATGAAATGCTCTTGACTCAAAGTCACTATTAAAACCGGGACCTGAAAGCACCCAAAGACAGAGTGTAGATCTCAATGCACTTTTGCTTTTGTTCCTCACACTGTACCTCCACCACAGGCTCAGATACAATCATGACATTATCTAATTTTCACTCAGGGAAATCAGGCAAAACTAAACGTGTCCTTAAAAAAAACTGAGGATAATAAATGCAGCCCGGACTTGTGGAAATGTTTGTTAATGAGCAAAATTAGGGTCTAGCTGATCGTAAATGATGATATTAACTGAACAAACCAAATGGATCAAAGCGTTGTGAAGTAAGGTAGATGATGTGGACGCTTGTCTTCATGCAAAGTGCTTGCTCTTCATTCGGTGCACCATAAATACCCTCTTGAATGGGAAGCGGAGGTTAATGGTGACTCTTTTTTTCCTGTGAGGCTGAAAGCAGCTGCTGAAGCTCTTTGTGTGTTTGAGTCATTACGTCTCCCAGAATGAGCAGAGTCACAAAGTGACTGTTGTGTTTAATCATTTACGGCATTTGTCTGAGTTAAAACTAGACGACATTTATTCTGAAAGTCACGGTGGTCCCTGTCACACAGCCTGTATCTGTCAACCAATCAGATTCTTCTCAGAGAGTGGGCCTGCTCACTGATTGGTTGGTGAATAATTTAAATTCAAACAATGCTGGTTGTTTCCAAATCTAATCTTTTTTTTTTTTTTTAAATTCAAAATATTCTTTCTTGGATTTTAGTGAAAAGTGACAGAAAATTATAAATTACTGAACTTGCTCATTCAAGAGAAAAACAATCTTTATTGTCACAGGATGAAAAAACAGAAAAAGGTGAGCAGCTCCACACTTTATACCCTGTGACATCACAAGTTTGAGTGTTAGCACTCTAGTTTTTGGATTTGGGAGAGAATTGTTAATGTTTACTAATATTTTTTAAAGATCTAATATTGTAAAAAAGTGAGATGTTTATGTATTTTTTTATTATAAAGCAGGTTTAAGTGCTATATTAATACTGTGAAAGTATTGAAAAGCTCAATCCATGGAGAAATACACACAGCCCGTATTCAGAAACGTTTGAAAAAAGCCATCAGGATTTCCGTAATTTTGTGATGTCACAAATGTACAATATTTAGACCATTTCACAGTTTTAAACGTAAACATTCTAATTGTGTCCCAGTTTATTTCCGGTTGCCTAAACATAACCGCGACAGTTCCATTGCAATTCTGTTGAAATGCACTAAAACAGAGCGTTTCAAGTAGAGTGTAAATACAGGCATATTCATGCAGACAGTATGAGGAAAATAAAGTTTTTTTTTAATATTATAGCATCTAACATGTTCTAGTAAAAACACAAAATACAAGTATGAACTTGAAAATGAGTATAATATGGGACCTTTAATAAATTATGGTACCTTTTGTCCTCTCTTTTTGTGTCTGAACCAGTTGATGACACTTTAAAATAGAACCCATAATTTACACTTTCCCTTCAGCTCTCTATTTCAGGTTTGGGCGAAAGTCATTATGGGAAATGTAGGACACCACCAACTACATGAGACAGGTTGAGACAAAGTGGACACGTATTACTGCTCTTCCATAAAAAAGTCAAATAATGGATCAGAAGGCAGGAATCTAAAGCGGATAAAACAGTTAAACTTCCAAC
This sequence comes from Sebastes umbrosus, assembly GCF_015220745.1. Taxonomy (NCBI): domain Eukaryota; kingdom Metazoa; phylum Chordata; class Actinopteri; order Perciformes; family Sebastidae; genus Sebastes; species Sebastes umbrosus. The sequence goes on from NC_051269.1 coordinate 7,424,510, forward strand.
ATTACAGTCTTTTGTATGCTTCACAGTGTGTTGCTGCACCATTTCCTGCACATTTAAAGCAGGTATGCAGAACATAAGTTGTGACAGTGATTTCTGATGTGATTGTGAACTGGTTTAAGTGAACAGAGGACTGTATAAACAGAGCCTCCTCAACCCCGCCGCTGCAGTCCACGCCTCCTGTCAACGCTGTCAGCAGATAGGCGATACCAGAGATAAGCGTTGCCCCAACAGGAATGTTCTAACGTCTCGCTTGCCTCATAGCTCAGATGCAAAAAACCATGATGGTCGCCCACGGCCGGTTTCACATGCAAATGCCATTCAAATATTGATCCTGCGGCGACAGGGAATTTGAATACCAAGTTTCTTGAGCAATTCCCAGGATTTTTTATGTTCTGTATGTCTGTTTGGAAGCCACCAAACGTGTTGAGACATCACTGAGAGGTTGATGTGAGAACTTCAAAAATGTTCAACCTGTTCTCATACTCTGTTCATAGCTACACCTACGAAAAGTAATGCACTTTAATACCTCGCAAAATCATTTTAATTCACGTTATCGTCAAACCAGGAAGTATAAAGAGCAACAAACGCCACGTAGGGAGGAAGTCGGGGTTGATGTTTGGGTCTAAAAACACCAGAGTTTCACCAGGAGACCGCTGTTCATGTCCCGTGTGAAACCAGAAGACACGTAACTTCTGCACTTAAGTAACGTCACTTCCGTAGTTATTTTAACCCAAAACACCATCTTTTACTAAACCAAACTAAGTAATTTCCTGTGAAGATATCATAATATGTTGACCCAAGATGGTCTCCCTGAATGGCGTATGAATGACACGGTATTTTGTAAGTCATTTTGTGTGCAGTAACAACACCTTTGTTGCTTTTGCTGTTTAATTTGTACGCCATGTAGTCTGTACTGACTGCAATGTAAACGCAGCCGTGTGAATCTGCTACACTCAGAGTTAGTGATGTAAAATAAAAAGAGAGAAAGATCACTTATGGTGGGCGGGTCGGGAAGTGGATGGGTCCAACAAACACCGAACCAGGACACCCCTGTTTGAGACCCGTGTTTTGTTTTGTAAGGCACATTAGTGATGATTGTCACGTGTTTTTCTGTGATGTTTGTGACATGGTTTTTGTAGTTTTGTTACGTTGTTTTCGTACGTATTTTACTTAGTTTAGGTACTCATTGTAAGCCCAAACATGATGTTTTTCTATAACCTAACTAAGTGGTTTTGTTGCCTGAATATAACCACGAACATTTATGTGACGTACCAATATCATGCGAAAAGCGGCGTACAAATAAAACGCAAAAACGCAAAAATATGTACTCGTGACACGCGGAATGTACGTGTAATGTCGTGCTATTTATACGCCTTCCCATGAGACCGGGCTGGCAAATTAAGTCATTTTGCGCGCAATAACAAGGCCGTTCTTCTTTCTTTTGGCGTTTCATTTGTACGCCATGTAGTCTGTACAGACTGCAATGTAAACGCAGCACATTTGAAAATGCTACGCTCAGAGCTAGTGACGTAGAATAAAAAGTGAGAGAGACTGCTGATGGTGGATGGGTCCAACAAACACAGGCCTTCAAACCAGGAGACCGGTGTTCGTGTCCCAAAGTGTTGTTGACTAATTTCGAAGTTGCGCTAGTGATGTATTTTCCGTACTTATGTTACGTTGTTTCCGTACATATTTTACCTTTACATAGTCATTTTAAGCCCAACCATGATGTTTTTCCTAAACCTAAGTGATTTTGTTGCCTAAACATAACCGTGACCAGTTTACAGTCACAACCTGGCATATAAATGAAAACCAAAAAGCCTACCTATTCTTTACCTTTAATTGTCCAGCATGGTTGTCCTTGTCCCTATAGCTGTTATTTCTATTTCTGTGTAAGTAAATCAAAAGAAATGCAAAGAACGGAGTCAACTTCCTTGTATGTGCACATCAAATAAATATGATTCTGAGAATTATAAATCTCCCTTGGCTTAACGGAACTTTACAGTGACATCCAGCTCATTGTTTATCTGTCCGGCCACAACTTTACTGTTTTGGTTTCACTCTCACTGCTCTCATAGCGTTGTTTTCAGAGAAAAAGCTGTGATAAACCCATGGTACACTACCTGCTTAGCAGCAAACAGCAGACATCAGTTAGAGACTAGCTGGTGATCATAGTGGAGCATTTAGCAGCTAAAGAGACATATCTCCCTCAGGAGGTGGTGGAGACCAAAAACAGAGCTAAAAGAGAGAGAATATTGGACTGACATTCATCAGGTGACACAAACACAAAGACTCCTAATGAAGGATAATGTAGCTAACTGCTGGATGTGTAAATGAGCAGCTGTTTGCTAACAAGTCAACTTACAAGGTGATGATATGTCAATGATGTGCTCACAACTTATTTCACAAAAATCTTATTTTGCGAGTGTAAGTATGAGATAGACTTCATAAGTGTGAGTAATATGATGCAGAATTTTCTATCGTGTTTGTCATGGTCCCAACTTTACACCAAATATACATGTCTTGTCATTTTATAAACTCTAAAAAATCTAAAATTAATCTGCAAATTAACTGACGCAGGTGTTAAATAAATGCTTTGGAGTGATTCCTGTGAAATGTAAAGTTCTACAAAATAAAAGTAGGCATATCTCAAAAATGATAAATTACATCACTTCAAAAACTTTAACTGGTCGTTTGCTCCTGAAAAATCACATGAAAGAATATAAAGTGATACGTTAAAAAGTAGAAATTAAACAGAGTTTCAGTTTATAAAGAAACTTTTCAGGATGTCGTCCAGGTGTGAACGCAGGACAGAAACTCAGAAGATCTCCGTAGAGGAAATCGGTTATGTTTTCACACAAACATTAAACACAGAAGTTGTTCTAGAAATTCTTGATTCATGTTTTTATCATTGTGCTGTTTCCAGCTGTCTCAGGATCTCTGCTAGTTTACATCCTTAGGGCAAGTTTACAGATATGCAAATCTTATTCAAATGTTTTTGTCAAGAATGTGAGGAGGAGGAATTACAGTAATTTTTTTTTTTTTAGATAAACATCTGGAGGCGGAAAGGTCACTTGAGTGGAAAATTTCCCCCTTTTGGTCCATTTGTTTTTGTCACTTTGATCAGTGACCTTTCAGGAAAACACCTCGAGCTCAGCAGCTGACAGACGTTTAAAGTGTCGACAGGAAGGTTTCATAAAGTGGGCGCGAGGTGACGGCATGGAGTTTTCACCACTCGATGATGCGCTCATAACTCAGATAGAGAGAACACCAACTCATTCAACCTTTTCATTTTTTCAATTATGAAAGTAACTTTTTAGCATTTCTGTAGTTTTTTATCAGCGACACTCGACACTGAAGTCACAAGCAGAGAAATCATCTCTGTTCCTGACGCTTAAAGCTCTAAATACTTTTTGAATTTCTCTAACTGGACAGAAACATTACATGTGTTGAAAACTAAATTTAAATATATAAATGTAATATAAATAAACTAAATTAAAACACTGTGTGTGTTTTTTTAAGGGCTTTAAACTCAAATGAAATAGTTTTATAAAAGAATAAGCCTTATGCATTATGACACAACAATCACTTAGAATAATTTACACCTGAAGACTACGTGTTTGCATATAGGCAGATATTCCAATTAACAAATTGGATTGCTTTTAATGATTGCACATTAATTTGAAATATCTGAAGGATCCTTTAATCATCAATTTGCAGTGTTATTTATGGTAGGATTTTGTTTTTTGCTGAGGGGTTATAATACTTCAGAGGATTCTTAGACTAAATTATTTGTCACACTAATTGATTATCATATACTGAGGTGCTTTTGTGGGTTTTCTGCTGGAATTTAAGATGTAAAAATTGTTAAAAATCTACATATAGTATTGCAGGAACCGCTTATGTTGTACCAACTGTAACTTCAATTTCGTTAGAAATTATTTTACTTTGATTGATGGGATTGATGAAAAAAGACATAAACTGTATCCAGATTCAGAGGCTGTCTTCCAAGAACATTTATCACCAGGAAATTGATCTCGTTTGACAGAGTTGCAAATTCCAGCCGTTAACTGGTTCCCGAAGTTGACAGCATGACATTTACGTCAACACAGGGTCGACAAACAAACAAAATTAATGGGAAATATAATATATGTAATTAATGTTTTCCATTTTCTAAATGTACCCTTGATCTTTTCCTAACCTTAAATACACTGTAGTTGTCATGCTCAGATATTGTGGAAAGCAAGACTTCTAACGTAAACAAATATTGTCATTGAACATAATTCGGTGTTTTGCACACAGACTAAGCCAATCTGTAATTTACGGCTAAATTGCATTCTCAATTACATTTGGAAGGAAAAGTATTTTGAAGTGGATTACGTCTTTTATCAGAAATACCTTTGCAAGTCTGCAGACGGCCGCAGCGAGTGACGTAGTACAACGAGTTACGTGCAGAGCAAGGGACGTAGTATATCAAGTGACCGTGAATGAAAATACGTTGTATAAATATATTATTGAATAATAACGGATATAACAAGCAAGAAAGTCCACTGCTGGGTGGATCCAACAAACACTGGACTTTCCTCCAAGAGAGCGGTGTTCGTGTACTGTTTGAAACGTAGTCATTTCTTGCGTTTTCGTTTTGTTTTTAAGTCTTTTTAAGCCAAACCATGATGTTTTGCTTTTTTTACTAAACCTAACCAAGTAGTTTTGTTGTGTTTTCGTTTTGTTTTGTTTTGTTTCAATTTACAACATTTATCACGTGTTTAAAACTGTTTAAAACTGTTTAAAGCTACAACCGTAATCTGGGAGAAAATACGTTTCCCTCAAAGAGTATATTGGTGATGCAGTTAAGTTGTATGGGAATGTAATTTTGTGGGAGACGGTGCTGGTTTAACAATAATAACAATAATAATAAACTTTATTTGTAAGGCACCTTTCAAAACAATAAGTTACAAGACATATGCCAAAAGAGGACAATGTAAGTTGTGGAAAAGGTGCACCAAGCTGTTTCCTTATGGATTTAAAAAAGCCTTTTTATAAAAATGTTTTTTTTTAAAAGAGATTTAAAATTGTTTATAGAGCTGGCTAACCTGAGGTCCTGAGGTAGACTCTTCTAGAGTCTCGTGGCATTGATGGCAAAGGCCCTGTCTCTCTTAGTCGCCAGCCTAGACCTGCAGGGTACAACCAGTAAGGCCAAGTCAGAGGACCTCAGGTTACATGGTGGCACGTAGGGTGTAAGGATTTCAGTGAGGTAGCTTGGTGCCAAACCTTGCAGAGCTTTAAAAGTTAACAATACAGTCTTAAAATCAATTCTAAATTTGACATGCAGCCAGTGAAGTTCAGCTAAAACCGGAGTGATGTGCTAAAATCTCCTTGTACCAGTGATCAGTCCAGCAGCCGCGTTTTGGATCAATTGCAAGCGATGTAGTGAAGTTTTGGCAGAGACCGGAGTAAAGGCCGTTGCAAGAGCAAGAGTATTCCGCCATGCTAGTAATGAACAAACTGACCAGCTCATGCAACTAGATACAAACAAGTCAGTAGGATTCATCCCATCTGTGGATCATAAACTGTCTGCACCAACTTTGATGGAAATTAATATTTGTTGTGATATCCTGGGCCTGGACCAACAACATTATACCGTGACCTGAAACTTGATTCACTGACTTCTACGACCAAATGTTGAGCAGCTGCTGTGGTCCAGACAGTAACACAGTGTCCTGACTCACAGCCAAGAGGAGGTTATATAACATCACACACTCTTTCTAAGAACCCACATACGCCTGAGTCCTCTAATAACTTTCCAGGGAATGTGGTTAAGTGTGTTTGCGTGTGTTTGTGTGTGTGTGTGTGTGTGTGTGTGTGTGTGTGTGTGTGCGTGTGTGCGTGTGTGCGCGTGTGTGTGTGTGTGTGTGTGTTGAAGCTCTGTTGCTCCTGCTGACATTTCCAGGACTTGTTTTTTTCCGATCATCTCTATAAAACCAGATTTAATCCTCGTCTTAAGGGTGCTCTGCAGGACTCACCATGCTTCTGCTCAAAAATGTAACTACAAATTCAGGTTTCACAGATACCACACGAAGACTACAGAGAGAGAAGTGTGTTTGGTTCAGCTTTGTCTGGTTATGTTTCTTCTCCTATTTTTTCCAATACCTTTAAAGATTGTTAAGGACAACATGGAACCTTGTAGAAATGCTTTTGGTTTATGAAGCAGGAAAGCTCCTCAGATCCTCCGCTTCTTCTCTTTTAGTTGTTCCACAAAGCAGAAGCAAAAACATGCTGCTTTCAGCCACTGGAACGACCTTCCAGAGGAACTGAGAGGAGCAGAAAATATTGATACATTTAAACGTAAACTAAAAACCCATCTATTTAGTCTGACTTTTATATGGTGTTTTATAATTTTATAATTTTATGTTTTTTTAATTTCAATATTTATTTTATTTATCATCATCATTATAGAGTTTATTTTACTGTATTTTATTTAATCAACATTTTATTGCTGATCATTATTATCTCTTTTATTCTATTTTATTTTATTAAAATTTGTATTATTTTAATACAATCTGCTTTTTTTGTGTAGTTCCATGCTTTTTATTTATTTATTTTTATTTTTATTATTATTTCCTTGTATTTTATTTATCTTTTATCATCTTAAATATCCATCTCTTATTGCTTCCTTATTCAATGAACTTTTATATTGGTTGTTTTGGTGTGCATTATTCTCTAAATCCATTATTAAACACCATATTTTTGTCAGTCGTCTGTCCAGCTCTTTGAATTGCATTTGACTTGTTTGAAAGGTGCTATATAAATAAAGTTTGATTGATTGATTGATGGAGCAAACTGATGAAAAGCTCGGTAATCTGAAATTGTATATATTATGATTTAGTGAAGCAGAGTGAACCCTCAACCTGACAAAGAGAATTAAATAAACACAATTACTCTGAGTATGAAATTATTGGAAAACACAGTATGAAATCAGTCGAGGATGCGCAACGTTCACTTATTTTATTACGGTGTTTTATTTTACTAAATCTAACAAAGTAGTTTTGTTGCATTTTTTGTTTTGTTTTGTTTAAATTTACAATGTTTACCACGTCTTTAAAACTGTTTAAAACTGTGACCCTATGTGTCACTCGTAACGTCAATGAGAACGCAGTTTAGTCATATGGGAATGTAATTTTGCAGGATACAAGGCCACCTGGTGGTGCACGACATTCGTCTGGTGTTGCAGTATCAACTTGTTGAACCCTACTCAACTATAAATCATTATGAGGAGTGAAGTAACCTGATGAACTGATCTGATATCTGATCGGCAGCGGCTCGCTTCAGGCAACAGAACAAAGAGTTCGCTGACACACCTTTCTGTTCCCGATGTCAGACGACGACATCAGTAATAAATACTGATCTAATCACAGGTCATAAATGCTACCTGGTAACCATAGAAACCGCAGACTTTCTATGAAACCACCGTTTTAACAGCAGAAACACAACCATGTGTCTTTCCACCATTTTGGTCCGGACTGAAATATCTATTAAATAACTATTAGAGGGATTAAGATGAAACTTAGTACAGACGTCCATGGTCCCCAGTGGATGAATCCTACTGACTCCGGTGATCCTCTGACTTTTCCTCTAACGCCATCATCAGGTCAAAATGTTATATTTAGATAGATAGATAGATAGATAGATAGATAGTAACTTTATTGATCCCGAGGGGAAATTAAAGTTCCCAGCATCACAGTTCCATAGTGCAAAACATATTAGTAAAAAGGCAATAAGTAGTACAAAGTACAAAGTATATATAAACTACATATATACCAGATATAAAAATACCAGGAGATGAAGAAAACTGTTAAAAATGAATATAGTGCAAAGTAACAACTGACATACGGGACTATTAAAAATGTGATTGTAGTGCAAAAAGTGATATAATGCTGGATAATAAAATACAGGAGATATACATTAGAGACCAGGGGATTAAGAAATGTAAAATATGGAATATAATGCGGGATAAGAACTGAGGTAGAGAGTTTTTTAAAAATAGACTAAAGTACAGAATAAAGCTGTACATGTTTGTAGAATACAGTAAAACCAGTCTATAAAGGTGCAGAGTAGAGCTGTTTGTGGTGTGCAGAATTAAAAGTAGCTCAGTCTATTAACGTGCGCTGTGTGCATTATCTGTCCCCCTCCTCCTCTAACCCTAACCCTGCAGTTTGCCATGTTATAATTTGAGCATATTTTTTATGCTAAATGCAGTACCTGTGAGGATATAAATATAAATATATACATACATTTGCATAAAGCAGCATATTTGCCCACTCCCATGTTGATAAGAGTTTTAAATACTTGACAAATCTCCCTTTAAGGTACATTTAGAACAGATAAAAAATGTGCGATTAATCGCTATTGAGTATTTCAATCAATTGACAGCCCTAATATAAAACACACAGAACATGAGCTGTAAGAAACTCCTGCAGGTCAAACTGGGACTCATAAACACAATAAACAGACTTACAGCCCAGCATCATTAAGGCTACGAAAACCCATAATGCAACACTCTTACGGTAATGTAAAGGGCTCCTTTCAAACATATTATCCAGGAAAAATACAGTCTTACTGTGCCAACACAGTATTTGCATTCAGCCAGTTTCCACTGTAAACGTCTCTCTGGATAACCGTCCAGATTTATTAGAGCTGAAACAATGCGTCCAGTTCATGTAATTCCCCGAAGTATTATAATATCTACAGAGAAAGTCAAACTTGGCGTCTGCTGTGCCAACTCCTCACACTTGAGGCTTGTGTTTGGATGGGCTCCCAGCCAGAGGACACACACACATGCTGTACATGGTGTACACAGTGAACGGTTGCTCAACAGGCTGTAACAGGAAAGTCTTTGAGTTGTGTGTCAGTTAGGGAGAACTACAGGATTCAGTTCCTCGATGACAAAAGTCTGTGGTTAGGAGGTCAAAGGTCGGAGGTGGCAGAGGTCAGACAAAAGTCCATGTGACCTCAGAGTGACCTCAGGTTCAGGTTCAGGTTACTTTATTTGTACCTATTGGGAAATTTGGTTTGCAGTAAAAAAGGACAAGGTATCCATGGTGACACATTTTACAGACACAGACAAACATGATAAGAAATGCTCCACTGATCACTAAAACCACTAAAATACAATGAATTAAATATGGATATATAAATAAACAAGCAATCGTTGCTTCTATAGAAGGGGTTTCCAACAAGTAGAAACAAGTAGCACAAGTAGTAAGCTACCGGTAGGGGTCTCCAACAAGTAGCTTGCCAGCTACCAGTAGCTACCGGTAGCGAGCGAGCTACCCGTTTCTGAGTGGCTCAAGTAGCTCGCAAGCTACTTGTTGGTGACCCCTGCTATAGAAGCAACGCTTGCTTATTTATTTATATATTCATATTTAATTCATTGTATATTTGTGGTTTTAGTGATCAGTGGAGCATTTTTTATCATCGCAAGCGACCGATCGTGGTTTGTGCGAGCGACCTTCTGAGTGGCTCGCTAACGGTGCACAGAATATGTACATGAATTTTGGTGCCTTCAAATGGGTTTCGTGTTTACCGTGTTCACCAGAAGAGTCCCTATGAACACCCCTCCTCATAAGTGGAAAGTTTCTGGAAGCTCCGAGTTCACGAGTTGTGACGTGTTTGTTGACGTTGTCAGAAATGGAAGTTAATATTTTGTAGTTTTAGTCGTAGGTTATATTATTTTTCTTCGTAATTGTATAATAGGGCTGAGGAAAATATTGATATTCCCAACGGTCATTATGTCTTTGCATTTACTGCATTATATTACCTACTTGCTAGCTTGCTAAACTGTTAGCCTCTGTGGCTTCTAGACGCCAACAGTAACCTTAATATTGCCGTTGCTTAGCAGCGGTGTTCTTCACGACTTAACGCCAAACATATCGTGTACACGACTTCCCGTGTTGTAAACACGAGCTCACCAGTTTCCCATGAAGGCACCATTTGATAAGACAAATTCATTTTACAAACCTGTTTAAATGTCTATCCAATCTCTCCGGTCTCCGGTCTCCAGTCTACGAACAGAGAAGGTAAAGGAGCTGAAAACGACGTTTAAAATACAGTAACAAAAAACAGCCTCTGTTTAACAAGAAGAATGCCAACGCAGCAACAGAGGTTTCGTTTAGTGGCACACATCCTAACGAAACATAAAAAGCTCTTTGTCCATGGCGGGAATGTAATAGGGGCAATTACTGCGGTGGCTGAATGTTATTAAAGGATCATAAAGTAAGTCAGAAATGTTGTCTGCTATTGGCGATGTACAACTTGGTGTTATGAGTCGCTCTCGGACACTTTCATTTTGTCAAATTAGCTCTCAGAGGAAAAAAGGTTGGAGACTCCTGTTCTATAGCATCTGCACAGTGTTGCTACAACTTGTTCATCTGAGTGACGGCTGCTTTGTTCTACATCTCGGGACACTAAACCTCCGTCCAGAAGGAAGAAGCTGAAATTCACTGTGCAAATGATGAGAGTCATCATTTAAAATGGAGTCGGTTATCTTCTGTAACTGTCTGGTGTACAGGGACCCTGGGTTCAGCTGTGACTCACCAGTCAGCCTACTAGACCATTTCACAAACTGATTCTGAGCATTTCTGTTCTTTAAAGATAAGTTTCCAGAGAAAAAGACAAGATTCAATAAAAGCCCGTTAAAATAAAGTCATCGTGGTCTCCTCAAGCAGAACAGACGCTGGTTCCCCTTTCTGCACATGGCTTCACAATTAGATTTAAAATTGAGCTTTGAGTCAATAATTGTCCCGAGATATTTATACGTTTGCACTCATTCCACTGTCTGACTCTTGACGGAAATTACTTCATGTGTGTGGGCAGGTCTTCTAAAATCAATATCTTTGGTTTTAGATATGTTTAATTGAAGATGGGACTCCTTTGTGTTATTTCTTGCTATTTCCCCCATTACCTCGAGGACGTTCAGGAGATTTAATCTTACAGTTTCCTTCACCCCTCTGCAGGCTTTACTCCACCACGAGCACCAAAGTCTTTGGTCAATAAATACTGTTGCACATATCAATTGGATTTTATTCACATCCACATCAGGATTCAAGTGCCCGAAAAAAATGAAAATCAATTTGTTAACAGTTGCAGTTCTGGGAATTTTTAACTGGGATGGCAAAGGGATGTTTAGAGATGGCCAGCAGGGATGTGTGCACGTAGTGTTGCGGAAAATTTGTATGCATTAATATTCTACTAATAATAGGCTAAAACATAAATTGATAGACTTCAGGAATACACATAACTGTTTATGGTCAGTCTCCTATTTGGCCAAACGTTTCTAGTCAAGTTGGCTAATAACATGGATTATCTCATTACAATGGCACCCGGCAGTGGAGGGGATATATTAAACAGCAAGTGAACATTTTGAACTTTGAACTTTGTGTTGGAAGGATGTGAACGACTCTGACGAGGGCCAAATAGTGATAGCTAGACAACTGGGTCAGAGCGTCTCCAGAACTGCAGCTCTTGTGGGATGTTCCCGGTCTGCAGTGGTCAGGATCTACCAAAAGTGGTCCAAGGAAGGAAAAGCGGTGAACCGGCGACAGGGTCAGACCCGAGGCTCATTGATGCACGTGGGGAGCAAAGGCTGGCCTGTGTTGTCTGATCCAATAGAAGAGCTGCTGGAGCTCAAACTGATGAAAAAGTTAATGTTGGTTCTGAAGGTGTCAGAACACACAGTGAGGAGCAGTTTGTTGCGTATGGGGCTGCGTAGCCGCAAACCGGTCAGGGTGCCAGTGCTGACCCTTGTCCACCGCCAAAAGCGCCTACAATGGGCACGTGAGCATCAGAACTGGACCACGGAGCGATGGAAGAAGGTGGTCCGGTCTGATGAATCACGTTTTCTTTTACATCATGTGGACGGCAGCAAGTTGGAGGTGTTGACTCGGACTCCAAATTCTCCAGATCTTAATCCAATCGAGCATCTGTGGGATGTGCCGGACAAACAAGTCCGATCCACGGAGGCCCCACCTCGCAACTTACAGGACTTATAGGATCTGCTGCTGACGGCTTGGTGTCAAATACCACAGCAGACCTTTAGAGGTCTAGTGGAGTCCATGCCTCGACGGGTCAGGGCTGTTTTGGCGGCAAAAGGGGGACCTACTGAATATTAGGCAGCTGGTCATAATGTTATGACTGATCAGTGTATATACTGTATGCTCGCGCCCAAGTTGAGCTTTGCTCGACGGAGCAAAAAGCCGTCGCTAGCCTTTGGAAATAACGTGTTTCAGAGCGCAGTGGTTCCGTTGTCGCGTTGAGTCTGAAAGAGCCTTCAGTGAGTTCCTTTCCTATTGGTCTTAATGCTTTTTATTACTTCAATGTCCTGTTGGTTTTAAAGTGTTGTATTGTGTTGTTTTTATGTTTAATTGTACAGCACTTCGTCAACTTTTGCTGTTTTTAAATGTGCTTTATGAATACATTTGGATTGGAGAGAGAAATGGAGAGAATGAAGAGAAAGAAATACTCATGCAGGGGCAAACAAATTAATGAATCTTTAATGAATGAAACTTCTTTAAAAGTCACCAGAAAGCAGGAACAAAGTCTCTGAAACTCTAATTTTGAATGTGGTATTACCACTTTTATAAAGGATCTGAGTACTTCCTCCACCAACACACACACACACTCACATATACAAACATTTTCCCTGAGAGTCCTGAGGGGGTTTAGTGTGATCAGCAGTCTGTGTGTGCGTGTGTGTGTGTGCGAGCGTGTGTGTGTGTGTGTGTGTGCGTGCGTGTGTGTTTGTGTGTGTGTGTGTGTGTGTAACCATCCATTTAACAGGCCCTTTCCACAGAGCGGATGTATTTACATACATGGCCTCTGTAAAACAAACACTCTCTCTCTCTCACACAGTCGTTAGCTTCCTCCGCTAACAGCTAGCAGGCTGACGGCGATGATGTAGCGTTGAAATCATTTACATGATAATAATCTGGCTGTTTAGTCTGCGTGTGTTTGTGCTTCACACACACACATTTACACACTTCAGCATGGCCTCTGGCGACGTTGCAAAGAGAGACCGTTTGAACTTGACCTTTGACCCACTTCAGGCAAAACTGTGACTGTTTGAATTGTGGTGTAAACACTTTCATCTGTCTTCATCAGAGCAGCAGTTACAGTCTCTACATTGTGGATGCAAAACACCTCAATTAACCCAAACTGTTTCAGGTCAAAGGTCACTAAACACATTCAGAAAGTGATCCATGATCCAATGTATCATTATTATTATGACTTCGTCCATCCTGTAATACGTATCTAGTACATGTGATATTTGATAGAGGGAAAGATTTAGCTGAACATTATAAAACTATTAATTGGTTTTGGCTTCGGCTATTTATGAATGATTAAATGGTCATTCATTAAAAAACAAATGTTGGTGTTGTAAAGCGGCGTTTTCCTTTTGACGCGGTCACACTTTATTCAGCCGCTCTGAGCAAACAAATACAAACATGGAAGAGATACAAAGACATTCAGTTGACAGTTCAAGTCCAACTTTCTCTTTCTTTGTTACACTGAATGTGTGTCAGAGAGAGTGAGTCATCGGACAGAGATGTCTACATAGTACTTAGTCTGGGACTGTTTTTACTGGTTTGAAGTGGTTAGTGATCAAACACTCATTCCTCTACAAACGCTGTTTAAATAGTTCACTTACAGTAATGAAGTAGTCCACCGACAGTGTTCATTTGGTTTTTTTTTCATACATGAAAACATACAGAAACACATTTTAAAACTATGTTAGACTAACGTTAGTTGATTTTCTGTTTTGTTTTTTGCTTTACTCCCATGATACTTTCGCCTGGCGGACCGTCTGCTTTCCGGCTGGATACATGAGGCCGATGCTGCGTGCACGTTGATATCATGACGGGGGAAAAGGTCATTTTCTCTGAATAAAAAAACGCACGGGGAAAGCACCTATGGGCGAAGCCGCTCCTCGTCAAGTGGATTGATAGCACCTCGTCACGTAACGCCACCAAAGTGAAACTCTGCTGACCGGCTCCTCCATCTAATGTTTGTCGTGCTTATATACAAGGTGTAGGGATGTTAATAACTAACCGTTTAACCGTTAACCAACATTAAGCATTTTACCCGATTAACGTTATCGGTTAAAACGGTTAAAAGAAATGTTAATAATTAATCAAAAAGCTGAGCAAAACTCGTCACTTTAAGGAGAAAAGCTGGTCCACCTTAAGACAGTCTGAGCTGGCGTTACAGATACATGAATTTGGCCACACACACACACGGTCTGTCGGACACTCGCTGAAGTTACGCCGTGCTGACAGAGCCCATGTGTGTGGCGGCGGCGAGCACGAAGCTACCAGCAGAGCTGCTGATGCTAACATAGCACAAACACACACAATGTTTGTCGGAGGATTGCTATCGTTAATTCGGGCAGACACAGCTGACAACCTGCTAAACTAAACTAAATGTGCTGCTAACGCTCCCGGACGGTGGACTGGAGACAGTGAACGCAGCACCGTGGCTGCTACAGTAACTCTCCCAGACGGGTGAACTGGAGACTCAGTTGTCTGTTGTGCTCATACACTGCAGCTGGCGCACCGCTGCATGAGACGCACTAATCTTGTCGGTTAACGGTTAATAATCGGTAAACGAGGGTTGGTTATCGGTTAAGAACATTTTTCAAAATTAGCTTCCCTAAGAAGGTGCAAATTCTTAGTAGCGATAGAATAGATTATTTACCTTGCAAATGGATTTTAGGAATATAAAGCGATACATGGATGTAGTAGATGAATCGTTACACACCTACCAACGTCAGTGTTGAACCTCACTGATGCTCTTATGGCTGAATGGGAATAAACCCCTTAAACCAGGTTCCAACGTCTGGTGGAAGACCAGGACATTGGAGGCTGCTATAGCAGCAGGTAAATGCTCATGGGTTTCATAACGACACGTCCAACCATCACACAAGGCAGGAATGTTTGGGTGTCCGCTTACTTTTGGCCACACGTTGCTTCTCATTCGCCTCCATTGTTCTCATCTCCACTCTCTCTCTCTCTCTCTCTCTCTTTCTCTCTCTCTCTCTCTCTCTCGCTTGCTCTCTCTCTCTATCTCTCTCTCTCTCTCTCTCTCACACACTCTCAATGTGAAACCTAACAGAGATGTACATTACAACTAAAAACAGGAAGTTGCTCACATCCCACCACACATTCCACATCCTCCCCCCCCCAGACACACACACACACACACACAGACACACAGTGGAAAGAGCGAGGGAGGGATGGACAGATGAGAGAGAGGGAGAGAAAAAAAAAGAGGAAACACCCAAACTGCCCGTTTAACGCTCAGCGCTCAGGAATGAATGGAATACCGTTTGTGTCAGTCAACGCTCGCTCTTCATTGGCGGAGAGGAATTCCGTGGGCGGCGAGGAATGCCGTGATTGGCTGGAAAGGAACGCCAGGGCTGTTTGAATTGGACGTGTTTCAAGCTGCTGCGTAATTTAATATCAGAGTGACTAACAGGCTTCTTCCTCTTCTCATGGCACTGATAAAAAAAAATTAGATTAACTTACGGGAAGGCTGGCGAACCGGATCCACCCTCTGTGTTTCTTTATTCATTCAGTCGAAACAAAACAGGCTTACATCACGCTGAGTCATCGGATATTGGCAAGATAAATCACATTTTTTTTAACCACAATACAAGGAAGGTACATTGTGTTCAAACGAGGCGACAAAAAGACTGCAGGAAAGACAAATAAAAGCATAGGAAAAATAATCAAACATTTTTTGGTTCCAGTTGATAAAGACACACGTCAATGAATGAATAGATGATTTCTTCTTCATCATCAAGTGAGCAGAGGAGGAGAAAGGGAAAGGAAGTCTGAAGAAAGGAAAAGAAAGGAAAGGAAAGAAATACATATGTGTACAGAATAAAATAAATATTTAAACTTTAAAAAGAAATAAAAATTGTGAGTTGGATAAAAGCTTAAACTTTAGAAGTTTAATCAAATTGCCGAAGTTTGTCGCCTGGATCTTTTTCTTTGTAGCTGCATTTCTTTGCCTCCTTCTTTGTTGTCTTATAAAAGACTAATTAAAAAAAAGTTCACTTCTCACACACAATATGCGGAATCCTGTTTTTGTTATTGCTGTGTGGCACGTGCACAGTTATGAGCTGCATCTTTAGCGCTGCTCGACCTTCTGACCTCCGTGTTAACTCCCAAAACACACACACACACACACACACACACAGCAGGTCATGACCCCATCCCACCAAAGGTCACTGAGGGTCATTGAGGCGGTAATGAGATTTAAAAACAAAAGACATTCAGACATGAAGAGATTAAGGAGAGAATAAAAGAAGAGAGAGAGAGAGAGAGAGATAGAGAGAGAGAGAGAGAGAGAGAGAGAGAAGATGAGAGGAAGTGAAAGAAAAATGAATATGAATTTGACACCGAATTGGAAATGAGGAGAAAAATAATTCCATAACTCAGTATAATTATGTGTTTGTCAGCTTCATGTTAAGTCAGTTTGAATGTTACATTATAAATATTACAGCGAGGAATCGTTAAAACAGCTGTTGGATGAAGAGCTTCTTTATCTTCACCATAGTGTGGAGAAACACCTGTAAGGAAAAACATTAGCAGCTAATAGCTGAGATCTGGCTACACGTCAATCAGATCAAACAGTTGTAAAAAATAAACAGATAAAGACTGTGTTTTATTAGGAAACAAGTCATCCTATTGGATCAGTGACTGAAGCATTTTAGGTAGTGTGTTTCTTTCGTGTTTTTTTTTAGTTTCAACATCTGGCGAAACTAAAAATAGCTAAAAATATAAAGTGATTAAGTTGAATACTTTGACAGAGAGGTTTGGTTGTAAGCTCACTCGCACACAAAGACACTAAGAGATGCTCTGCTGCTCTGCTGAGTCCATCCTCTAAAGCTGTGACTGTGCTTGTGTGAGCAGATCTTTAACTCTCTGTTGACCTTTGACCTACGTGTGTCCCTCTTTAGCTGCAGCCTGTGAGCAGATATTCCTCCACCAACATCGTCACATCCCAGAACTTCTTTTATGCCAGGATCAGACTACACGATATTTTTGACGGTTACGATGGTCACTACGTCAGATTAGACGATTGAGAGTCATAAATTCTTGTCGTGACTTGGCCGCGACACATGACAGGCTACACATCGGTCCCCTGTTCCGCCAATACACACTCTCCCAGCACCGCCGTCTTAATATACGGGCTAGACCATGTAAAGGGGCCCACGAGGCTCCAGGGGAAAACAATAAAAACATAATTCACAGGGAGAAGCGAAAGCGGACGGGCAACGGGATGCTCCATGCGCAAAGACGCAACGGCGGTGGTGTTTTTTACTGCGACACAACCTAGGTTGAATATCCTACTGCAAGGCGGGAAGGTCTGATGACATCATTCTGCATAATATGTAGCCATGTGCTTCTGTTTACAGCTGTGTGCGTCTGTGCTCAGCCAGTCAAATTCACGTCGTGGAAAGCCCAAAAAAAAAAATCAAACATGCTAGACTTTCCGTCGAGACGTCGTGAGACGTCGTGAGACGTCGTGAGACGTCGTGAGGCGTCCCAGGCGCGGCCTCGGTTGTCGTCTACTATGAGTCAACACCCTACGACGGTCGCGTCGGGCTGTAATCGGGCTGATAACGTGTAGTCTGAACCGGGAATAAGATCTGTGACCTGACAGAACGGATGCATGCTGATGCAGACGGGAATGGGTTGAAGTGTTTTTTTATGCTTGATAACCACAGACCATTGCCAGAACTACTGCCAATCATTTATATTATTAATATATGTGCAAAAAAACAATGAAGAGGTTTGACAAAAAAATAAAAGCTTTGATTCGTTTTGTCCCGACAAGACAAACAACAGCATCTGTCTCCCAAAACCAAAGAGGACATTTAAAACACTGGACGCCTGAAATAACTCCACTGACTCTACTCTACTCTACTCTACCTCGTTAACTTCTCTCTTTTTCTCACACTCATCCATTCATCCTCTCTGTCTCCGTCAGACCACACTCATCCATTCATCCTCTCTGTCTCCGTCAGACCACACTCATCCATTCATCCTCTCTGTCTCCGTCAGACCACACTCATCCATTCATCCTTTCTGTCTCCGTCATACCACACTCATCCATTCATCCTCTCTGTCTCCATCAGACCACACTTATCCATTCATCCTCTCTGTCTCCGTCAGACCAAACACTGGAACAACACACCGGGGGAAGTCTCATTCATCTACAGGACTGATGTTTACTCAGCATGTTCTCTCTCTCTCTATCACTCTCTCTCTGTTTTTCTTAGACTGCTGTTTTTGCTGTTTTTCCACACAGGGTGTAATGGTACTGTATGGGGGGGTTAATGGGCTGTGCATGTGTGTGGTGAGGAAGGGGGGTGAAGGGCATCATAAAGAAACTAAAACAGCACTGATGATGGCCTCTAACTATCGACTCTGAAACAGTTAAAAAATCACTCAAAGATTCCTCTTTAACAAACAAGAGCAAATAGGTTTATAGATATACTTCCATTGTTCTGTGCTCGGCTGCTGATGTTTTGAATGCGGATGAGTGTCTTTTTCGTTACCTTGTGATTCTGTAATTTGCTCTTTGTTTTCGTTTTTCAATTGTAATGTTTGTTTTATGTCTGCGACCGTGTAATCGCGCTGCTGTTTATCTTGGCCAGGACGCTCTTGGAAAAGAGATTTTTAATCACACTGAGTTTTTTTTACTCCTGCTTAAATAAAGGTTAAATAAAGGTTAAATAAATAAAAATGGACTATTGTTGTACTTGCAATGGTTCAACACGTTCTCACTCCCAACTCGTCAGATAGAGATGTTTGGTCAGTGGACCTACTATTAAACTATAGGTTCCCCTCTAGTGTCAGTTTTGGACGTGTCAGGGACGGCGTGTCAAGTTTCCGCTCGTTACATGCATACAGTCTCTTTTCAAAATAAACGTAGGTTTGCTTAGTTTTTAGGTTTAATTACGTTTAGTTACGCAACGAAACTACTAGGTTAGGTTTAGGAATAGTGGTTTGTGTATGATTAGTACGTTTGTTAAGCAAATGGCATTACTAAAATCTGGAAGTTATGTAAGAACTACGGTAAAATAAGTAAAATGCTGACTTGGTTTCACATGTGAAATAAGCAGCGGTCTCCTGGGTGAAAGTCCCGAGTTTACGTGCATGGTCACACGAAAAGGCGTATGAATGACACGATAATTCACAAAGCATTTAACGTGCAATAAGAATGCTGCTCTTGCTCTTGCTTTTGCCGTGTTATTTGTACGCCTTGTAGTCTGTACTGACTGATGTGTAAACGCATCCGCATAAATATGCTACGCTCGGAACTAGTGGCGTAGAATAAAAAGTGTGATACAGCGGGTGGGTGGGAGGGGAGGTGTAGGGTCCAACAAACACAGAACTTTCATCCAGGAGACCGCTGTTCGTGTCCCGTAAGCCGCGTTACAATCAGCTGTTCGTTTGTGTCCCGTGTTCACAACGTTCAGTGTCATTTTCACTGTTCTAACGAAGTAGTTTAAGCCCAACCATGTAGTTATTTCCTATCGGGTACGGTTCGGTACGCTGCGTTTGTGAACATGATCCGACCTCGATCCGACCCAACTGGAGAAGCATTGCGCCTTTTTGGATTAAGGTGTAACGCTGATGAGCATGTCACAGTTTAGGAGGGTTAATGCACGCCTCCTCCTCCTCCTCCGTACAACTTGATATGCGCCTTCAGCGACTCCAGTGCATCAATACATTGTTTTCCAGTCGCAGCCACGCCTCATTTTCAAACTGTATCGTTTGCCTTGAGTGAAAAATTGCTGAGGTAAAAAACAAAAAAGATGACCAGGGCCGAGATCAAGTAGTTTTCCCTCCATTGTTGCGTTTTGTAAGTCTGCTCTTCTTTGTTTACTTCCGGGAGTTTTCCAGCATGGAAATTCTGACCAATTAGAGAGCAGTTTCTTTGCACACCAAAATGTTGGTCCGCTTGTAAATGCTGCCGTGTGAACACAAACCAAACTCGAGGCAATATGCAGCATGGTAACAATCTGGTCCCTGATTCGGACCAGAGCAAACAAACTACAGGTGTGAAAACGCCATAAAATATGCCAAAGAAATCAAGTGAATCAACTTTAAGTCTTTCTGACTCGCTGGGTCGGTGAATCCTGGCTGCTGTGCGCTGAACTGATTTGTCCCTGTGTGTTGTACAGTGTGTGCTGTGGGTGTCACATGATGTCACACTTTATTCTCATAGTAGATTTGTTCAGACAGCACTGATGTACACAGAGTAGGAGCTGGTTTATAGTTTATAGTAGGATTTAACTGGTGGGTTGTATGTTATGAGTATCGCTGTATTATTTAAGAGCAGTCGTCATTATGTCGCCATGAAAGTTCTCAGAAACACGGACCATTTTTTATGCTTCTTTTTATGTGGTTGAAAATTGTAATGTGACATACTTTGGTGTTTGAAAAAAAAGTTACTGATTTCCTGTTATTGTTGAGGGAGCTCCACCTTTAAATCAAGATTATATGACACCGGTGTCAGACCCAAACCACACATCCTCTCTACATGTTCTTTCTTTCATTCTTTCTTTCTTTCTTTCTTTCTTTCCCACCCTCGGCCCTCCCTTGGTGTTGTTTTGACACTTTGACAGCTGAACATGGAGCCGGTCTGTTGTTCAGTTAAAAGGGGATTGGGTCGTTTTTCATGCTGTGGAGATCATATTTGAAATATTTTCCTCTCACCCTGAGACCCTCAACTCATTAAATCAAGCTGGTGTGATGGCTGCTGGGTAATTTTGAGAACCCCCCCCCGCAGTAATGCAACACCTCTGGGAAAGAGACGAGTTGAGTTGTACTTTGAACGTAGGAGGTCTTCATATCTGTCAGGTGATGATGCGCGCAGTTAAAATATATGGAGGACGCAACATGCCAAACTCAAAAAAATAAATGAATAAATAAATAAATGACTCGATAGATAAATAAATAAATATGTCATTAAATGTAGCAAAAATAATATTAAAAATAAATTTAGCCATTAATTAATTGATCATATGTGACATAAATTTATATTTCTGTTTTAATTTGCTTTTTTATTTATCATCATTTTCATAATGAGGCAGAAATGCATCAAGAAATGTGTAAAACAATACATTTAAAAATAAATATAAAATTAATAAAAAATAAATACAAAAATAAATAAATGAATGAATAAAAAATAAATGCAAATAAACACATTTAAAAATTAATAAATAAAAGGAAAAATTAAACAGAAGAGTAAATAAATAAGGGAATTAATACAGAGATAAATAAAGAAGCAAATGAAAACATAAATATCAATTTATGTCACATTTTATCAATTAATTAATGGCTACAATTATGTTTAATATTATTTTTGCTACATTGATATTTCTATTTTAATTTGCTTCTTTGTTTATCATCATTTGCATAATGAGGCAGAAATACATTAAACAATATAAAAAGAAATGTGTAAAGAAAAGAAATAAATAAGGGCTGATATGCAAAGGGAAAATTGTGCAGAAATAAAAACAAAAATCCATATTAAATAAATAAATACATGCATTTAAAAATAAATAACAAATAAATAAAATATAAATGCAAAAATAAATAAATACATTTAAAAATTACTATAAATTAACATTAAATAAAAGGGAAAATTAAACAGAAGGGTAAATAAATACGTAAATTAATACAAAGATAGATAACTAAAGAAGCAAATTAAAATAGAAATATCAATTTATGTCATATTTTATCAATTAATTATTTTATTTTAATATTATTTTTGATACATTTAATGAAATTTTTTATTGATTTATCGAATCATATATTCCTTTATTTTTTATTTTGGCAGGTTCCATCCTCCATGAAAATGGGATGAAACAGGTCTTTAAAGAGAGACAAATGTTCTTGTGACAAAATGTGTTTAAACAAAAGTTATAATCAGAACATCCTAATTTCTCATGCTCAAACAACATCTTAAGAAAAAAGTTTCCCTCATCACTGTGTTAAAGTTAACTGATTTTAGATTGTGTCACATGATAGAAAGCTACAGAATAGCTACTAAAAGGACGTCGTGGTGAGATTGTTTTGTCAAACAGAGTTATTGTTTGCTAAACAAAAAAATGTTTAACGGGTTTCCTGCCTCATAAAATATTCACACAGCTGATTTTTTTAATTAATTTGAGTCGTTTTCATCTTTTGCACGTGTCGTCATGTCCTCATAAATGAGATGCAGAACAGGACTGCCTCATAAAAACATCGCTCCGCGGGGTACCTTCCAGCTCAGCTGGGGCTCGTTCATGCTTCACATCCAGAAGCAGATTTTGAAATTGTACATATTTTCTGTGACTAATGAAATAAAGAGGATTGTAAAGCTTCGTATGTCCCCTATAACTTCATCTTGAGATAAAGTAAGGGAGCAGTTTTTACATTTTCTGAGAGCTGTTCTATGTGCTCTGTTTCTATGCCAGGGTTTGATTGGCTCTGATTACATGCACCTGATACTCACCTGTTTAAAAGACACACACTGAAGAAAGCATTATGTTCTTGCACCATAAAAGAAAAGACATCCAGCAAACATGAACTTGGACATGTTGCTGTTTCTTGGGCTCCATGTTTAAGAAACATAATGTTCCTTTTCATTGTTTTGCCGATGACGTCTATTTGCCCATAAAAACGAAGATTCATTGCAGCCTTTGTTTAACTGTTTACATGATGGATCTAAACTTCCTCAATCTTAATGAAAATAAGACTGAGATCATTACGTTTGGACGACCTGACCTGTTCGGTGACTCTGATTCTTGGTCCTTTAAACTTCTCAAGAACGACCTTTTGTTAAAAATGTTGGCTGAAATATTGTTCTTAGCAGCAACAGACAGTTAAAGTGATCTTTTAACAGTAAAAAAAAAGTAAAGATTTATTTTTAAATCAACACTTCCTACTTTCATTTCAAAATAAAAGCCCTTTTTTCTGTGGACATAATTCCTTTATTTGTTAACACAAGGCTTTTATTCTGAAATATTTGCATGACAGTGTTGTAGAACATGCAGTGACTTGCAGAGCCCCATGAATAAATATAGTACAGGGTTTTAATTGTGGATTATTACTATTATTTACAAATTACCACACGCTTCATAACCTTTTTCTGTCTTAAATAAATATAAATGATATTTATAATTATATGAAATAGCCATTATGAAAGGCAAACTCTATATAGAAAGAAAGGGCTGACAGCAGCAGCAGCAGAAACGCTGCCGGTGTGGACGATACACACGTGAAACACGCATCAGCTCAGTGCCGCTCATGCGGTCGGTAAGTACATGCCATTACACTTAAAAACAGAGGCGACCGAGCCTTTGCGGTTGCTGCCCCTAATCTCTGGAACAGTTTACTTTATCATATTAAAACTGCTCAGACCACAGAATCATTGAAGTCGCTGCTGCAGACTCACCTCTTCTCGCTGACGTTTGATTAAATTTATCTTCTGTTGTTGCTATTATGTGCATATTATGTTTATTGTTTTACTCTATTCTTATTGTTCTTTGCTTTGTATTCATAGATTATTTTTTCAAGATATGGGTGAAATGACCCTCAAAGCATACCATTCCTCCTCTGGTGTTTTTCTCTCCCACTGCTGCCTCCAGAGGAGGATTTTCCGAGAAATTCCCACGGCTTCTTAAAAATGGCTGAATGGAATTCCTCAAACAGCTTTTCTCCCTCTCCTCTCCTTTACTCTTTTTTTTCTGACAGTAAAATAAGACTGCAGGCCTCTTTTCATTCTCCACGCCTCTCTTTCATCTCCTTCCTGCTCCCTCTTTCTCTTTGTCCCTGTTGCTCCCACTTTCTCACCCCGTCCACAGTTTGTCTCAGGTTCTTTCTTTCTTTCTTTCTTTTCTTAGACGCTGCTGGCTGCAGAAACACCGAACCACTCTAAAGCCGTGCTCTCTTTCTGTAAGATTTCAAGGCATGTTTGTTTCTTGTTGCCTGACTTTGACAGGAAGTTGTGGTAACCAGGGAAACGGTGCAGCTTCACCTGTTTTAGACGGCTGCGGTCCAACACACACACCATGACATCAGCTGTGTCTTTCCAGCGTGCTCTGTGATGTTTTTTGCACTGCCACAAAGGAAATTTCCTGTCAGAGAGGAAGTGGACAGAGTTGATGTCGTACTTCTAGGAAAAACTAAAAAAAAAAAAGAAATCTGTCACGCTCATCACAACAAAGAGGCAGCAGGAAACAGGTTACCGTTTACATATTTATATATATTTTGACTCATGCATTTGCAGGTCTTTTGTTAATCATGTCTGCACAAGTTTTTTTGTTTTGTCAACACGTCTTGCTGACAGTTTCCTGTCCCATGCATGCAAAGGAAGTTATTATTTATTTTTATTTAGATAGATTTAAAACATTCATATGACCATGCAGCACTGTTATTGATTCCCACTTAAAAAAAAAAAAAAGAGTCAACATTCATGGTAGGAGCTCTGTGAGGCTGTTCTTAGACACAGTATAGGTGAGCTAAATGCCGTTGTCGTCGTGAGCATGCTAACATGCTCACGACAACACACAACGTGTGTAATGACACCAAGAAGAAGCGCCGGTTGTTGATGCCAATTTTCATAGTGGTCAAACGGCGGTACTACAACTTCCGTGTCCGTCACGTGATGCCATTGGGCCCAAAAACACTTTTCCCCAAAGACTTACATTGGGAAAGAGACATCTGTAACTCAGAGGATATTTATTTTGGGTGAATCAACTTCCCAGTATGAACACTTGAATAGTCCTTATTTAAATCATTAGGTTCTTAAAGTTGTAAAACGCACTAATAGCTGATTCCAGAGTTATTTCTCTTCCTCCGTTCATGTGAATGAGACCCAGACCGAGGCTGGAGCGAGGGCTGGGAGGCGGAGTTAACAAGCCGTGACGACAGCGTGACGGCTTTGACCCCGTGACCGAGCCATGTGACCGGCTCAATGGGCCCAATGGATGCGGAAGATCGCCGGAAGATCCGGGTACTTTATCACTCGGAAGTCGAGCCATTTTGGTTTCACGCTCCACTGAGCAACTTTCATAGGAATAATCGGGGCCCTGCCTCCAACACTGTATCCAGTTCTCTTTATACATCCATGGTGTGTGATGACACAGAGAGGCGACTGTTGGTTCTAAACAACAATGGCGGCTCCTGAAGAGGTTAGTGTAGCTGCAATAGCATCAGTTCTATCAGAACTGGAGAGGATTTCTTCATTGGAAGAAGAGCAAAGAGCACTGAAGGCTTTTCTAGATGGAAAAACATGTTTTCACTCTTCTCCTGACTGGCTTCAGCAAGAGTTTGATTGACAGATGATTCATCCAATCACCCGCAACAGTTTCCAATGACGGCTTCTCAGATGGTTCTGTGTAACAAACCATCTGGGGCGTCAGGTTAGCAGGGAACGCCCCACCAAATCATACAATATTCAGATAAAATATGTATTTGGAAAAAGAGCGTGTGTCTCAAGTTTCAAGTTTCGCCATGTGCACAACATCTACAGTGGAGCAGTCATTGGCAATGAAATTCTTTGTTCTCAGGCTCCCTCCAACAATGCTACTACAAAATATAAAAAAGACATGCAACAACGACAAGATGCAAGCAAAATGAGAATCCAGACATAATAGTAAAATAGTGCAAAAGTTAAAATATAGGAATAAAACAGAATATATATTATAGAATAAATGAATATGATATATAATTAATTATAATATATATAATGAATAAATTATACTGTGGTACACTGTTGTACACTAGTGGTAAAATGAAAAAAAGTGAATGAAATAAATCTCCTAAAAGTTGCTGATGTATCACAAATATGTTTGTAATGACCGCATACGGAGGACTTTGGGTTGGTGGATGGGTCAAACAATCACAGGACTTTCACCAAAGCTGATCGTGTCCCGTGTGAAACTAAAAGTCAGTGTTCGCTTATTTTAATTTACATCCGTAGCTTAGTCATTTTAAGCCAAACCATGATGTTTTTTACTAAACCTAACCAGATAGTTTTGTTGTGTTTTTTGTTGTGTTTTGTTTAAATTTACAACGTTAACCATGAGTTTAAAACAGTTTTAAACTGTGACCGTTGTCTGGTACAAAATAATTTCCTCGAAAAGTAATTGAGAATGCAGTTTAGTTGTATGGGAATGTACTGTATGTTTGTAGGAAACAGGGTTGAATAAATATACATGTAAACTATTTAGAAGTAGTACAAAGTGTACAAGTGGGGTGCAAGTAACGGGGTAAATAGTGATGGTTACCTCTACTTGGGTCTGATGCTAACTAGTGCACAAAGCATGCTGTTTTAGTCAGTACAGTAAAATCTGTGATGTAAAGCAGGGAGGAGCAGGAATAAGGAACACTTTATCTGCAAACCTTCGCAGTGTAAATAAAGATTAATTCAGTGAGATGTATTTCTTTAAGCCTTGTGTCTTTACTGCGTTCAGTCATCTGTCAACTCAGGTGAAAGGGATTGAAGGCACTCCCACTGTTCATATAGGTAGGTATTATCTGCCCGTCATTTACCCATAGGGCCGTTCAGCTGTACAGTATATTTACTGTCTGAGGTAATACTGTGTATGTACTTATGCTGTCAGTGTACTAAGACAGGAGGAGTTACAATACAAATTCATCACCAGACTGTCAGAGTTGAAGCAGCATTTATTCATAATCGAGTCATGGAGGGTATCAACACCAGCCAAAGGAATTGTTAACCTGTTAAGCCCTGAGAGCTCAATCTCTAAACGCCTAAAATAAAACACCCAAAATGAATCAGGAATATCTCCTCAACCATAAGGCTCGTGTGCACATATGTGGTCTCCTTTGAAAGGTAAGAAGTTAAAGAATATGAATCCATTGTAAGTAAACTAAACTATACTACCATTCCAGAGAAAATGGAGATGCAATAAAGGAAAAAATAAGATTTTCATCCTCGCCTAGTATAAAATCGAAATTTCAAAAGCAATATCAGCATTAAAGCCAAGATCTCATAGACAATGATATAAAAGTGACTACAACTCGGGCGCCTGGGTTAGCTCAGTTGGTAGAGCGGGCGTCCATGTATTAAGGCTTGGTCCTGACCGCGGCGGCCTGGGTTCGAATCCGGCCTGTGGCCCTTTCCGCATCCACTCTCTCTCTCTCCCCCCTTTCAAGACTCTATCCACTGTCCTGTCATAAAAAAAAAAATGGAAAAAAGTGACTACAACTGTAACCATACATTTGATGAAAATAAACTAAAATATAACATTTATGATACAATTTATAAAGATACCAAGCATGATATTGTAGACTGATGAGTAAATTGTCCAGGATCTTTTGATCACAACTGAGTTGTCAATCGATTCAAATATCATGTGATTAATTTTAATACTCTTATCAACATGGGAGTGGGCAAATATGTTGCTTTATGCAAATGTATGTATATATTTATTATTGTAAATCAATTAACACAAAACAATTACAAATAGTGTCTAGAAACCCTCACAGGTACTGTATTTATCGTAAAAATATGCTCAAATCATAACATGGCAAACTGCAGCCCAACAGGCAACAACAGCTGTCAGTGTGTCAGTGTGCTGACTTGACTATGACTTGCAATAGACAATAGACGATGAAATAGCGATATTTCATAACTACGTCACCCGAGCGCCCCCGCCCGGGGTTATTAAAATATTATTCAAATTAAGGGCTTATTAATTATCTGTTAAAACATCAGTAAATTAAATAAAACCATTAGTTACAACATAAAGGCTTTATAAAATATTTGTGTCTCTCGTTTGTTCATCACTTTCTTTTTCCAAGAACACCTCACACTGCTCAGAGCTGACACACCCAAACCACAACTCTACACTTTCTCACACACACACACACACACACACACACCTACACACACACATTCAAACAAAGAAACCCATGGGAATCGGTCTGTGGGTGTATTTGGTTTGGCACGTTTCATCTCTGTATGTTATCTAATCCACACTGATCAGGGTGTGTGTGTGTGTGTGTGTGTGTGTGTGTGTGTGTCTGTTTTACTCATGTTGTGGGGACATACTATATATCTCTTTACATATTGTGGAGACTCGCCTTCCTTTTGGGGACAAAATGCACGTCCCCATAATGTAAATCATTATATTTTAGTGTGAAGACTTCTTGGAAATGAATCAATGTAATGTCCTCCAGATGAAGAGTCGAGAAACCTGAAGCTGCTTCACACTGATGCTCAAACTTCGACAACACTAGCATTTGTCTTTGTATTCGTTCAAAATTGCATCACCTTTGTGTCTGTTTTTGATCTGAAAGCTTTTGTTTTTATCCAGTTCAGCAGCGGACATTATCACAGCTCAGATCAATAACACCTTCCACCACATACACCAACTTCCTGTTACGACTGAAAATATGTCAAATTATCAAAACAAAACAATGAAAATGGTAGTTCAGCCTCTCCGGCACACGCTCCTTTCAGGCTAAATAAATGATGTGATCTCGACTGATTTTACTGTATTTCAGAGTGAAGCTACAGACATCACATGAAACTAGAAAACCTAAAGAATTCATTGGTACCAACCATGTCATACTAGCTTGTCGGGAAGGAGGTTAAATTTTAGCGAGGAAAAATTGGCGAAGATATTTTCAAAGGGGTCCCTTGACCTCTGACCTCAAGATATGTGAATGTAAATGGGTTCTATGGGTACCCACGAGTCTCCCCTTTACAGACATGCCCACTTTATGATAATCACATATACAGTAAATGTGTTATTTTCTCCTATTCTAAAATGGTGTATTTGAATATTTCTGCATGCTGGGGTCCCTAAACAGTCTTGAATCACATAAATTGGGTATCACTGTAAAGCTGAGACTCTTGTGGATCCAATGAGCCTAACTGTATTCATGTGTGATGATGTTAGTCCCCATAGGAGACATTTCATTGTAGTGAGACAATTTTTTTTATTATTATTATTTGACCTCACTGTATAAAATGACCTGTGGTGACCTCTAGGATAATCACAGCCTCATAAAACTTTACAGCCACAAACTAGAGACCTAGAGCATTCAGAGGATGGATGGCTTTACTAGCTAGATTGACAATAAGGGGGTTTCTGAGCAGTTCACACAACAGAAGTGCTCGACATCCAATAGCCGAAAAATGCAATTCTTGCAGAAATCTCCAAACGTTAAAAGTTTTTGATCCCAAATCACAGCATGGTTTTTTCTATGGTGTTACTCAAGGTCTTGGTGTCTTAATGTGGTATTTTGGAGGGATTATTGATCATTTTTATCAATTCTCAAGTAGAAAAAATGGTTAAATTTAGCAACAAATTTGTGTAACAAATGGTATCAACCCAAAAATTGCTGCAACAACTTATGAGACATAATAGAGCATGGGGATGACTGTCATATACTTCTATCGTAATGCTTAGGTTTTCTAGTTTCATATGATTTCTTTGTCTTCACTCTAGCCCTTAAACTGAACCTACTACGACCTGTGAAAGACAGTAAAGTCAGTAGGGATCGCGTGTCTCAGGAATATTGTTTTTGTGATCTTTGTCAAACTTTGAATAAATGTAATTTTACTAGAAGTTGTAACCTGTAACAGCTGAAACCAGCAGCCTTCCAGCTATCAGGATTAATTTAGACCAGAAATGATGATGCTTCCTCCAGAGCAATAATTTATGACTAGATCAAATTATCTTGTCCATTAACGTCATGGCTCCACTGGCTTCTGAGGAATGTTCAAAAGTGTTGCTGACTAATGAAATTAGAGTCAGTTGCCATCAGTGAACTGAAGCCACTATTGTCAAAGAAAAGGAGTGTGGATGACACAATTATGCGCGAGACAAAAGTGTGTAATTAGACTGCTGTTCTTGCTTTTGGCGTGTCATTTGTACACCATGTAGTCTGTACTGACTTTAAATGCATCCATGTAAATATGGTACGCTCAGAGCTAGTGACGTAGATCAAAAGTGAGAAACACTGCGGATGGAGGGTGGGAGGGGAGATGGATGGGTCCAATAAACAGAGGACTTTCAACCAGGAGACCAACCAACAATGTGTTTGTGTTTCTAGTTATTTTAAGCCAAAACACAATGTTTTTCCCTAAACCTAAAGAAGTTGTAGTTTTGTTGTTTAAACATAAAGAAGTTGTAGTTTTGTTGTCTAAACCTAAACAAGTTGTAGTTGTGTTGCCTAAACCTAAGGAAGCATTTTTGTTTGTGTTCAAAAGGTGATGTTTTATTTAGTTTTACATGTTAGAACGTGTTGCTTTTAAGTTTCACTTTCATTTTTACAACGTAGTAGGTGTAGTAGGCCCCCACTGACCCACGTCTATGGTGCTTATAGTGACTGATAACACCTATTTAATGGCCTGATAACAGTCGAATTGGGTGTCCAGACGGGTTTTCCCTGTTATAATGAGAAAAGTCCCTCAAATATCCAACTCGTCCCTCATACATTTGATTAGACAACATTGCATGCGCCAACAGAGATTACTCTCTAGATTTATAGTTTGTGACTTCTTGGAAAGGATTTTAAGTCAGTTACACAGAAATATAGCTGTGAGGAATTATATGCATAATTGTGTGGCATTTTATGTGTTTATGTGTGGGTGTGTGTTTAGGGAGTAAACTATGACACACGGATGAATCACTTGTGTATTTATGATTGGGAGTTTGGTGGGAGCAGGTATAAATTCAGTGTGTGTGTGTGTGTGTGTGTGTGTGTGAACTCCTCGAGGGAATGTGTCAAGTGTTTTAAAGGTGTCAGTCAGGAATGGAGCTCACGGGCGTGGACGTATCCCACGATCCTCTGGGAGAAAGAATCAATTTCACAACCCAAATGATCTTTTCACTCTCTTAAACACACACACACATAAATCAGCCCAGTCACACAGCAGTTCATGAAACAGTCACGAAATTTAATATAATGATTTGCGTACATAGACACAAATTTCACTTTTTTTTCGTGATAGTCAGCACAAAATCAATTCGTATGTAATCCACGTAATCGTGAACCAGGAAGTATAAAGAGCGTCGAACTTGGCTGGGTCAAAACCTTCGCCCAGGAGACCGCTGTTCATGTCCCGTGTGAAACCAGAAGTCAAAGTTGATTTATTTGTCACGTAACTAAGCAGTTTTATTTTGAAAAGATTGGAGCGGACATTCATAGGTAAAGTAAAGTATATGGAAAAGTCCAAGTATACTTGGCTTATACTGAAAAGTATACAGAAAAGTATATTTGGCTAAGTACTATAAGTTCACTTAAGAAAACTTACAAGTATACTTGCAGTAAAAACTATTAAACTAGTAGTTTACTGAGAGTATTCTTTAAAGTGCACTTTCATAAACTAAAAAATTGGCTACAAGTATATAATTAACAGCATACCTATAAGTTCACTAGTTGAAACTAGTTGAAACTAGTTGTGTACTCACAGTTTACTACTCTTACATTTAAAGTACACTTAAAAGTATACTTTTATAAACTAAAATGTTTCTAAAATCTATACTTGAACTATAGTTAAGTTTACTTTATAAAATAAACATGAAGTATACTTCTTTTTTGTAAGGGCGTTCAGCTCATCTCTACTTTTTCTTTCCTCCGGTCGCTGTCTCTTCCCACCTCACTTCACTTTCTCTCACTTTCTCTCAGTTTCTCTCAGTTTCTCTCAGTTTCTCTCGCTCACTCTCTCTCTCTCTCTCTGTCACATGAATAAACGTACAGTTAGCACATAAATTCTCCGCTGTACATCTGTATACCAGGCAGGAACCTGCACGTCGCTGTACACACTCTGTTAATCTCCTCAGGCTTTACTGTACAGCTTTATTACTTCTTTCATGTGAGGAATGCCTTTGATTCATCATCTGAAACGTTGCACAACGTTATGCTCAGCAGCAGAACTGTAACCCTGCATACGTCAAAAAGCAGTCAACCGCAAGTTTAGTTTAGTTAACTAAGTCAGATATGTACAGAACCAACGTAACACAAGACGTCACAAATGTCACTAAAAACCATGTCAACGTAACTTCGAGAAAGTACCGATCTCCTGGTTAAAAGTCCTGTGTCTGTTGGACCCATCCACCATCAGCAGTCTCACATGTTATCCTGTGTCACTAGCTCTGAGCATAGCATATTCATGGTGTACAAATGACATGGCAAAATCAAAACGGCGTTCTTATTGCACACTAAATGCTTTTGTGAATTATTGTGTCATTCATACGCCTTTTCGGGCGACCGGGCCGATGTGCAAGGTCACTGCGTGCATTCAGATGACAGATTAAAAATAACCATACCAAATATTTCGATTTGGCAAGTCCTTAAAGGGGAACTCCACCACGTCACCTGAGTCAGCGTCGGTTGGGTCTAAAGACTACAAGTGAGAATAATCTGGAGGTGTGGAGTTTACCAGACGTCAATCGTCAATCACTGACCAGACAACCAGGTCTCACTCCCAACTCGTCAAATACCGCCGTTTGGTCGGCGCCCCCCGGCATCAGTAACCAACGCACATAGGCCCTTTAGCAACAGTGATGAACCGGGCTTTCAACTAACTCCAATGTAAACCCACCCGCTGTGTTATTCGATGGTCATGGAGTGTGACGTAGTATTAATAGCGTGAGAGTCCGTTCAGGGCGGGAGGGAAGGGAGGTGCACGGGTCAAACAAACACAGGACTTTCAACCAGGACACCGTTGTTGGTTCCACGAGTGAAACTAAAAGTAACGTTATTCTGTTGCGTCATGTCGTTAGTCGCTGCTGTTGTGAGGTTGCGTGCATTCGAACAACATACGCGTCTAGCACCCAGAGACTATAGTTACTCCGACAGACACATGACGGCTGAAGAAAGAGGAGCATGTTTGGAGCTATTTAGAGGGTGGTTTGTGCTTTTTTGTAGTTATTTGCACTAAAACAGTTTTAAAACATGAATTATTCTCAACAAATAATGTTTGCACTTTGTTTATTAAAAAAAAAATACTTTGCACATTCAATTTACAATAATAGAAAAACCTATTTTGTTATTTCCCTTTAAAAAGTGTTTTTTTTAACATGCATGTAATAAGTAATTAACAGTGGAAAGCAACATTAAAAGTACATAAAGTATTGTATTGATATCTTTGATTCTGGTCCTGTATTACTCGGTATCAGATTAAAACCACATTTTTGCGGTATCGCCCACCCCTACTTTTAACGGGAAGACCTGCAGTATCTGTGTATCTGTATTTTTACACACACACACACACACTCACACACACACACACACACGCACACACACACGCCCTAACGGATGCCGGAGCTTCTCTCTGCCTTATATGGCCGTTCCTGTGAAACAGTGCTCTTATACACGTGAGGGTTGTTAAAACCGTTTCTGCCGGCCGCAAGATCATGTTACAGTTACACACACACACACACACAGTGAGAAGCAGGGCGTGCATGAAACAGCTGCTGCAAGCCAAGACACTTCTCTGGAAAAGAGTAGAGAGGAAGGATAGAAGGAGGGAACAGACGAAGACAGAAAAGAATGGAGGTATAAAAGAGGAAAGAAGGAAAAAAGGAGAAGTTGGTATAGAAAAGGAGAAAAGAGGGAAGTATCTATGCATGAAAGAAAGGATAGAAAAAGGATGAAATGAACAGTAATAATCTGAACAGAAGGTATGACTGAGTTATGGATGGAGGGATGAAGAAGATGACGGAGGGATGCAGGTCAGGAGGTTAAAGGCTTTTCACAGAAGCACTGACAGTTTTACAAGGAACAACAAGCTGCAGCAGGATGTCATAAACACTTTAGCTGTATTCAAAACCGCCTACTGCATACTACTGAGAAACGCAGTACGCAGTATACAGAACATACTGCGTTCCTCAGTAGTATGAATCAGCTAAAGTGATGTATTTGCAGTATGCTAGACGAGGCTTTAGCCTTTAAACCAGCTCTTAAAGCACTGCACAAAAAAACAAACTCGTACCACTATTACAATATTATCGACAACTTTGATTTTTTTGTTTACGTTATTTATGTTTACTTCATAAGATACAGCAGGTTTAAACTATTTATTCTAACAGCTCATAGTGAAATGAGACAAACAGGATCATCAACGAGGAGAGACGGGAAATATAAAACATTGATCCACAACATTTACTCAAACTTCTTTTTCAGTTACAGCAACTAAACATTGGACTGAACTCCCACACCACCCACCCCGACTTCCTCTCTACGCGGCGTTTGCTGTTCTTTACATTCCCTGGTTCACAATTACGTTAATTACACACAAATTGATTTTGAGGGATATACAAATACGAATTACAGTGCATTACATTTCGTACATATCACTACTAACGGTGTATGAGAACAGCCTGTGGGGTAACGTTAGAATTGTTGTAGTGGGCAGGTGGCATGTTGTTGGTGTCATGGTGTTTTTATTTTATCGCCAGTGGAACGCAGTATACTTACTCACGTATTGTACTTAAGTACAACTTTGAGGCACTTGAACTTTACTTGAGTATTTCCATTGCCTGCTACTTTTACTCCACTACTTTTTGGAAGACGATATTGTACTTTTTACTCCACTACATTTATAGAATAAATAAATAAACTAATAAATGAAGATGTATTATTATAGATTACATCAGTATAGAAGTAGTTAAAATTAGCTCCACCTTTACCAGCTGCAACATTAAAGTGATGAACACATTAATGCAGCACTTATTTTAATGTGTTATGTAAGATGTTATTATTATTATTCTGAGCCATTCTGCATAATGAGTTTAAGTATATGGTGATGCTAATACTTACTAAGTGCTTTTACTTAAGTAAGATTTTGAACTTAACAGAGTATTTTTACGCTGTGGTATTTCTATGTTTACTTACTGTAAGTAAAAAATCTGAGCACTTCTTCTGGTTTCCTGCTGCACTGATACGGGGTATTGTTGGATTTTTTCATTATTTCTCAATGATTAATACATGTTTATTCTACTACTGAAGTAATGAAGAGTCACTTGTACTGTTAGAGCCTCTAGTTGAGTTGAAAGAGTCTATTATAGGACAAACATCCTGTAATAATTCATTCACTACGGTGTCTGTTTAGAGTTCTGCATTCGTCACTCTGCATCATTTCTTTACATTTCAGTACCGTGAATGTTTCTGCATGCTGATGAATTATCAGGAGACTGAAGTCATTCATGGATCTCGATTATCTCTGGATTACTTTGCATTAGATGACATACTACTGTACTTCCTTCCTTAATGTCAGCGTGGAAACCCTTCAGTGTAATTCAAAGAATGTGTGAGACAAGTTTTAACACACAACTCAGCTTCAGGGATGCGTTAACCCTCTGAGACCCGATCCTGACTGACTTTACTGTCTTTCAGAGGCTCTAGTAGGTTCATGGTTGGTACCATTGGTCTTACTAACTTGTTGAGAAGGAGGCTAAATAGCGCTTCAAATTTGGGCAAAATTTTAGCGAGGAAAAACTGTCATGGTCATTTTCAAAGAGGTCCCTTGACCTCTGACATCAAGATATGTGAATGAAAATGGATTCTACGGAGCTCCCCTTTATAGACATGCCCACTTTATGATAATCTCATGCAGTTTTTTTCATTCAGTATAAATGCATTCTATAGATGTCTCCTATTCTAAAATGGTGTGTTTGAATATTTCTTCATACTGGGGTCCCTAAACGGTTTTGAATTACATCAATTGGGTATCACTGAGACTTGTGGATCCAACGAAACTTGACCTCACTGTATAAAATGACCTGTGGTGACCTCTAGGATAATCACAGTGTCATGAAACTTTACAGCCACAAACTAGAGACCTAGAGCATTCAGAGGATGGATGGTTTTCCTAGCTAGATTGACAATAAGGGGGTTTCTGAGCAGTTTACACAACAGAAGTACTCGCCATCCAATCACCGAAAAATGTAATTCTTGCAGAAATCTCCAAATGTCAAATGTTTTTTATCCCAAATTACAGCATGGCTTTTTCTATGGTGTTCCTCAAGGTCTTGGTGTCTTAATGTGGTATTTTGGAGGGATTATTAAACTTTTTTATCAATTCTCCAGTGGTAAAAAATGGTTAAATTTAGCACCAAATCTGTGTAACAAATGGTATCAACCCACAAATTACTGCAACAACTTATGAGACCATCATATACTTCGATCATAATTTCTGATTAATGACTAGAACAACTTTTCATACAGTGCTGTGCTGCATCTCAAATTAATCTTCAGGTTTCCAGCTTTCAGATGATGTACATCACTTCTATGTGACATCTACTGTTGACCTGCTATCTCCCCCTAAAGACCCCCTGAACCCCCCTAAAGAAGACTAAAACGGATCTATCGTGGGTCTCAGGGGTTTAAGGGTGTTGGTCATGTGTGTGTGGGGGAGGAGTGGGGGACTTACAGTATGGGGTTGTTACAAGTACCGGGAAGCAGCACCCGTATAACAGTTACTGTAATGTCCTGAAAAGAAGGAGTCCATTTCATTAACTGTGTGTGCTTTCTCATTTCATAAATCCCCCTTTCACTGCTTTATTGTGAAGCACGCTACCTCAGTTAGATTCCTATAGGAAGTTTGGAAAAAGGTTTTATTTTTTCCCAGCTTGAACTCAACCTTCCATGATGTTCCAGGTATTCAATGAAGCCAAAGAGAAAGGAGGAGTGAAGTGAAAGACAGAGAGAAATAGGTCGATGGATGTGGCGAGAGGAGCAAACAGCTCTCCCTGCTCATCCATCATTGTATAAATGTCAAAAACAGCTACGCTTGCAACACACACACACACAAACACACACACACACATACACCGATGAGCACTGTACAGAGACATGCACACACTCAGACAAACAAGCAGGAACACACAACTCTTTTAAACACACATTTATTCACACACACACACACAAGCACACTCCCGACTGGCCTCAGCGGCTTCCAGCTCGCAGGAATTTCAGCGTCAGCAGCAGCAGCAGCAGCCCTGAAACAGCAACACCATCAACGGACGCTAGTCAGTTTTAATGTGTTGTACATAAACTGAGAAAACCATAAGCACCGTCGTAGTAATGGCATGTATTTGCCACAGTAATCACAAGTCCTTTTGCATGCAATAAGAACACCGTTCTTGCTTTTGGCGTGTCATATGTACGCCATATAGTCTATTTGGCTTGTTGCGGCAGTCGTTGTTACACGGTGGTCGGGCACACTCCGATTACATTACGTACCCACCGTCGTTTTGTTCTTTTTTTACAGAAATAAAAGTTCATTTTGGCATATCAGCGCCGAGTCATCAATACAAAGTCGAACGAGGGATGATACAAACTGAAAGTGAAAGTGTCTGCTTCGTACGGAGCCTCAGGAGTCAGATTTCACACACAGGACGAGAGAGAGTTGACAGACAAGACGATGGCGGAGGATTTGGTGTCGAAGCGAAAAGCAAAAGCTCCTATTTGGCAATATTTCAGATTTAAACCCGGCATCAACGACCGGCGCTCTTCCTCTCTGGTCCTCTCTCTAGGTTCCATGATGGAGAGGAAGTTGTGTTGCTCTGGCACTGTTATCTGGCGTGGAGAGGAGGTTGTGTTGCTCTGGCTCTATCTATCTGGCGTGGAGAGGAGGTTGTGTTGCTCTGGCTCTATCTATCTAGCGTGGAGAGGAGGTCGTGTTGCTCTGGCTCTATCTATCTGGCGTGGAGAGGAGGTTGTGTTGCTCTGGCTCTATCTATCTGCCGTGGAGAGGAGGTCATGTTGCTCAGGCTCTATCTGTTTGGCGACGCCGGGAAGCTGCTTGACATCCTCGTGGATCCACCTTCTCACATATGTTCACATTATATGTATTATTTTTTGTCATATGGATTGTCTATGTTGTATTTTCATTATGTTGTTACTCTGTACACGTGTCATCTATTGCACGTCTGTCCATCCTGGAAGGGGGATCCCTCCTCTGTTGCTCTTCCTGAGGTTTCTAACATTTATTTCCCTGTTAAAAGGTTTTTTTTGGTTAAGTTTTTCCTTATCCAATGAGAGGGTCGTCCTGTAAAGGACAGAGGGTGTTGTATCCTGTACAGATTGTTAAGCCCCCTGACGAAAATTTGTGATTTGTCATTTTGGGCTATACAAATAAAATTGACTTGTCTTGACTTCCTGGGGGCTTGGTTTGATCGCCAGAGATTTAGTGAGATTTCTGTTTTTTTAGTGGGACTCTTGTTGTTGATGAATGAATCTGTTAGTGTGTGGTGTGCTGTTTCTCTCCACACACTATAGGAACAGAACTGTTAAATTGAACACAACATGTCGTTAAGTGAACATTGACTTGGTTGCACACAGGACACAATAGCGGTCTCCTGGGTCAAAGTGTTTGTTTGACCCGTCCATCCACCCTTTCTCGCTCTTTATACTACGTCAGCTGCTCTGAACGTCTAATAATGACGTGGATGGGTTTACATTTGAGTTAGTTGAAAGCCTGGTGCGTCTCATACAGACGCTAAAGGGTGTCTTCGGTATCAGACACAGAGGGGCGCTGACCATTTAGCGTCGGTATTTGGCGAGTTGGGAGTGAGACCAGGTTGTGGTGGCGCGAGAGGAAACATGTCTGGACATGAGCCGAGCAGAAAGATAGAGAGAGAGACCCTCACTTTGTTATGAGAGAGAGAAAGAGGGGAGACAGAAAAAAAAACATGCAGATGAACTCTTCATTGTCTCCGGCTGACACGTCCTATTAAGCCGTCTAATACGTCAACTTTTATTTCTGTTCTGTAACACGAACACAAAGACATGGAGACACAATAGAGCGTCAGGCTGAACGACCGCGAACAAAAGAAGTCAGCAGTTCTGTTTCACTGACCTCCCATTGCTCTGAGTGTGTGTGTGCGTGTGTGTGTGTGTGTGTGTGTGTGTGTGTGTGTGTGTGTGTGTTACATCCATGGCCATAACACACACACAGGAAAAAGGAAGTTTCTCCACTTGTTTTAACCGCCTGTTGGTCAGATGGGAGGAAGGAAGACGACTGATATCACTAATAGGGATACATGTTGCAAAGGTCAAAGGTCATGACCAGGCTCTATATTTACCTTCATCATCATCATCATGTTATGTTTCGTCACACCGTTTGTTTCTCTGAGTCACGTCTGACTCACCTGAGTGAAGACTCACCTGGATCCGTGTGTTTATATGACACAGTTTCTTTAGCAGCGACCCGTTTAGCAGGTCAAAACAAGGATAAATAACAGGATGCAAACTAAAACAGGATATTCTAAAATCATAATCAGCCCGTTCTCATTCCCAGGGCGTCGAAAAAAAAGAGTCCAACGAAGATCCTGGGGATCTCCAGGTGAATAATCTACCGGCATCATTTCCACTCAGTCAGCGTAAATCAAGTCAAATCTATATTTGGAAGTGATCTTTAATTAAATAATTTTCCCCAAAACTTTTAAGCTGCTAAATGATTTAAAACATTATGATATTCTCTAATCGCATTATTAAATGATGAATATATTTACAAATGCAGACATAATTAATGAAAATGTGTCATTCAGTTTATGTATAGTGCATTTAATCCAAAGAGTCTCTGCACACTTTACAGGTTAAAATATATCAGACACGGTTTGACTGATCCGTCCACATCGATAGAAAGTATTATTTATGAAGTACTGTCAATTTTATTTTGAAAGTACGTCACATTTAAAGGTCCCATGTTTTTTATTATAAAGCGGGCTTAAGTTCTATATAAATACTCTTAAAGTATCGAAACGCTCAATCCACAGGGAAATACACACAGCCCGTATTCAGAAACTCTGCATTTGAAACAAGCTGTCAGGATTTCTCTCCATTTGTGATGTCACAAATATACAATATTTAACCCATTATACGGTTTTAAACGTAACGTTCTAAATGTGTCCCAGTTTATTCCTGGTTGCAGTGTATGTGAATGACATCAGCTGACAGACATGGACCAATTCTGTTGCAATTTCGTCGCAATTTCATCGAAATGCGCTAAAACGGAGCGTTTAAGACAGAGGGTAAATACAGGCATATTCAGGCCAACAGTATGAGGAAAATAAAGTTTTTTTTTAACATTACAGCATGTAAACATGTTCTAATAGAAACACAAAATACAAGTATGAACCTGAAAATGAGCACAATAAGGGACCTATAAGACTAATTAGAAGGACTCCCCACCACCTGTTCACGTCCCTGATCACCTGACCTCCGCGCCCACCTGCACACCTGCTCCTCATCCCCTCATCAGCTCCTCACTTTATATCTACCTGCCTCGTCCAAGCTGTAGCAGCTCAGCATTTGTTTTCTGCTTCGTTTTTTTTAACCCAAACAGGAAGCCCTTTTACTAAAATAACTTATGCCACTTTTGATTGTTCTTTTTTCAACAACAACGAGGAGTTTATTTCATGTCAATTTAAGTGCAGAAAATCCACCTAAAATGCTCCTTTGGTTAAATGACCAAGACTGTAAATCTTCTCGTCACTAAACTGCGGTTGTTAAAAACTGTACAAAATTCCAGCTGCTTCCGACAGCCGGCCGGCGTCTGAGCTTTAATCTGCCGCCAAAGAAAAACAATAAAAGTTGAGAGTTGACAGACAGCCAGGCAGTGAAAGTCATACCTGCAGTATGTGTCACTCATTCACACATATGATCATTGTCATACTGAAACCAGCTCTCTCACACACACACTCACAGTCATTGTGAAACCAGTTCTTGAGTGCTGATAATCCCATTAAACTCACCATTTTCCTCTCTGAATCAGAGCAGAAGAACCACAGACGGTTTCAGAGATTGAGGCTGCAGAAACACTCCTTTACGTGGATTAGTCAGAAGAGATTGTGGCACCTTTGTGCCTCATAAAAAGTGTGAGAAATGTGGATTTTTTTATGTCACTATTAAAATAAGAAAAGCTGCCAGAAAAAATCTAAACACTAGATGTGAAGGAGACGACACTCCCACATGAAAGGCTGCAAAATACATGTGAAAAACACCCTTTTACATATACTTTTGTGCAATTTTGTTTTAATCTGGCTCTTTGTTTGGTGCCATGTCATTGTTCTGACAACCCAATAGTCCAAAAAATGCACCACTGGACCGAAAGCCCATGAGACCGACAGCCTGTTATTCCGAAAACAAACATGCATTGTCCCAAATTCCCGTTGTTCTAGAAACACACACTCTCCCTTTACCGCTGTCTCAATGCACGGGCTTACCGGGGCTCAAGTTCCCCGTGTGAAACCAGAGGTCAACATTGATTTATTTGTCAAGTAACTTAAGTTACAGCACTTCCGGAGTTATTTTAACCCAAACCGCGATCTTTTCCTAAACCTAACTAAGTAGTTTTGTTGCCTAAGCCTAACCAAGTCGATCTTATCCTAAACCTGAGTAGTTTTATTTTGAAAAGACTGGAGCGGAAATTGACATTTGTAGGAAAACGCATATAAAATAGATTGTTGAAAGTCGTGCTGAGCGTCTCGAAAAAAAAGGGAAATTCCAGTCTATGTACACTAATCAAATAGATTAAATTTAGCGACTATTTCACGAACTGCTGTGAGACTGAGTTGTAAAATAAGTATGTAAAATACTACGGAAAACAGTTCTCATTGTGAATGTAAGTGGATGAATGGAGGGCGTGTCAGAGAAACAAATCTCCTTGGATAAATAAAGATTAGTCACTATATACCAAGAACACCAGCAGCAGCAGCACCAGCATAACCTCCCAGCCACCTCTGGCTGACAATAGCACCGCTGTTAATGTTTTACACCGTTACATCATAAAACTCACAGGAACTGTTTGCACTGTGTCTCTGATCAGTTCCCAGAAAAGGAAACTGATATCAAAACCTTCCACAGGCTACAACAGCAATCACCTATATCACCTAAAGCTTTTCATTTAAATATTCAAATTAACAAACACTACGAAGAAACTGAAGAAAGTGATGCAATAAAGTCACAATCACATCATCGTTTGGCCTCGTATGAATGTTTTTAAAGTCAGACTCTTACAGTAGTACAGTCAAAATTAAAGTTTTGTATATTGTAGTGTGAAAAGCTGCATTTTTTTCTTTGTATACTCTTTTTAAATGCAACAATGATTAAAATCAGTTTAACAAATACAGCATAACAGAATTTCCTGTTAAATTACAGTAAACTATTGGCAGCTGTTCCCAGTAGTTTACTGTTACTGTAATTTACTTCAACAATTTATTACTGTTGAATTTATGACAGTATTTTACAGTAGAATGTGAGGTTTACATTGTAATACTGCAGCTGGGCCTGCCAGTAATATACTGTATTTCTACAGTTATAATCTACATTAATAGTTTCTAACTGTGACAGAACTCTATTTCCATATTTGTATTAATAAAAAGTACTGTAAATTGCAGACATACACTGTAAATAACAGCTCTCACCTCTCTCAACATGTTCAAACAAAAGCTGCAACAAGTCATAGTTGACTGCTGTACTTGCTGACCAGCCCTCACTTCTCTCTCTCTCTTCCATTTTTACAAAGTACATCCAGTAATCCGCCTTTTTTTGTACATAGTGTTTGTTAATTTACCTATGCTGTTTTTAGCCATTTTCTCATGTGTTTGTCATACTGTATTGTATCTGTGCTGTTTGTGTCACTTGTGTGGACTGTGCTACTGCCTCTTGGCCAGGTCATCATTGTAAATGAGAATTGGTTCTCAATTGATTTTACCTGGTTAAATAAAGGTCAAATAAAAAAATAAAATAAAATAAGAGGATGAGATGAGTGCCAGTTTTATGGAACTGAACATTTATTAAAAGGCAGCATTGTATGACAAATGATGTTTTATTTGTTTTTTACTTAAAATTTATTTTGCAAATAAAGCATCCAAATCTGAACTATATTTTGGAAGAACAGTACATCGCTGTTAGAATTTAGCAGTATTTTTAAAGTAATTTACAGTAACAGTCTCAATGCAGCAATTAATGTGTTATTGAAGCTATTTACGGCCGATTATTAGCATTAAGAGTCTGTGAAATGACTGTAAACAAACCCCGACACAAACGAGGAGGACTCTAAAACCACATAATGCTGTTTCAGCAGGTTATCAGCAGGTTTATTGTATATTTCAATTAATGTAAATTGTATGATGTATGAGGCAGTTAAGCAGCAAACAGTTGGTCATTTTAACAATCATAAGTCAGTATACAGTCATAAAATCGTACCGTAGAAACACACATCATTATACTCTATATATATATATATATACACTGTGTGCACAATTATTAGGCAAGTGAGTATTTTGACCCTATCATCATTTTTATGCATATTTTCCAACTCCAAGCTGTATAAACTTGAACACTTATTGGATTTAAGCATATCAGGTGATGTGTATTTGTGTAATGAGGGAGGGTGTGGCTTAAGGAGATCAAAAACCTATATCAAGGTGTGCATAATTATTAGGCAGCTTCTTTTCCTCAGGCAAAATGGGCCAAAAAAAAGATTTAACTGACTCTGAAAAGTCAAAGATTGTAAAAAGTCTTTCAGAGGGATGCAGCACTCTTGAAATGTCTAAGATACGTGATCACAGAACCATCAAACGTTTTGTTGCAAATAGTCAACAGGGTCGCAAGAAACGTGTTGAGAAAAAAAGACGCAAATTAACTGCCAAAGATTTGAGAAGAATCAAACGTGAAGCTACCAGGAACCCGTTATCCTCCAGTGCTGTCATATTCCAGAACTGCAACCTACCTGGAGAGCCCAGAAGTACAAGGTGTTCAGTGCTCAGAGATATGGCCAATGTAAGGAAGGCTGAAACCCGACCACCACTGAACAGGACACATGAGTTAAAACGTCAAGACTGGGCCAAGAAATATCTGGAGTCAGATTTTTCAAAGGTTGTATGGACTGATGAGATGAGAGTGACTCTTGACGGACCAGATGGATGGGCCCATGGCTGGATCAGTAACGGACACAGAGCTCCACTTCGACTCAGACGCCAGCAAGGTGGAGGTGGGGTACTGGTATGGGCTGGTATTATTAAAGATGAGCTAGTTGGACCTTTTCGGGTTGAAGATGGACTCAAAATCAACTCCCAAACCTACTGCCAGTTTTTAGAAGACACTTTCTTCAAGCAGTGCTCCAGGAAAAAGTCTGAATCTTTCAAGAAGACCATGATTTGTATGCAGGACAATGCTCCATCGCATGCATCGTAGTACTCCACTGCATGGCTAGCCAGTAAGGCC
Source organism: Sebastes umbrosus (assembly GCF_015220745.1). Taxonomy (NCBI): domain Eukaryota; kingdom Metazoa; phylum Chordata; class Actinopteri; order Perciformes; family Sebastidae; genus Sebastes; species Sebastes umbrosus. Next base: position 7,468,789 of record NC_051269.1, read on the forward strand.
TTACAGATGAAAGAATAATGACATGGCCCCCTTCCTCCCTTGACCTAAACCCTATTGAGAACTCGTGGGCCCTTCTTAAACGGGAGATTTACAGTGAAGGAAACCAGTACACCTCTCTGAACGGTGTCTGGGAGGCTGTGGTTGCTGCTGCACAAAAAGTTGATCGTCAACAGATCAAGAAACGGACAAACTCCATGAATGGAAGGCTTATGACTGTTATTGGAAAGAAGGTTGGCTATATTGGGCACCGATTATTTTTTTTAAATGTCAGAAATGTTAATTTGTAAATTTTGAGTTGTTTGTTTATTATTCTCACTTTTACAGATGAAAATGAACAAGTGAGATGGGAAAATTATCGTTATTCATTTAGTTGCATAATAATTCTGAACACTAATAGTTGCCCAATAATTGTGCACACATAGATATTCTCCTAAGAAAGCCAAAACCTCACTTTTACTTTCTTAAATATTCAGGTTTGAGGTTTATTAACATTTTGGATTGACCGAGAGCACTGTAGTTGTTCAATAATAAAATTAATCATCAAAAATACAGTTTGCCTAATAATTGTGCACAGAGTGTATATAAGTTGTATAAGCAGTGGTAACTGTTCCAAGAACATTTCTATTTGTCTCTGAACAGGATTTGCGGTTCTTGTTTGATGTGTTATTTAAATAATGGCGAGCCCATTAGGTTGTAAACACAGCGGGGATAAATTATTACACGCAATGAGTCAGTTAAGTTTCTTTAATGCTTCACAGGCGATCCACGCCCGCCTCAACAAATATGGAAATCCACATGAAATCCATTGTCACACAGTCGGGTCTGTTGGCTGTAAATCATTTTACAACTTTCCTGCCTGACGAGGAGGAGGAGGAACAGGAAGTGCTTATTTGGTCAATACACAGTGCAGAACATAGACATACACAGTATACATGAACACAATGTGGAGAAACAGACTGATTATCAGGCTTGTAGAATATTCCTGTGACATTACCTGAGACGACAGACTGAATCATTTTATGTGTTTTATGAATAATTATGTCCTAAAGGCTGAATGTGAGAATAAATGACTTGTTAAACTGGATGGTTTTTGTTGCATCATTGCAGTGAAGCATCTTTTCAGTTGACGATATTAAAATAAGGCAGATAACCATCTGAGTATCACTTAATGTAAATTAAACGTTAATATTCAAGATACGATGGAGTGTAGGCAGTTAAAGGAAACAAAACTGTTATTTGCCGATTAGACAGAATTTCCCTCCAACCGTCATCCTGCCTGACAGGTGTGGACCAACACACCTGTAAATGTTCTACCGTCTTATATAAAAGGTGTGTGTGTGTGTGTGTGTGTGTGTGTGTGTGTGTGTGTGCGTGTGTGCGTGTGTGCGTGTGTGCGTGTGTGTGTGTGTGTGTGTGTGTGTATTTGCATCTACATCACAATCTAAAGTGGCGGGAAATTTGCTGGCCAGCTGACATGCCGGTTTAGAGGGACGAGCACTGTAATCCTGCACACTGTTTTATTATGATCAGCTGTTTGTCTCTTTTATTCACTGAACAGATCCTACTGAAATACATTTACTCCACTTCTTTACTATCTATTGCAGCTTTCCATACCAGACATATCAGGGTTTATGTCAGTATCAGTGTTTGAACTGTAATATGAGAGAGTGCAGTGTGGAGTAAAGTTCACATGAACTCAGTGAACCTGAAGCACTTTCTCACCTCTCCGTCTCTCTCTGGTGTTTTTAAACTCATGTGAAGACTCGCTGCAGGCGTTTCTCTTTCTAAAGTCACTGTTACTGACTTTTTGTCGTTTGTTATTGACAGAAAGTCAATAACAAAAAGTCAATAACAACTCATTGAACAACTCATTGAAACAGCAAAAACATTATTTAAGGACATGTGAAGCCGCCCGGATTACATTTTCTAGTAACATAATGAGGACATGTCACAACGCATCTGGCAAGTCGCAAAAATCAGCCAGTTTCTGCTTGTATGACTACAGCATTATTCATATTTTTGTGGTTATGTTAGGCAATCATAGCACTTGGTTAAGGTTGGGGAAAGATCCTGGTCTGGTTTAATACAGTAAATATTCACAGGGACTTGAAACCAACCGAACAAAAAAAAATGTTGGCATTGTACGTTTCTGCAAACCACGACATACGCTGAATGGCAACATTTCTTAACCAAAAATTTCATATCAGCCTCGTGTCACGCTTACAGAAATGCACAATGTCACGAAGTTAATGTTGTGAAATGATTGGTTTGGGCAAAAACGTAACGCAGTAACGCAACTCAACGTAACACAAAGCAGCGTAACACAACACAGCGTAACACAATGCAATGTAACACAACGCAACGTAACACAACGCAACGTAACACAACGCAACGTAACACAACGCAACGTAACGCAACGCAACGCAACGCAACGCAACGCAACGATGCAACGCAACGACGCAACGCAACTACGCAACGCAACTACGCAACGCAACTACGCAACACAACGACGCAACAAAGCAAAGCAACGACGCAACGCAAAGACGCAGCACAACGAAGCAGCGCATCAACGGATAGCAAAGCTACAACGGAACGCAACAACGGAACACAACCTCGGAACGCCACAACGGAATGCAACAACGAAACTCAACATAGAAACTGTAAAACTTTACTCCTACACTTGACACTATATTTTTACATGTGAAATGCTTTGAACACTAATATCTAAAATATAATATTATAATATTTGTACCTATTGTATGTCCTTTGGGCGTAGGTTTTATATACACCATTAGAAGTTTCTACCACACCCTCACACGTATTTTACATTCCTTTCATGTGAATTGTATTTTACTGACTTTTTATATGTGTGAAACAAATAAACATAAACATGTATTTGGTGTAGTCTGAGGTTATGTCAAACAGCAATATCGGCTCAAGTGTTGGGATTAAACATCACAATTATGATCCTGTAGGCATCCAGGAGTCCCCTCTGTCTGAGGGGAGACCCACAGTCTTTTAACCCCGTTCTCTTGCGCCCCCCTCAGGTCACACCTGACGGACGTTCGTTTGTCAGCTGCTGTGTTTCAGATCCACGTCAGCACTCTGGAGCTGCACCGACAGTTAATGTGTAACTGCTGTGTGTCTGATGTACCTGACCAAGGTCATAGCAACTAGAGTGTGTGTGTTTTACACATGTTATCATGTTCTAAAAGAGTGTACCAGGTGTGTGTGTGTGTGTGTGTGTGTGTGTGTGTGTGTGAGCTACTCTATCGGCGTTACATCAGGACACCGGGTCATGTTGACCATCTGGGAAATATTCACATCCATTTCTCCTGAATTTTAAATGCAGCCATCTTTCATGAGCATGATACATGTTGAGGGAAACGTTACGCTGTCTGGATTCTTTTGTTTAACTCTTTTGAGCAGATGGAAGTACAGATAATCTTTTGACAACACAGAGGACTCTTTTGCTTTGCACATATTACGTTTTTTCCTGGTCGCCTGCAGCACCCTGCACTCCTAGTTTTTTGTCTATACTGCCCAGTTCAATTTCAGCTGGCTCTGCTAAACCATGCCAGGTCTGGTTAAAATCTAGAAGCACCTGGTTCAGGTTAGGGAAAGATCGTAGTCGTGGTTGTCCATTTAAAAAGTCTAAACGCACTGCTGAGTGAATTTTTTTATGCTGAAAATTCTCCAAAAAGCTAATGACCTGATTTAGATGCAAAATAAAAACGACAGTAGTCTTTCAACAAAGGTGGAATGTGACTAAAGGCTGGCCTGCACTAACAGATGTTTCAGATGTTACCAGATGTGTAAAATGTGAGAGAGCCCACACATAACGGACAGGTTGTGTTAAATTGAACAGTTTAGTTCCTGTAGTGTGTGGAGAGAAACAGCAACACCACACACTAACAGATTCATTCATCAACAACAAGAGTCTAACTAAATCTCTGGCGATCAAACGTGACTTTAGTGTAAACAAACATGGCGGACGACGGGCAGGAAGAATTAGTGAGGTTAGTTTTTACTTTGTACTGAATATTGAGGACTTCTTCAGTCAGCTTGGTTCTCTATTGGCTATCGTTCTTTCCTACGTGACTGCGTCATCGGCTGTCCTCGGGGTTCCCCACACACTACAGGATATCCCATCGGAAATATTCAACATGATTAATATTTACGAAATCGGTGCGTCCAGGATGGACTTCAGAGCTGATCGGGGGATGTAAAAGTACTCGTAACATACCTCACACCACAGGAACAATCAGAACTCTGCTGACCATCATCAGGAGGAATCAGGACCAGAATCAGCTGGATTCTGGTGTAGTGTGGGTAGTACCTTTCCTCCAGTACTGTTCTGTTACTCTACTTTAGTATTTCCATGTCTGCTTTTTAAAGGGGACCTATTATTAATAGGTTCTTGGTACCAGTTCTTACAGTAACGATTCTGACAGCAGAATTTATTGAGTAAACTAGAAGAAAAACTAAAAGCTCAAACTCCAGCGTTTGTGGTATTTCCTCAAATCTTGAAATCATCTGCTGGGGATGGAATAACTGTTAAAAGAAAAAATCATTTTGTGATGTAAGATCCTGAAATATGTGGAGTACTCTCCAAACCTCAAACTCTTACCCAACTTCAGAACATCCAGTCTTTTCCCAACCGCAACCTGAAAATGAGTTTCATAACAGATGCAGGGAGTCAAACTGCAGTTACTGTAAAACTCTTCAGACTGGAGCCCAGATTATCTGGTACCATCATCAGCGATTCTGCTGGAACAACACCTGGCATCCTCTGTTGCCATGGAGACAGTCCAAACCACACTGGGGCTCATTTTCTCAAAACACTTTTCACAATCGACAAATCCACACACCCAAAGAGCAAAAACACCTCAAACTGTACGGTATATCCTGCAGAATGAAGTATTCAAAACTACATAAACACTTTATTCATATTATACACACTACACTGTTGTGCTCAATCAAAATCACTTTCTTTAGTGGGCTCTGTCATAATAATAGTTCTGAGATTTTTGTGCGTTGTATGGACCACGGTTGGCACGACGGTGGAGGACACCATTACCAAACATACTTATATTAATGAGAAGTGAAAGCCAGTTGTTTGTTCCATTGCAATGTCAGGTCTCAGCAGCAGAGCTACGCTTCCGCCATTTTGGACTGAAAGAGACTACCAGACGCCAGTAAAACGTCCGCCTACAATATTTCTATTCTATTGTTACATATATAATGTCTCTACTGAAATGTCCTATGTAACAATAAAAATATTATAAATATTCAAACTATTATAACTATTTACTTATCTATTTATTCAACTTTTTGCCCGGCTGCTTAAGAGCATAAAGTGAGCGATGGACATAAATGGAAGTTAGAAAAATCCAGCACACAGATTTGAGAAGAATCTCAAACTTTTTCATGTCAAGGATCCAAAATGAAGTCCAATAGACCACAGACCATGGATGTAGAAGAAGGTCCAATAGACCACAGACCATGGATGTAGAAGAGGGTCCAATAGACCACAGACCATGGATGTAGAAGAAGGTCCAATAGACCACAGACCATGGATGTAGAAGAGGGTCCAATAGACCACAGACCATGGATGTAGAAGAGGGTCCAATAGACCACAGACCATGGATGTCGAAGAGGGTCCAATAGACCACAGACCATGGATGTAGAAGAGGGTCCAATAGACCACAGACCATGGATGTCGAAGAGGGTCCAATAGACCACAGACCATGGATGTAGAAGAGGGTCCAATAGACCACAGACCATGGATGTCAAAGAGGGTCCAATAGACCACAGACCATGGATGTAGAAGAGGGTCCAATAGACCACAGACCATGGATGTAGAAGAGGGTCCAATAGACCACAGACCATGGATGTAGAAGAGGTTGTGTTCTGTGCTTTTGCTCTGCGTGTTAGTAAATAGCTACTCTAATAACGCCATTAAATCCTGTTGATGTCATGCTACTAGCTCTACTAGCTACTGGCCGATAGCCGGTTGTTTGGGAACAGAGAAGTTAATACATCCACCACGGTACAGGCTGACAGCATACAGCCCATGGGTGTATTAGAAGATAATAAAAGTGATGAATTACAGCCAATATATCCATTATTACAGCCGCATACAGCTAGCAGGAAGCTGTCATATGAGCGTGCAGGGCGGTGCGGTCCCGTGGGTCTGATGACCGTTCATTATGGCGAGGAAAATAACTCTGGATTCAGCTGTTAGTTCATTTTACTACTTTTAGGACATCATGATTTAAATGAGGGATATTCTAGTGTTCCTACTGGGAAGTTGATTTATATCCTCTGATTTACAGACGTCTCTTTATTCATCCATGGACACAGACTCATTGGTGTTTTCAGTCCAAAATGGCAAAAAAAAGCAGCAGAGTTTCGGCTCTTTGCTTCTGTACTTTTTGCCGTTACTAAACTAAGCTAACTAAACTAACTCTGATCAGCTGGTCTGGATGCTTGAGTCAACTCAGAGTTCAGGGTCAAGTTCAGAGTTTGTTAAACCTTCTCTGGGTGGAAACCAAGTCAATAATCATCACAACACGTGATGTTGTTTTCGGTCTCTCCTCAACATGAAACCTGTTAAACATGAACCGTCCCCTCTCTTCCCTCCTGCTCAACATGTTCAAAGCTAAAATTCTTGTAACTCTAGTGTTTAACCTCAGTTGATCTTTGACCATATGCCTCTTACGACCTCTGGACAGGAGCTGGACTTCCTCTTTGTGTTTTCTACAGAAACATGAACCTCTTCTCTTGCCTCACATTCTAACTCAAGCTCTACTTCCCCATTTGCTGCTTTTTTACTGTCAGCTCCGTCCTGCTTCAGATTCACACAAAACACCAAATACACAGTGTAAATTCTGCATAAATGCACCTGTGGACGTACAGTTTTAACATGTTAATTAGTTATGTTAGGTTAGCAGCTCTTCCTTTTATCTGAGGTGAAGCCATGCAATCACGTCAGGATACCATAGATATATTTATCCTTCAAATGTATTATATATTTCTTACTTTAAGAGGTTATGTAAAAAGGTAAAATGATCGTATTTCCACTAGGGCTGGGAGAATACACCTATCTCCTGATTCAATACTATCACGATACTTGAGTGCCGATTCAATATGTATTGGGATTGCGATTCTACAAGAATTGCAATATTACAATTTATTGCAATTTTTGTTAACTTTTTTAACTCTACACCACGGGAAAAAGTTGAATCATACACTTCTAGGGACTTTTACTTTGGAAAATCCGAATTAATCCAGTAAAAATAAAATGTTTGATTTTCAGCATGTATGTAGTCAGGGATGAAGTCAAATCATTATCGGGCATTATTTTTTATTTTTTTCCAGCAGCCCAAAAATCAAAGAATAAATACATTTCCTCACAAATTAGTGGTATTTTCTTTTTAATTTATAGGTCGTATCCACGCAGACCCTCCAACGCTCGCTGTGGTTTGTTTTGGTTGACGGATACGGAACGGATATGACGTCACATTACTCAGACTACAACAATAAAATCGGTAAGTTCCTTCTACCTCCACATAGAATTAAATGAAGCAAAGATATCGATTCTGGCATTAAAACATCTATTTAGAAATTGTAAAAAAATCACTATACATAGTGATTACATTTTTTCCCCCACAAAATATTCTTCAGGCACTTTAGTAAAGAGTTAAAGTTGTTTTAAAGGCCTTTATTTAGTTTAGTTTAGTTTATTTAGCCTTTATTTTTCTTTAACACACAACTTGTGATTTTTAGGTTGTAGTGGCTCAGTTTTACAGCTAGAGTGTAGATACCAGTATCATCTGAAATTAGAAAAACCTAATGAATCCTTTGGTACCAACCATGTCATACTAGCTTGTCATGAAGGAGGTTAAATAACGCTCCAAACTTAATGCAAAAGTTTGGCGAGGAAAAACTGTCATGTCCATTTCCAAAGAGGTCCCTTGACCTCTGACCTCCAGATCAGTGAATGTAAATGGGTTCTATGGGTACCCACGAGTCTCCCCTTTACAGACATGCCCACTTTATGATAATCACATGCAGTTTGGGGCAAGTCATAGTCAAGTCAGCACACTGACACACTGACAGCTGTTGTTGTCTGTTGGGCTGCAGTTTGCCATGTTATGATTTGAGCATATTGTTTTATGCTAAATGCAGTACCTGTGAGGGTTTCTGGACAATATCTGTCATTGTTTTGAGTTAATTGATTTCCAATAATAAATATATACATACATTTGCATAAAGCAGCATATTTGTCCACTCCCATGTTGATAAGAGTATTAAATACTTGACAAATCTCCCTTTAAGGTACATTTGAACTGATAAAAAATGTGATTCATTTGAAATTAAATATTTTAATTGATTGACAGCCCCAGTTAAAAACTAATTAATACTCTTAGAATCTCAACCAAGAGTGTGTAGTAACATGGAAACATAGTGTGTGTGTGTATGACCTTGTAAAATGACACCACCTCCAACGATTTCTCAGTAGCACACGGACACATGTTGCAGAGTTCACATGTTCATGTTCACACACTTTCACCTTCACACACGCACACACACACACACACACACACACACTCACAGGGCTGTGGATGACGTGGCCTCAACATAAAGGTCTCGACTGTTGACAGACAGACATGTAGTGTAGTTTTTCTTCTCATACTGTTGCATCTTTTATGATGTTAATCTTAGTTTCTCTACCACAGTGTTGTGGTGTTTTTATATCTTTTAGTAGTTTTACAGCCTGCTGTGTGTTGTGTAACACTAGAGAGGGTTAAATCGGTCCGGCAGCGTTTCTCAGAAAACTGTCTGACATGTGAAGTTCAAGTCACACCTCAACTGTAAGTAGGTTGAAACCTGATACGTCCCCTTACACCCACACACACACACACACACACAGGAGCACACGCATGCCCCGGAGCACACCTTTAAGGTCTAACTGATGCTGCTGAGCAGCTTTACATAAAGCTGAATGAGTTTGTGTGACTTAAATGACTTAAAGAAGATGTCAGAGAGCAAACACGCCTCAGGTAACTCAGGTAGCACGCCATCCCAGGTGACCTATTCTGAGTTAGCTCAGGTGTGTTTGCTCTCTGACATCTTCTTTAAGTCATGAAAACAACACCGTTTACAGTCAAAATTATACAGGAACAAACGTTAAGGGGAATAAAAGTCCATAGCGGTGTTGTGGGGAAGTTAGTAGGGCGGATTAGGGCGGGGGAGTATTAGGGCCACATTGAAGGAAAAATAAATTCGAGAATAAAGTCATAAGTTAACGAGAAAAAAAGTCGTATTATGAGAATAAAGTCATAATATTATAAACTAGTAATTTTATGTGTTGTTTTAGAGGGGAAATAGAGCATCTTGTGAAGTTAAACTTTGGTATAGGTTTCACAAATAACCAAATTCTTCATCTTTATTATTATTTGTATCGCCATTTTGACAGTCTTGCTAATGTTAGTTTTTAGTCGACGTCACTGTAATGCTAGCTTTCTAAGCTTTCTAGCTTTTCATATGCACATACCAGGGTTAATGTTTGATTAATGCTCATAGTATATAATGCAAATACAGTGAAGGGGTAAGATTTCAAAATATGTCTGTCTGCTGAACATGAATAAAATGCTTCTGGAAACATCAGTACGCTTCACCATCGTCTGGCTGAGGTCAGCTACACTCAGTGTGTTTTCAGCTTTACACTCACACGACCTCTCACACATGTAAAGCATCTCGCCCCCTCACGTTTATTCGTGAGAGAGAAACTCAAACACACACACACACAATGAATACCATGTTCACATTTGTGAATGAAAGACTTTCTGTCTCCTTCCTTCTCTGGAACGTATTCTTGGCAGAGCTCCAGAAACTTTTCAGTGGCGGGAAAACACACACACACACACACACACACACACACACACACGCACACACACACACACACACACACACACACACACACACACACACACGCACACACACACACACACACACACACACACACACACACACACGCACACACACACACACACACACACACACACACACACATCCACACTGTGAGAAGTGACGAGTGTGGACTAATTTTGTGTCCTGTACACACAAAGTGATCACAAAGTCCCTTTTGGAGTTTAGATGGAAGTCAGAGTTGTGGGAATTGAACTCACAACCTTTATCAAAGCATAAAAGGCCTTCAAACCAAATAAATAACTGATAACTCCTGTACAGATCTAATAGAAGTCAGATGGTGGACACAATGCAGGGTCAAAGGTCACAGGTTTAACTACTTTAAAATTGAGACTGTTTGGTTTTCGCTCCCTGACACGGCGAGTGAAAGGGGCTCGGCGTCTAATTGGGGCTCGGCTCATGATTGAAGTTTTACGGTAGTGCTATTGTTATTTTCAGAATAAATGCCATTATTTGGCGTGTCAGTAGTGCTATAGGCTTCATGCTTTAGGAGTTATTTTTGATATTTTGTAGGGCTGTCAAAGTTAACACAATAATAAAGCATTAACAAACTAACTAATTTCTTTAACGCATTAACGCGATCGATCTTTCGGGGGTCGTAGCGGGCTCAGTTTTAAAGCTGAAGATACTGGTATCATATGAAACTAAAAGAAAAACTAATGAATCCATAGGTAGCAACCATGTCATACTACTGGAGCTTGACCTCTGACCTCCAGATATGTGAATGAAAATGGGTTGTATGGGTACCCACAAGTCTCCCCTTTACAGACATGCCCACTTTATGATAATCACATGCAATTGGGGGCAAGTCATAGTCAAGTCAGCACACTGACACACTGACAGCTGTTGTTGTCTGTTGGGCTGCAGTTTGCCATGTTATGATTTGAGCATATTTTTTATGTTAAATGCAGTACCTGTGAGGGTTTCTGGATAATATCTCTCATTGTTTTGTGTTGTTAATTGATTTCCAATAATAAATATTTATTTATATACATTTGCATAAAGAAAGCATTTTTGTCCACTCATATGTTGATAAGAGTATTAATTACTTGATAAATCTCCCTTTAAGGTACATTTTGAACAGATAAAAAATGTGTGATTCATTTGCGATTAATCGTGATTAACTAATTTAAGCGATTGACAGCCCTAAATTAAAATTTTATGGTAGGCTATTGTTATTTTCAAAATAAATGCCATTATTTGGCATGCCAGGAGTACTATAGGCTTCATGCTGTAGGAGTTATTTTTCATATTTTGTGATATTACTGAAGAAAAAAAACAAGACAAACATCTCACAGCAGTTAGAAAAGAAATGCAACAGAGAACAAAAAGTCAGATTATAATAAAAAGCACAATTACATATACCACTATGAGCTAAAAAAAACTTCATGCTCTTACACAAAGTGAAAACTGATAAAAAAAATACCTGTGTGTCATTTTTTGCAGTGTGTGACCACCCCCCCCACACACACACACACACACGCTGTGTTTCTGCTCGCTAGGCTCCTCCCTCCTCGGCTCCTGATTGGCCACTGACGTTTGGCGGGCTTTGCTTCTCCTCGTGACCACACCACCAGTCATCAAGGCAACACACAGGAACAAAAGTTCAGCAGGGTGGTTGCCGCAGCGACGCATCGCCCCCGAACACACAACCTGCTCTGTAAACAGGCGGCCGGCTGGAGGCCGAGAGGCTGAACAGGAACTGTTTCACAGCTGGACGAGTTCTGTTTGAGTCCACCGAACAGAAAAACATCAACAACAGATCATAACATCTCACATGGAACCGTGGATGAACATGTCCGCCTGTATGTTCAATCTTAACACATTATGTGGCATCAACATATGTAGCCTACAACACTGATAATATGTGTTAAAGTATAATCTGATTACTGTGTAGTTGGCAGTGCTTGAAGCTGCCAGTTCTCTCTCCTCTGCACTCTCCATGTCAGGTTCTCCGAGATTTACACCTATCAGCCGTAACATTAAGAACACTGACAGGTGAAGGGAATAACATTTATTATCTCGTTACAATGGCACCTGGCAGTGGGGGGGATATATTAGAGAGCAAGTGAACATTTTGAACTTTGAACTTTGTGTTGGAAGCAGAAAAAATGGGCCAGCGTAAGGATGTGAGCGACTTTGACGAGGGCCAGATAGTGCTGACTAGACGACCGGGTCAGATCATCTCCAGAACTGCAGCTCTTGTGGGATGTTCCCAGTCTGCAGTGGTCAGGACCTACCAAAAGTGGTCCAAGGAAGGAGAACCGGTGAACCGGCGACAGGGTCAGACCCGAGGCTCATTGATGCACATGGGGAGCGAAGGCTGGCCTGTGTTGTCTGATCCAATAGAAGAGCTGCTGGAGCTCAAACTGATGAAAAAGTTAATGCTGGTTCTGATAGAAAGGTGTCAGAACACACAGTGAGGAGCAGTTTGTTGCGTACCGGGTGGTCAGGGTGCCCATACTGTCATAATGTTATGGCTGACCGGTGTATAATGGCGATTTACAGCGGCGCAGCGCCACAGTTTGCAGTTTAGTTTTATGGGAACGTAATTTTGTAGGAGACAGGGTCGCTATGGGTTTGTTGCGTTGAGCACATAATTTACATATTCCCCTCCGAACGGACAGTTGTATTCTGGCGTAGCTGTCGTACAACGCATGGGCAGTTGGTAATTTCCTGTTGCACAGTTTGTTTCCCAAGTGGGCAACAATTTTTATAATTTTATCATTTCATGGTTTTATGGTTTTATGGTTTTATTGTTTATACTTATTTTATTTATCATCATCATGATAGCGTTTGTTTTGCTCTATTTTGTTTAATCAACATTTTACTGCTGATTGTTATCTCTTTTATTCTATTTTATTTTATTAAAATTTCATTATTTTAAAACAATCTGCTTATTTTGTGTAGTTTCATCATTTTTATTATTTATTTTTATTGTTATTTTTTTATTTCCTTGTATTTTATTTATCTTTAATTATCTTAAATACCCATCTCTTATTGCTTTCTTATTCAATGCACTTTTATATTGGTTGTTTTGGTGTGCATTAGTCTCTAAATCCATTTTAAACACTCTACATGTTTGTCTGTCCACCACATTGAATTGCATTTGACTTGTTTGAAATGTGCTATATAAATAAAGTTTGATTGATTGATTGATTGATAAAGAATCGCTTTGTTTGCGGCTTATTTTTACTGTGTGGTAGGCACTGGTGAGACAGTTTTAATGCAACAATGGCGCCACAGTGGGGAAGATTGAGCGGTTGTGTTTCTTTGCTGGAAAGCGATCCCCCCTCCTCTTGTGGAGCGGAGCAGTAAACAACTCTGTGCTTCTGTTTCTGTGGGAATCGTAACGATCTCTCACCTGGTTGTTGCGTCAGAGGACATTTGCATAAAGTTGACCCTTTCTTAACTTCCCCTGTAGCGCAACTGGGCGCCTTTTAAAACAGCTCAGTGGCCGGCACCGGGCTGCGACGCCAAGTTCCTATTCACGATGAATATGAGCTTATCGCTGTCCCAGTTTTTGAGTCTGTTTTTGTGAACGGACACGTAAGTTCCCACTAGAGGCTCTGTGAGACTCTACAAAGGCAAAATGTAAAGTTGGCGCCCTTCTAAGTTATCTAGGTATCATGTTTACCATGTCCATCATCTTAGCATGCTAACATCTGCTAATTAGCACTGAAACACAAAGTTGAGCTGATAAAATATCTGCAAATATCTCATGAACAAAGTCAAGTTTTCACCTGATAGCGGTGCTGGATGAAAGTTAATTTTAATATGCGACTTAATAACATGTCAAGACATATTTTAGGGATTCACCAAAATAATTGCACACCCAAAGTTATCTGGCTACAGTTCACATCCTGCTTCACCAACGTGCAGTAAAAAAAACTCCAACGAGTGCCTCTCAGTTATTTAAAGGGTGAGTCTGTGAAATGTGACAGACGGCTAGTCAAGTTGCAGCGTCACAATGAGGACGGTTTATTTTAGAAGTAGGTCAGTTGTGTTTGTCGTCTACGTTACCATTACTTGGTAATAGAGTGCACATATATATAAATATCTTGACCTTGTAAAAACAGATATCAATGTTCATATCAAATATCACACGCCTCATGTCAAGTCCAACTGCGCTGAGAGGGAGAGGTTAACTCATTCATTCATATTTATTCATATTATTTATAGGATTGGATTTGCTCTACAAATGAAAATGCAGCCCATCGTGCTGATTCAGACTTGTTCATAAACATAACTGACAAAATATGTAAAATAGAAATATATTTTTGTGTTTCCTGTGTCTCTAATCTTACACACAAAAAGGGGCAAAAATTAAAAATATATTTTTTTTAAAGTTGGTGTTATATTTGATTTATTGTTAAGAAATTACATTATGCGTCTTTGAGTGACATTTTATACAGTGTAGACTGCAGAATCAGTGAAATTGGCAAACAACCTGAACACTGTTTTACAATAAGGTTACGTCTCTCACCATATTTAACCCTCTGAGAAACACAATAGACCAGTTTTAGTCACATAGAAGTGGTGTACATCATCTGAAAGCTGGGAACCTGAAGATTAATTTGAGATGCAGCTCAGCACTGTGTGTCAAGTTTTTCTGGTCATAAATCAGAAACTATAATTGAAGTATATGACGGTCATCCCCATGCTCTATTATGTCTCATAAGTTGTTGCAGCAATTTCTGGGTTGATACCATTTGTTACACAGATTTGGTGCTAAATTTAACCATTTTTTTACCACTGGAGAATTGATAGAAATTATCAATAATCCCTCCGAAATATCACATTATGACACCAAGACCTTGAGGAACACCATAGAAAAAGCCATGCTGTGATTTGGGATCAAAACATTTTGATATTTGGAGATTTCTGCAAGAATTGCATTTTTTTAGCGATGGATTGGACTTCTGTTGTGTAAACTGCTCAGAAACCCCCTTATTGTTAATCTAGCTAGGAAAGCCATCCATCCTCTGAATGCTCTAGGTCTCTAGTTTGTGGCTGTAAAGTTTCATGAGGCTGTGATTATCCTAGAGGTCACCACAGGTCATTTTACACAATGAGGTCAATGAAATGTCTCCTATGGGGACTAACATCATCACACGTGAATACAGTTGGGCTCATTGGATCCACAAGAGTCTCAGCTTTACAGTGAGACCCAATTTATCGAATTCCAAGACTGTTTAGGGACCCCAGGATGCAGAACTATTCAGTTACACCATTTTAGAAGAGGAGACAATAACAAAATGATATGTGATTATCATAAAGTGGGCATGTCTGTAAAGGGAAGACTGGTGGGACCCAGGTCAGAGGTCAAGGGACACCTTTGAAAATGGCCATGCTAGTTTTTTACTCGCCAAATTTAGCGTAAATTTGGAGCGTTATTTAGCCTCCTTCCTGACATGGTTGGTACCAATGGATTCATTATGTTTTCTAGTTTCTTATGATATCTATATCTTCACTCTAGCCCTACAACTGAACCTGCCACAGCATCATCAGAAAGACAGTAAAGTCAGCGGGTCTCTGAGGGTTAACCAAATCCGATATCAATAAGGCAGCTGGTGATGAAGTTTGTTCTGGTTTCAAACCCAACCAGCTGCTGGACAGGCTGAGTGTTCATGTGTTCACCGTGCAGTCCTGAAAGAGGAGTATCAGCTTCAGATCAGACAGAGCAAACAGAGGGGAGGTGAAACTTGGCAGAAAGTTTGGAACAGTATGACGTCTGTTTACTGGACGGATCAGGGGTTTTTGTTTTCGGTCAACGGATCAGAGCGAACACGATGACGAGAGACAGAGAGAGAGAGAGAGAGAGAGAGAGAGAGAGAGAGAAATACAAACAAAGAGAGAAGGAGAGACACAAGAGACAGTTTGTCGTGAGTTCACCTCAAACTGAAGGCATGGAGGACCTCTAGTGGTGGAATGAAACCAAGTACATTTACTACAGTACTATATAAATTATAGGTACTTATACTACATTAGCATTTCCCTTTTATACAACTTCATAATTCTACTCCACGACATCTCAGAGGCAAAATACGTTTTAGGGGGGGGGGGGTGAGTCATCAACCGTCACTTGGTCCAGTGTTTTAGACGACTGCACAACATGGCATCACGCAGAGCCTCCTGTAAACTAATGATGTTGCTGTAATAAACAATGAGAACACAAGAACACATGTGTATACAAACATAACAGACATAAAATGCAATGTTATGTGTATTGATAGAGTTCATAGAGTTCAGTCTAGACCTGCTCTATATGAAAAGTGTCTTCAGATAGCTTCTGTTGTGATTTGATGCTATTTAAAAATGAACTGAGATGAACTGAATAAAAATACAAAATGTGTGCGTGTGTGTGTGTGTGTGTGTGTGTGTGTGTGTGTGTGCGTGGGTGTGCGTGTGTGTGTGTGTGTGTGTGTGTGCGTGTGTGTGTTTGTGTGCGTGTACAACAGGGTCAGGCTCGGCGGTGCATGTGTGTCAGAGTGTGTTTTGTGTTTGCAGAGCGTTGTCCCTCCATGTGGCGCCGCGGCAACATAAGACAAATCGTTTCCATGGCGAGGGCCAACTGAAAGGGCGGTACGTCCTCCACGGGCACGGCCGGCCCAGGGGACACGTTTGGCGGGAAGTGTGTGTCTGTGTGTGTGTGTGTGTACATGTAATGTAATCAGGGGATGATCTCATCAAAAGGGATATCAGAGGGACTCTCTCTTCCTGTGTAATATAATGCAAACGTTTCAAGGTCAAAGGTCATGGATTTATTTTGATTTCTTTTCTTTTTTGTATCAAGGACATCCTGGCGGTGGTGGAGGAAGTACTCACATCTTTTTTTTTGTATGTGTTTTGCTCCTGTTCTAGAATAGAAATTGAAATATATAAAAATTGAGAAATCATAAGAAAATATAAATAAGAAATATATATAACAACAGTGCAAATAATGACGCTGAAAAATAGGATCTATGCAAATAATATAAATGAATGCATTTATAAAATGCAAGAATAGTGTAAAACCAGAATATTAGTTTAAATGTACTGTATAAATAAATAAATGTAGTGTTAATGCTGGAGGAAACCACATTATTGCACAGCTGAATTATTGCATGTACTGTATATACAATATATATATATATATATATATATATAAATATATATATATACTGTATACAACAATTTACAATCTAATGAACATGTCTACCATTTTCTAGACTGGAGAAGGTTATATTTGATCCTAAATAAAATCTATTTACTTTATGTTGTTGACGTCTGTGTGACAATAAAGTAAAATAAATGTCTGTCTCAGTTTGAGCAGTTTACAGTAAATGTTTGTAGCGGAACTGTCATTGGATCGTGTTCCATGACGAACACTA
The DNA here is from genome assembly GCF_015220745.1 of Sebastes umbrosus. Taxonomy (NCBI): domain Eukaryota; kingdom Metazoa; phylum Chordata; class Actinopteri; order Perciformes; family Sebastidae; genus Sebastes; species Sebastes umbrosus. The sequence continues at coordinate 7,486,158 of NC_051269.1, forward strand.
AACGGCGTTGCACGTGGTCAGTAAGGGCGGCTGGTTAAGTCGGCATCGATGCAGACTTGACTGTTGGAGGGTTTTATAACCCACTTCCACTCCCCTGTTAGCTGGTTTGGGATGGCCCTTAATATGGCGGACCATCCACGCAAACACGCAAACACGCAAACGGTGTGGAAGTGGGTAAGGAGAGGATGGAGGGGAGGGTTTGGAAACGGGCCTTCTTGTGTGAAGGAGCTGCAAACCATCCCCCTCATTAAGATGGAAAAAGACACACAGACATATGAATCGACTGTGTTAAGTTCAAGAAAACGGACTAATACAGCAAGTTCAGGTTATTGTGCTTTTATTTTGGGGAACTCCTCTTTCACTCTTTGAGGCCTACTTCCGGGGGGAGTGTTTTCAGGGAGCACACCTGAAGCTTCAGCCACAGGTCTCCAGCTGGTTTCAATTAGCTCGTTGGGCTGAACCACGTGCCAGGGAAGAGAGGGGGGGGAGTGGGGTAGAGGGGTTTATTTAAGTTTGCTTTCTTTTGATATTTCCTCAATTTAACATGCATATTATTTAATCTGTATTATGTAATGTTCATTTGTAAGTTGTTTATGTAAATATTAAGGTTATATTGTACATGAAGTTTAATTGATGGTGGGAGTGTCACCTCAATCCTTGAATCTGATCCAACTGTTACCCAGTTTCATTGTCCATCTGCCTGCTAACTTTTCTACAGTCACTAGAGTAGCTGAGTCTACTTATTATCAGCGACTTTGGGCTTGTTTTCCTGAAAAGTTGCATACAAATATTGGTAGTCACGGGTTGCGTTCTTTTGGGCTTGTTTCTAAAGTGTAGTAGCTTATTTGGACTCCTGTCTCTCTCTAATATACTGGTCTAGTTTGTCCTGTTCTTTAAGTTTAGTTGGCAAGAAACATTTAAAGTTACAAGCTAAAAATGGATGCAAAAAATGCAATGAAATGCATGCAATCCAAAATAAATTCATACATAAATATGGAGTGATTAAAGGGACTATTTGTAACTTTGTACGCGCATAAATGTAGCGGGTCGTCACACATGCGCGTTCGCATATGCGCGTTCGCGTGTAGCCGCTGTACCCTCCTCCTCTGCCTGCTCGCCTTCACTCAGACAGCTCAGCTCGCTCCACCTCTAGACGTGAACGCGCGTTCACTAAATGGACTTATATAGCGCTTTTCTAGTCTTCCAACCACTCAAAGCGCTTTACACTACATATCAGTATTCACCCATTCACACACACATTCATACACTGATGGCAGAGGCTACTAAGGTGCCAACTTTGCCCATCAGGATCTAATCTAAATACTCATTAAATACTCATCATTCACACACCGATGGCTATGCCTTCGGGAGCAATTTGGGGTTAAGTGTCTTGCTCAAGGACACATCGACATGTGACCCGGAGCAGCCGGGGATTGAACCACCAACCTTCCGATTGGTGGACAACCTGCTCTACCCTCTGAGCCACAGCCGCCCACTACACACTGCAGAAGAGTTAGTTTAGCTCTGAGAATATCTAGTGAATGCACAGGGGACGTTTGTGCAGAAATAACTGCTGCAGCTCCTCCAGACCAACAGAGGTTTTCCGTGTCTTGTGAAGTAACGGAGCTCTACAGAGATTTACGTTGTCTTCTCGTTACCGACCGGGTGCCGGTGTCTCCTCTGCTCTCTCCGGCTGCGGGCGGAGAGAGCAGGGAGACACGCTGGAGAGCCCCGCTGCCTCAGCCTGCACTTAGGCAGGAAAAGCCAACACTAGGATCAGATCTAAATCATGTTCATGGAGAGACCTTCGTCTGGTCAGCTAACATTACTGCCAAGCAGCTGAAATATAGAGTGATATTGTGGTTTTAGCTGACGTGTGTCGCCTCACTGTTTTGAGTGATGCTCGTTCAGGTATAATGAGAGCGAGCAAGCGCGAGCCCGACGCTGACTTTCGTTGATTTCACGGCCACAGGTGTCGCTGTTAAGAAGCATTTCTGAAAGTTACAAATAGTCCCTTTAAGTAGCCACCTATTCCGTCGGCTTTTTTTGGAGGGAGAGTTGCTTCTTTTGGGCTCATTTCTATGGACCTGGTTGCTTGATTCTCTCGCAAGATCTAGCAACCCTGATAGTCACAAGTAAAGACCTGAGCTCTGGAAGAATCCTGGTTGGTCTGTTGCTGCTCACTTTTCCACCTACGCTTGCTGTACACCTCAATCCTGCTGGCTTTGGTCCTGGTTGTAAGGGTCTGGGTTTTCATGCCCAGATCTAGAAAAAGGACTGCATGTTTTGCTCGCAGCCAATCACTATTCGATTTATTGCGACATGTGATCAGTCCACTGCCGCAGCAGTTACAACCCATACAGCCTGAACACGGTGATGTCTGGGTCGACAGCTAGCAGCTAACAGCGCTAGCAGCTAACGGTGCTAAAGGTGCATAGACAGCTAACAACAGCAATAAGTTCGGACAAAGCAAACACTTAACCCCGGGGGGAACTGGAGGCGACGACGCGGTCTGCAACCGCCGGTCAGGCCCAGTCACAAAGCAGTTCATGAAATAATTACAAAATTGAACGTATTAATTTGTGTACATAGACACAAATTTCACGTTTTTTTTCATGATGGTCAGCACGAAATCAATTCGTATGAGCCAAATATCGTCCTTGAAACATGGAAAGTGATACATATTGTATGGTTGTAGTGTTCGTGTCCCATGTGAAACCACAAGTCAAAGTTGATATATTTTTTTTGATCTTTTCCTAAAGCTATGTAAGTAGTTTTTGTCACGTAACTTCCATACTTAAGTTGCGCCACTTTCAGTGTTATTTTAACCCAAACCGCGATCTGTTCCTAAACCTAACTACGTAGTTTTATTTTCAAAAGACCGGAGCAGAAATTGACATGTGCATCCATCATGTATTGTTGGACATTCGTAGGAAAACGTTGCTGAGCATCACAAGAAAAAAAAGGGAAATTTGTGTCTATGTACACGAATCAAATAGATTCAATTTCGTACTGCTGTGAGACTGTGTTTTAAATTACAGTATGGACAATCAGGACGACTAAGTTATAGATTGCTCCGACACTGTTCAGAAAACTTGGAATTAGCTGGATGTCACTCTTATCACTCTCATCAATCATCTTATCCGAGGTTAGGTCGCTGAGGTAACAGCTCCAGCAGGGAACCCCAAACTTCCCTTTCCCGGGCCACATTAACCAGCTCTGACTGGGGGATCCCGAGGCGTTCCCAGGCCAGTGTGGAGATATAATCTCTCCACCTAGTCCTGGGTCTTGCCCGTGGTCTCCTCCCAGCTGGTCGATCCTGGAACACCTCCCAAGGGAGGTGCCCAGTGGGCATCCTTACTAGATGCTCGAACCACCTCAGCTGGCTCCTTTCAACGCAAAGGAGTAGCGGCTCTACTCCGAGTCCCTCACGGATGACTGAGCTTCTCACCCTATCTCTAAGGGAGACGCCAGCCACCCTCCTGAGAAAACCCATTTCGGCCGCTTGCACCCGCGATCTATTTCTTTCGGTCATGACCCAGCCCTCATGACCTTAGGTGAGAGTAGGAACGAAGATTGACCGGTAGATCGAGAGTTTTGCCTTCCGGCTCAGCGCTCTTTTCTTAGCTGGATGTTTTGAGGGAAAAAGGCTGAGCTTAATTTATATTTAAAAACGGTCAACAATATGTGAAAGATACTGAGTAGTGTTATCTCTGGGAGTCTTGGAGGCTGTGGCCTTCTGTGTCCTTCATCCTGCTGCTGCGTCCTTCATCCTGCCGCTGTTTAGTTTGAGATAACAGGCGGGTTGAGCACACATTGTTTGATCTCCATATTATCAGTTCACCTTTAGCAGTTTGTTTGCTGGAGTGTTTTATAGAGGAACCGCTGCAGTGTGTGTCAGACATTGTAGGAACGGAAATGTCATAAAAATGTCAACATACTATTGTGTGTTTATAGTGTTATATGTTAACATTACACTACAGCAATTGTTCAGGAAGTCAGAGGAGACACTGATGTTGGCTCTCGTTGCTGATTGGAGTTTTATTATGGCGAGCCGTTTTAACATTTAATAGGTAGAAAGGATATTCATTAGAGATATCTGCAACGTCATTTTGCCTATAGTCAAAACTCTAATGTTATTCAAACATACTATGTCTGCTGCACTGCAGCCGTATGGGTTTTTACCGAACTATCCAAGTTAGCGAAAGCTAGATGCTTTGTTAGGCCGATATCCAATGGGAAGTCTTGATGAGCAACGTCATGCACAACAACTCTGACCTCATGATCAGGTTTGAGATATTTGTTACTGTTATTTAGGATAGTCAGAACTGAATTACAGATATCTTTAACTGTCCTTTTGACTAGTCACAATGACATTATAGATATCTGGAATAAGAATTCTGACTAGTCACAATGTAGTTGTAGATATCTCTAACGTTAATTCCTGATAGTCAAGTTTAGCTATTAAATGTTAAAACAGCTCGCCATACAGAAAATTCACAGCATTTCATTCATTACATGTTTACAAACTTTATAATCATTCTTTAAAGGTTTTATGAGCTGAAATGAGAGTTTAGATTTTGCAGAATGTTTCACTCAACATGTTGTTTTTAATTTGGTCCCAGTGTGATGATGATGATGATGATGATGATGATGATGATGATGATGATGATGATGATGATGTTGGGGATGGAATGTATTTCTCTATGACACTACCTGTCATTTCATCACATTGTGATGTCATCACATTCTCATGTCATCACATTCTCATGACATCACAGTGGGATGTCATCACATTGTGATGTCATCACATTCTCATGCCATCACACTGTGATGTCATCCCATTCTCATGTCATCACATTCTCATGACATCACACTCTGATGTCATCAGCTTTCCTTTTATGTTGGCTTTGAAGTTTTCATCCTTTGACATACGATTCTTATGAATAGACCAACACATTTAAATCTCACACACTTGCTGATATTGCTAGCTGACTGGTTACCAGTTGAATATTAACAATCGACGAGGTCGACTGCATAATTCACATCCCAATGGGACAAGCGTTATTGTTACCAAGCTCTACGGAGCTGGTGACCAAATTCCTAAAGATCGAAAAAGACTGGGAGGAAAAATACGAGGCTCTGACGGAGCTCTCAGAAAACCTTGTCATGAGAGAAGAGATCAGGGAGAAGGAACTACAACAGTTGGAGGACGACAACAAGGACCTCAAGGACAAGTTGGACCTCGCTGAGAAAGACAGCAAACAACAGGCTGAACTCCAGTGGAAGGTGAGCCAGTTGGAGCAACAGATGCACCAGAGGGACGCTGAAGTCTTGGATCTCATCAAGCAGAAGACGAGTCTCTCTGAGAAGCTTACTGAGACTAGAAAAATGCTGTTGGACAAAAGAGATGAACTCGTTGACTGCGAGGAAACCTGGGATCTCAAATACAGGAGACAGAATGTCAACTTCTATAAGATCCTGGAAGAGAAAAACCAGTTCTACATGACCAAAATCAAACAGTTGCTGGACGACAACGAGAACCTTGTGTACAAGTACAACAAAGACCTGGCGGAGAATAGCCAGAGCTGGGCGTCCACAGTCATAGAGATGCATCATGAGAAGACGCTACTGGAGGATATCTGTCTGGACATGAAGAAGAAAATGAGAGGATTCTTTTCTTGCAGCAGGACTGTGGATCGAGAGACAATGTTAACGAACATGAAAAGCAAAATGCTGAAGTCAAGGATGGTAAAGGTAAAGGAGAAGCAGGTAGCTGAGGTGAAGCAGGAAGCTGTGGTGAAGCAGGAAGCTGAGGTGAAGCAGGAAGCTGAGGTGAAGCAGGAAGCTGGGGTGGAACAGGGAGCGCAGCAGGATGAGATGGAGGAAACAAAGGAGCCGGAGAAGAAGAAGAAGGGTTTTCTTAGCTGGATGTTCAGAAAGAAAATGAGTGACTGGGAAGGTCAGGTACAGGAGTTCAACTCATGTTGGGCAACAGTAGAACGCTCTTACTCCACCGCTACTACAACCCCAACTCCCTCCACATCTACCTCACCTTCCTCTCTCAACCCCATCACCCTCTACGTCACCATCCTTGAGCCACCCCCAACTTCCTCCTCATCTACCTCAGGTTCCTCTCTCGACCTCCCTCTCAACCCCATCGCCCAATACTTCGCCCTCCTTAATCCACCCCCAACTTCCTCCTCATCTACCTCATCTTCCTCTCCCTCCCTCCCTCTCACCCCCATCGCCATCAAGGTCTCCACCCTTCCTCTACCCCCAACTCCCTCCTCATCTACCTCATCTTCCTCTCCCTCCCTCCCTCTCACCCCCACCGCCCGCTACTTCTCCATCCTTCCTCTACCCCCAACTCCCTCCTCATCTACCTCACCTCCCTCTCTCGACCTCCCTCACACCCCCATCACCCTCTACGTCTCCACCCTTCATCCAATCCCACCTCCCTCCTCATCTACCTCAGGTGTACTAGTATGAGGTACTTATCCATAGTAGGTGTGATACTTACAGTGGATGGAGGACCTGATACAACCCCACTTCAAAACACCCAAACTATCCCTTTAACTTTAGGGCGACATAGTGACTAAGTGATTAGCACTGTAACCTCATACAGACACAAACAGCTGTCCGGCTGTGTGGAGTTTGTATATTCTGCATGTGTCTGCGTGGGTTTTCTCCTGGTGCTCAGGAGATACACATATATATGTCTATATATGTGTTTATATATATGTACTGTGTATATATAATCATACAAATAACTATTATTAAAATAAAAAATAAATAATAACAGTCAAATACAATTTTGATATGTCTGTCTCTGTGAATAAATGTATACAATATAAATACAACTGTATGACATTATGGTGGCTATAAAGCAGAAGTACTGTTATCTGTTTAAGTTGTGATTTAAACAACGCTGAAGCTGATCAATAAAACGATCAATGTTATGTAATAAAAGATGTTCCAGATGGTATTTTAGGCGCTGGTTAACAACATGAGCCGGTTCTGTAATAAACAGTGATATTTTGCAGTAAAAACCATGTGACCTTTATGACTGAGGGGCTCGTGATTATTTTTAATATTATCATTATTTACTGGTAATTAAGTAAAAAATGTTTTATACATAAGAAACAATATTATAAAAGTATAAAAAATGTATGTAGGTGAATTATGTAAAGCAGCACATATCCTACCTGAATGTCAACACTACAGAAATACTTTGACCAAACTCACCTCTATACCTCTCTTATGTTCATTTTTTTAATCTGTACACAAACATAAAGCCATTGTGATTCAAATTAGTGAGGCTTTAGAGGTCAAAGGTCAAACTCTGGGTTTGAACCTGCAGTGGCCGGTGGATTCTCAGGTATCTCTGAAGTGATATCCGCAACTGAATTATGGCAAGTTGTGATTCCAGTTTCAGATATCCGCAATTGAATCCTGACAAGTCACAATGACGTTATAGATATCTGGAATAAGAATTCTGACTAGTCACAAAGTAATTAGGAAAAGTCATAATGCAGTTGTGGATATCTCTAATGTTAATTACGGTTAAATTCAGGTTAAAACGTCTTGCCATATAGTTTTATTGACTGGCTGTCTGGAGAAACTGTCGCAATGACCAATAACACAAAAAGAAACATATCAGTACTCACAGGATGTTCACAAAACTTTACAAAAATATATATTCTTCTTTCCCACATGGTACCAGTTTCACCAAACAACTAGTAGAGAGTGTTATACTGCTCTGTGTGTGTGTTACCAAACTCATCCAGAACAAACAATGACATCTTTAGTGAGTATCACGGTGCTACTCATTTTTTGTTGTGCATAGAGGGCATCAGACATATTGAACCGTTGGTCAGGGAGGGGGGGGGACAGGTTACAAAAACTTTACCAGAGGGAGACTTTTTGGATCCATCGACTGGATGCCTTAAAGTATCCTGGTCTTAATGAGGATATAGACTTTACATGCTTTCTGTGAGTAAATCATAAACAGTAAAACATATTCTATATATTTTTCTTCTCTCTGTGTAGGCTCCCATGTTTGTTTTGCAGCCTCCGCTGAAAAGGAGGAGTAGTTTCATTGATGATGGACATAAACTACTTGTTTCTGTGTTAGTTCTTTGTGATATTTGGTTGTTGATACCATATAGGTGAGGTCACATCCACTTTGTCTGTGTGTTTTAAGCCCTGACTATGTCCTACAGGGGTCGAAAACATGTTGGCTTTTTAAGGATTTAGCCACTACAATAAAAGCTTTATAATATATTTCCTTCCTCGTTGCCACTTGTTTTAGTATTTTGGAGTGCCTTCCTGTCCATCATGTTTTTTTTCCCTCGTTTTCCAAGAGCACCCGACTCGTTTTGCCTTACGGTTGAACACGCAGAGCAACCACGTTATCTCTGTTTCCATGTAAAAATTAAACTTGTTCAAATGTATATTTTCATGTTATTTAATTTTTTTATTATATATATTATTACACAATAAATGCATTAATCTCTCAATTTGGTATTTATCATGAGAGATTATAGAGTTTGGAATCTAACGGCACTTCTAGTAGTTATGAAACTCTGGCACATAGTGTTAAACGTCGCCTGGCAAAGGTTACATTTACATGTTATTGTCAATATATAGATTCTTATTTATTTATAGATTATTTTTGCCACATATACTGATCTATAAGTCGATAAATAACTTTCCTGCCGCCCACGCTCTGATTCTTAGAGAGGATCTGGGGATTTGAACCTGTTCAGACTGCAGGTCTGTTATGATGTCAGTATTGAATCATCACAAACTGCTGCAAAATGTCCTGCTGCGTAACGTCTGTGAGGCTGATCTAATAAAACTCATCTGTGTGATCACACACACACGCACACGCACACACACACACACACACACACACACACACACACACACTGTCCCTGAAAGTGATTCATCATTCTGAGATAAGCGAACAGAAATAGCACAATGACTCCATGTGTGTGTCGACCAATCGGGTAACGACCTCCTGGTGACATCACAGTGATGCAGAACCAGGGATAAACACTAGATGATGACGTAGATGAAACACACACACGTTGAGGATTTCATTTTTTTATTTACACAACTACTGCAAAATAATTTCAACCTTTACAACTATACTTTACTGGAATCTGATTCTGTTTAACATTTGATTTCGTATTTTCAAATGAAACAACTTGTAATGTATTATACATAAAAAGATATATGTAAATGTTTCATACATATACAGATTTCCTTCTTCATTGGTTTGCAAATAAAGTTATTCAAAAGAAAAAAATCACAGCAGGTTACACATTGAAAGGTTATCCTACATCATCCGGTTATGGAGGCTTTAAATGTTCATAACAAAGAAAATTATACAAAAACAGAAACTAAATCTCACACACTGCCTCGACAATAAAGAACATTATGAACTAAAAAAGACAAGTTACTCTAACTTCTAACTGTTTAAATTAACTTGTGTGTAAATACTCCACAATCTAAAAATGCTACTCCTTTTGTGTGACCCAGTGGAAACCTCCTTAAATAATAAAATCAATACTAAAATATTTACAATTAGAGTTCGTAAAATTCTCAGAAGACTTTAAAGCTCTTCTCCCCTCTAGCTGTGATGTCACGCGCTCTAGCTCTGAACATTACATCCAATACACACCCATTATAAATTCAGAAAAAGTCTGAAAACAGCATAAAACTTAAACTGTGATAATTCAAAGACTGTAAAAGACATCAGAAATCTGAATGTAAGTTTAATAGTCCAATAGTCTTGTAACCCGTTTAAAGTTTAAATGGTGTCTGTAGCTGAAAGTATGCGGGAGCAGTAGCATTTCAAAGTGGAGTATGTTTAAGAGGATTTGAAGATTTTCTCCATTGAGTTCCATGGTAAAAGCTTAATATTTTAAAAAGTATAAATGGTGGAAAAAAAAGTTGAATGTCAACACTAATGTCTACGGAAGCCCTGAAAGGCAAGCGAGAACATTTTTTTTAGGCAGATTTTTACTTTTTTTTTCTTTTCCTCTAAGAAAAAACAGGTGAAAAAGTAAAAAATGTAGGCAGATTTTTCGAAGTTACTTTTTTTCTTTTCCTCTTAGGGAAAACAGATTGTGTTTGTTGTTGTAATACTTGCTTCGACCACCAGAGGGCACCACTACTACTTTCTAAGTAGCATTCAGGTTTTCTTCAGGGTGAGATTTAATTTCTCCATGCACTCTAAACACAAGGTCTGTACAGACGTTTCAACGGCATTGTGTTGCTAGGCAACAGAAACTTTGAAAAATCAGCCTAAATTTTTTTCCACCTGTTTCCCCTAAGAGACAAAAAAAAAGTAAGTTAGAAAAATCGGCCTAAAAAAAATTGTCTCGCAAAAAATCTTGTAAAATCTTAATAGTCGTCATCCACGTCTGGTTAAAATCTTAATAGGCAATTCACCGCTATTGCTAAAGTATGGAAACAGCTTCTCAGGGAAAGTGTGTGTGAAGGTGAGTATGTGTGTGTTAGTATCAAGATCAGAGAACGAAAGCATTCCTCTGTTACAGTCCAGATTCACTCTGATCCTCTGGAGCTTCTTCAGCACTGGGAGGACGACTGGACTGCTTGATGATGGGAAGCCTTTATATCTACCTTTACAGAATCCTATTCTCCAGAGTCCAGACCATGTAATCCCTTTCCTCTGGACAGACTTGTTTGCCACACCCAGAAACCAGCATTTACTGTCTCCAACCTCAACGTCCCAGCTGTGAGTCCCTGAGTTAAAGCCCTCAGAGCCCAGGACAGGGTGTGAGGAGTCAAACCTCTCTGGATTATTAGGAAGTTTCTGTTTGTCTCCTCGTCTCACACTGGTCAGATCTTCAGACAGGATGAGTCCTGGTTCGGCAGTGTTTGGGTCCAGAATCACAGGAGTGTAGGAGACCATGTCCATCATCTTGTTCCAGATGTTGAAGGCGAGGTTGCCCAGGTGTTTGGCCTGGTCTATCAGAGTTCCTGAGAGCAGCTGTGGATCCTTCAACAGGGGGCGCTGCTGGACTCTTTCCACTGCAGCCTTGTAGTTGAGCAGGAATGAGACGTCTCCAGCTCTCAGCTCGTCCTCTGTTGCTCTAACTGTGTCTGAAAGAGCTGCTATCTCTTTGTTCAGAACCTCCATCTTCTCCTTCATCACCTGACTCTTCTGCTCCTCTTCCTCCCTCAGTGCTGCCATCCTGGCCTCCTCTTCCTCTTCTAGAAACTGGTGAAGCTTCTTAAACTGCTCCTTAATCTGCCTCTCAGTGTGTCGGGCCTGGACCTTCATGTGTTCTGCTGTTTCATCACAGTTTCCTTTAACTTGTTTGAAGAGCTTCAGTTTCTCCTGTAAGGGCTTCAGGGACTTCTGCAGCTCCTCTTTGTGATCCTGTGCAACTTCACTGATGGGTCTGAACCTGTGGTCGTTGTGTGTTTTTGAACACACGCAGATGACACACACCGGCTGCTGATGGTCCAGACAGAAGAGTTTGAGTTTCTCAGAGTGCAGACTGCAGAGAGTCTCTGAAGATCTCTCCAGTAAGACGGCCTCACACAGGTTCTTTAACGCCAAACTAACAGGTGGATCGCTCCTTGACGACCTCCTCTTACAAACTGGACACTCCTGTATTTGTTTCTCTCCCCACCAGTTCTGCAGGCAGTCTTTACAGAAGCTGTGGCTACACGACAGGACGACAGGATCTTTGAAGATGTCGTGGCAGACAGAACAGGAGAGATCCTCCTCTGGTATGGAAGCCATTGTGTTTGTAAAATGCTGAAAACAAAGCAGGCAGACAGCAAACTGCAAATCAGTCAGTCTGGCTTTTTATTCTATCAACTAGAGAGTTAACTGTAGTTTCCTTCTGTGGTGGTAAACTCACATTCAGTGTGTGAAGTCAGCAGCGGTTTGGAGCAGCAGTATCCCAGTTGTGTCCTCTCTCAGTGGAGGTTGTGAGATTACTATGAAGGCAAACGTCACTCCGTCTGTTTCTCTACAAGTGGAAAATGAAACTTTGCGTTTCCTGAGTTGTTTCCAGTGAGTCAAGCGAAGGGGTGGAACTTCATATGTTGTAAATGCTCAGCTGATAACTGTGCCAGAGCAAAGGTTCATCTTGTGGCTCCAGGTGGGTGAGGTGCATTAGACTTGTACTGTAATGTGTAATCACAACCTACCTGGTTTGACTCCCGTCGGATCTTTGTTTCATGTTTTTCTCCCGTCATTTCCAGTCTTCTTATCACCAGAGACTACAAAACAAATCATGCTGGACAGATTGTTTCAGAGTCATCAGTCTCTTAGTGACATTGACAAGTTGGTCGCCTGATGGAGGTCAGAATTTGGCCTTTCGTTGTTTGGTGACGTGTCAAAACTTGAGTTGAATTGTAATTGTGATGAACTTTGGATGCTGCTGAAGTGAAGTCATGCAGTCGAACCGGTTCTGTTAAAACAAGTTCACATTGTTCTGTCACACTGGCGCTGAAAGAACATCACCCTTATTAATGTATGTGCCTGATTTAGAAACTACACTGACTGATCATCTAATACAGCCAGAAAAAAATGTAAAAGAACCATTCACTACTGTCCTTAATGTACGTTACAGTTGAACTAATGAGGCTGCAACTTATTTCTCTGGAGGACGGGACTTGCCAAAATAAAAAATAAACTGGACACTCCTGTATTTGTTTCTCTCCCCACCAGTTCTGCAGGCAGTCTTTACAGAAGCTGTGGCTACACGACAGGACGACAGGATCTTTGGAGATGTCGTGGCAGACAGAACAGGAGAGATCCTCCTCTGGTATGGAAGCCATTGTGTTTGTAAAATGCTGAAAACAAAGCAGGCAGACAGCAAACTGCAAATCAGTCAGTCTGGCTTTTTATTCTATCAACTAGAGAGTTAACTGTAGTTTCCTTCTGTGGTGGTAAACTCACATTCAGTGTGTGAAGTCAGCAGCGGTTTGGAGCAGCAGTATCCCAGTTTTGTCCTCTCTCAGTGGAGGTTGTGAAAGTGGAAAATGAAACTTTGCGTTTCCTGATTTATTTCCAGTGAGTCAAGCGAAGGGTTGGAACTTTTCCAGTCTTCTTATCACCAGAGGCTACAAAACAAATCATGCTGGACAGATTGTTTCAGAGTCATCAGTCTCTTAGTGACATTGACAAGTTGGTTGCCTGATGGAGGTCAGAATTTGGCCTTTTGTTGTTTGGTGACGTGTCAAAACTTGAGTTGAATTGTAATTGTGATGAACTTTGGATGCTGCTGAAGTGAAGTCATGCAGTCGAACCGGTTCTGTTAAAACAAGTTCACATTGTTCTGTCACACTGGCGCTGAAAGAACATCACCCTTATTAATGTATGTGCCTGATTTAGAAACTACACTGACTGATCATCTAATACAGCCAGTCCTTAATGTACGTTACAGTTGAACTAATGAGGCTGCAACTTATTTTCTATGGAGGACGGAACTTGCCATAATAAAAAATAAATGAATAAATAAATGACTCAAAAAATAAATAAATAGCATATAGCCAATTTATGCACTTTGACCCATGCTCTGACTCCATGACACACGTTGAGTGACAGACCCCTCATTTTCATAGTGAGGCAGAAATGCATAAAGAAATGTATAAGGAAAAGAATACAGAAATAAATAAGTTTGAGGAAATAAATAAGGGGTGAAATGCAAAGAGAAAATTGTGCATAAATAAATACATTTAACAATAAACATAATATAAATAAAAAATAAATGCAAAAATAAATGAATAAATAAAAATTAAGTGCAAAAATAAATAAATACATTCTAAAAATAAATACATAGATAAGTAAAAGGGAAAATTAAACTGAAGAGTAAATAAATAAATAAGGGAATTAATACAAAGATAAATAAATAAAGAAGCGAATTAAAACAAATATCAATTTATGTCACGTTTGATCAATTAATTAATGGCCACATTCATTTTCAATATTATTTTTGCTACATTTAATGACATATTTATTTATTTATGGAGTCATTTATTTATTCATGCATTTATTGTGGATTTTGGCAGGTTCCGTCCTCCGTACAGTGCGTGCGATATTGACCGAGAAAGTTAAATTCTAAGGAGCCGTGCCAGCAGTGCCTACATGTACCAGGATGCATTGCACGGGAGCTTCTGAGGCCCAGAGGGTCCCCACCAGCCATACCCTCTTGCACAGCTAATGCAGCCTCAGCTTCTCTCCGCTGCCTTCCTTCGGCAGTATACTTTGGCTCTAATAAATACTGCTGAATATCCGAGTCAGCTAAAACACGGTGAAATGTTTTTGTTTTATCAGCTTCTCTGTCTTCTAGTTTTGTGTCAAAGTCCATGTTGTCTCACTGCCTGGTTGGTTGGTGATCAGAGACAGAACACAACAACCACCTGGTGACATCACAGTGAAGCAGAAATAACTACGGATAAACACTAGATGACGACGTAGATGAAACACACATTTCATATTTCTATCTGAAGTGGAAACATTCAGGATTTTATTTATACAATTGCAGCAAAGACATTCCAATTTATACAACTGTATTACACTAGAACTTATTTGGTTTAACATTTGGTTTTTCAAACAAAACAACTCGTAATGTATTATACATAAAAATGTATAAATAAATGTTACTGATATAACGCATCTCAGTCATGGTGCAGCAGTGTGAACAACTTCAACTGTGCACTCGCTCAGTGGAGTATTTAAGGTATTTAATATATAAGGCGATCATACATCATCCGTTATGGAGGCTTTAAATGACATCATAACAAAGAAAATTATACATTATAAACTAAAAAAAGACAATTTACTCTAACTGCAGTATTTCTATTCTGATGTTGATAAGAAAATGACTGAAACATAATGATCTTAAACTATTATACACCACTAGTGATACTTAGAAAACACTTAACTTCTGAGTATCTCTGCTCCTTATGTGTGACACAGTGGAAAACCTCATTAAAATAATTAAAAAACAATACTAAACTGTTTACAATGAGAGGAAAAGCAGAGACAACGTTAGTTTCTTAATCACCGGCATCACAAAAAAATCTGAACACAAAAATAAGACAAACTGAGTGACAAAGTAGAATTAAAATCATTTTCATCGGTACAGTTTTCACATTATCTATTTCAGTTCTCCTGATTGACTATTCATTAAGGGTCAAATACAATAAAATAGCATTAGATTAAAAGAGATGGAACCAACTGATTGCTGTACTGTATGTGTGTTATCATCATCCTTAGTATCCAAAATCACTGTAGCCTCTGTCGTCGTCATCCACGTCTGGTAAAATGTTAATAGGCAATTCATCTCTATTGCTAAAGTATGGAAACAGCTTCTCAGTGATAGTGCATGTAAAGGTGTGTATGTGTGTGTTAGTATCAGGATCAGAGAACGACAGTTTTCCTCTGTTCCAGTCCAGATTGACTCTGATCCTCTGGAGCTTCTCCATCACTGGGAGGACGACTGGTTTGACTGATGGAGGGAAGGCTTTATATTTACCATTAGATAATCCTATTCTCCAGATTCCAGACTGTATCTTCCATTTCCTCCCTACAGACTCTGCTGCCACACCCAGAGACCAGCATGTACTGTCTCCAACCTCAACGTCCCAGCTGTGAGTCCCTGAGTTAAAGCCCTCAGAGCCCAGGACAGGGTGAAAGTAATCAAACCTCTCCGGGTTTTCAGGAAGTTTCTGTTTGTCTCCTCGTTTCACACTGGTCAGATCTTCAGACAGGATGAGGTCTGGACCAGCAGTGTTTGGATCCAGAATCAGAGGAGTGTAGGAGACCATGTCCTTCATCTTTTTCCAGATGTTGAAGCTGAGGTTACCCAAGTGTTTGGCCTGGTCTATCAGAGCTCCTGAGAGCAGCTGTGGATCCTCCAACAGGGGGCGCTGCTGGACTCTTTCCACTGCAGCCTTGTAGTTGAGCAGGAATGAGACGTCTCCAGCTCTCAGCTCGTCCTCTGTGGCTCTGACTGTGTCTGAAAGAACTGCTATCTCTTTGCTCAGAACCTCCATCTTCTCCTTCATCACCTGACTCTTCTGCTCCTCTTCCTCCCTCAGAGCTGACATCCTGGCCTCCTCTTCCTCTTCTAGAAACTGGTGAAGCTTCTTAAACTGCTCCTTAATCTGCCTCTCAGTGTGTCGGGCCTGGACCTTCAGGTGTTCTGCTGTTTGGTCAGAGTTTCCTTTAACTTGTTTGAAGAGCTTCAGTTTGTCCTGTAAGAGCTTCAGGGACTTCTGCAGCTCCTCTCTGTGATCCTGTACAGCTTCATCGATGGGTCTGAACTTGTGGTCGTTGTGTGTTTTTGAATCTCTGCAGACGAGACACACCGGCTGCTGATGGTCCAGACAGAAGAGTTTGAGTTTCTCAGAGTGCAGACTGCAGAGAGTCTCTGAAGACCTCTCCAGTGAGACGGCCTCACACAGGTTCTTTAACGCCAAGTTTCGAGGTGGATCACTCCTTGACGACCTCCTCTTACAAACTGGACACTCCTGTATTTGTTTCCCTCCCCACCAGCTCTGCAGGCAGTCTTTACAGAAGCTGTGGCTACACGACAGGATGACAGGATCTTTGAAGATGTCCTGGCAGATAGGACAGGAGAGATCCTCCTCTGGTGCTGAAGCCATTTGCAGAACAATCAAACAGGAGGAAAACCTGCTGGTAGTGATGTTACTTGATGTGCCGAGGCTTCGGAGCGTGTGTCGAGTAATCCAGGAAGTGTTCTGTGAAGCGCGCGTCGAGGCTTGTATCGTTTTAGACCAATGACGTCATTGAAGATGCCCGAAGCCGAAATACAGTTGAGAACTTATTAATCCATGTATAAAAACGAATAATGTCTCCCAGCTATCATTTTCCTTTAGTTACACAAGCACATTCACTGCCCTGTGCCCGCTTAAACCTCTGCCACATTATCTGGAGGATATGTGCCTGTTTTACACTCTTTGACTGACAGGTGGTTTCAAGTCCAGATGAAGTCCAGATGAAGCCTCGAGAGATGAACCCTTTAGTGGACCAATTTGCTGGAGAACTTCAGTTCTTCATGAAGCCTAATCACGCCATCACTACCTGCTGGTGTGGTTCCCTCCCTCTTTTGGAGCGGTCTCTTGAAGTTACTTTTACGTTTAATCTGTGTTATTCCTCAACTGGACACGTTAATAATCCAATATCAGTATTCTGTCTTGTAGTTGTCAGTTTCGGTTCGTTCGTTGGGTGGAAAAACAAAAAAAACACGGACTTTGATTGGCTGCTTGAGAGGGGGCGGGATCTAAGCGTCTGAGTGAACTCACGTCTGATTGGCTTGCCTGAGCTGCCTGTCTCTCTAGCAGCCAATCAGCACGCCTGTATTCAAACATCACATCTGCTCACAGACAGATGTTGTGTTGTAGGTGAGCCTCGTCGCTTTTTATTTCTAAATGATAATTAATGTTTGTCAGAGGAACTGTTACCAACTCACGAGGAAGACTGTGTGTTTATATCAATCCACAGTATATAACCTGAGAGCTTTATAGCGTTTTTTCGCCTTATTAGCTAACTGTTGTGTGTATATATTATATTATATTATAATAGAAAGCTTTATTGTCATCGTATTTAATACAACGAGATTCACAGTTGCCACTTCTGGTCAGTGCTTTAAAACAAATACTTGACAAGACTAAACGAGGCAGATAAAACATATAACAGGTAAAACACACACAGTTATAAAGTAAATAAAACAGGTAAAGTAGATGTAATAAATAAATATAAACAGAAGAGTTACACTAGAGGAATAAAATATAAAAATAGATGTAATGTAAACAGAGGTAATTGCACTTGTAAAATAGGTAGGGTAGATGTAATAAATAAAATGTAAACAAAGTTGCACTTGAGGTGTATATTGCATCAAGGATATATTGCACAGATAAATGTATTCACATTCAGTGTATTAATATTGCACAGATTTATTGTTTGTTCAGTGTCTTTATGGCCCAGGGAAAGAAATTGTTCGCTGTCACGCCGGTTATACAAGTACAATCGTGTGAAATACTTTTTGCTGGGAAGCTGCATTAAAAATAATAAGTTATATTACAATTATAAAAGGAAATACTTTGTACAAGGCATATTAAGAACATATACATATCAGGAAGTATGAATGTACATATAATAATAATAAATTGGATTTATATAGCGCCTTTCAGGAACCCATGGACGCTTTACAAAGGGGGCACACAAAATCATACTAATAAATAACACAGAGGAGAAACTATAGCTAAGTAATTAAAAGAGTGATGTGTAAGAAGAGTCAGCTGAGATCAGCTATATATAAGAAATACTTTGTACAAGGCATATTAAGAACATACGCAGGCATATTAAGAACATATACAGTATAAGATATATTTTTGTGTGTGTTCAATACTTGCAGATGCAGCTGCGGCACAGACTGATAATAAAAACAGAGTCAGGTTGTAGAAGTTGGACTACAAATGTAAAGTTGATCAGCTGAGAAGTTGAATGCATCCTGTGACTCAGGAGGAATTGATGCTATAACGTTACAGGATATTCATTAGAGATATCTGCAACGTCATTTTGACTAGTCAAAACTCTAATTCAAGATATCTGTAATTACATTTTGACTAGTATGATTCAAACTACTGTTGCCATTCATGTGTATGGGGTTTCTCTTACGAATATACAAGTGTGATTTCTGTGGACTTGAAAAAGAGAGTATTTCACATCTATTCTTTCACTGTATATATACAATCCAATTCAATCCGAATTTATTTATAAAGCACAGCATCAGTAACTGATATCCAATAAGGGGGCGTGTCGGTTGGTAAAAGACTTCCGTGGAGGATACACTGGTGTATCCTCGCTCATAGCTCCTCCGGCAAGCCTCCTCCATCCTCGATCCTCGCTCCTCGATTCACAAATAAGAGCTTTGGGACGGTCTTCAAGATGGCGCACCAGAACAACTTCCGGTTCAAGCGAGGATCGAGGAGCGAGGAAACGAAAATTAAGAGCTTTGGGACGTACCCAATGCGTTCCGGAGCTTTGGAGCTGCAACTGCAAAGGCTCGGTCACCCCTGAGCTTCAACCTCGACCTCGGGACAGTCAGAAGCCACTGGTCAGTTGATCCGAGGGTCCTCGATAAAAGATGTGGTTTTAAAAGATCAGAGAGATAGGTCGGAGCTTGCCCATTAAATGATTTATATGTCAATAATAAAATCTAAAAATCAATCCTAAAACGCACAGGGAGCCAGTGAAGTGAAGCCAGAATCGGGGTGATGTGCTCATGTTTACGTGTACCAGTTAAAAGACAAGCTGCCTCGTTCAAGAATACAAGAATGTTCTGGATGGATGGAGCCAACTTTCTACAAAAGAAAGTTAAGATGAATGTGGATTAAATATGTTTAATGTAAGCCACCTTTCCCTGCACTTTATTTATGACTTCAAACAGTATAGCACCATCATACCCAATATTAAAAACAAAAAAGCCATTAAGACTTTTAAATTATTAAATGATTATAATATGATGTATGTTTATAACATAAACTCTGGCATTATGAAATGTATATGTCATTATTTTTGTTTTGTCTTGTTTTTTTTGTTCAACTGTCTATGTACAGTATCTGTACCTCTGTCAATGAGCATGAGTTCAACAAAGAAAGCGTTATAAAAAAAATTTCAAATTCAGTTGCGGAAATCTACAATTTAATTCTGATTCGTCATAATTCCAGTTCAAGATATCTTTAATTCCCCTCAATTGTAGATATCTACATTGTCCTTTTTTAGATATCTGAAATTAAATTGTGTGTAGTCAGAATGTAGATATCTCTAACTGGAGTTAGGGATAGTCTAAATGTAATTACAGATATCTAGAATTAGAGTTGTGACTAGGTGAAATGACATTGCAGATATCTGTAATTACGTCAGAAAGGGGGGGAGGGTGGGGGAGCGTTGTGATTAAAATGAGGTTGTAGCTCGTTGTTGCCCTCGTTGGTGTTTTAACTGTTTCTCTTATGAGTTATTGATCCAGGAAGTTTGAATCTGTAAATATTTAATATACAAATACAGGCTGCTTATACAGTACTACAGCCTCTGTAAGACACTCCAGTCCAGATGTTAGATTGGTCTGAATTTTCTCAGATCAAACTACAGTATTATGCCAACACAGCCTTTGATGGTGTACAGTTGTTTGCCAAATAAAAAAATAGAATGATTCCTCTAGTCTCATGCCTTTTCTTTCATCCTGTTATGAACCTAGTTCAAAGCAATTGTTTTTTTATTCATATTAGTTCAATTAGAAATACTTAATAGAATTCAGTTTACAAAAATGGGTTCTATGGGTACCCACGAGTCTCCTCTTTACAGACATGCACACTTTATGATAATCACATATAAATGTGTTATTGTCTCCTATTCTAAAATGGTATGTTTGAATATTTCTGCATACTGGGGTCCCTAAACAGTCTTGAATTACATAAATTGGGTATCACTGTAAAGCTGAGACTCTTGTGGATCCAATGAGCCCAACTGTATTCACGTGAGATGATGTTAGTCCCCATAGGAGACATTTCATTGTAGTGAAATGTTACCTCATTGTATAAAATGACCTGTGGTGACCTCTAGGATGATCACAGCCTCATGAAACTTTACAGCCACAAACTAGAGACCTAGAGCATTCAGAGGATGGATGGCTTTCCTAGATAGATTGACAATAAGGGGGTTTCTGAGCAGTTTACTCAACAGAAGTGCTCACCATCCAATCACAGAAAAATGCAATTCTTGCAGAAATCTCCAAATGTAAAAAGTTTCTAATCCCAAATCACAGCATGGCTTTTTCTATGGTGTTCCTCAAGGTCTTGGTGTCTTAATGTGGCATTTTGGAGGGATTATTGATCATTTTTATCAATTCTCCAGTGGTAAAAAATGGTTAAATTTATCACCAAGTCTGTGTAACAAATGGTATCAACCCAAAAATAGCTGCAATAACTTATGAGACATAATAGAGCATGGGGATGGTACTTTTATTCAAGCAAATGGTTTTGCATCCACAGATGAAGTTGGGCCATATAAAACATTAAACAGACTGTCTTTGCAAATATGAAGCTTTCCAGTCCACAGTTTTAGAAACCAAACCTGTATTAGAAACCAGTAAGAGTGGTCTGCTGTGCTCTCTGGTGGTGCAGAGTGGAAGTGCAGCTGGTGCAACACTGGTGCAACACACCTGACGCACAGATTTGTGCAGAGTCACTGTGATATGGGCGCTGAATCATTGAACAGCTGCCTCACTGAGAGAGAGAGTGTTTATCTCCTTGGATATGTGGGTTAGTCTGACTCACCTCGGTGACAGCATGTGTGTAACGATGACTAAACACCTTAGATGTGGACCGACTCATCTGTCTCTCGCGCTCTCTCTCTCTCTGTTAGAAGTGAATCTGACTCTACCGGCCTGTAAACAGTCTGATCTCAACACAATAACATGTGATTTACTGGATGGAGTGTTTGTGTAATTCAAATCCCTCACCTTCCACCTGTTGCCCGCAAGCATCAGTTGACTCACAACACACAGCAGGTGAGGAAAAGAAAAGAAAGAGAAAGAAGAGGCTGAATAGAAAGATGTCTGAATGATTGTTGAGGGGATCAAAAGGAGCGATGAGTCACTCCTTTAGTCTCTGCTGGTGACATTAGATACGTTCAACTTTCACCTAAAGACCTCTTATGCTGCATTCACAGCAAGAGCGTAGCAAGTTTTCGCGAGTTGGACCGCCGGGATCATTAGTGTTCATTCGCTCTAGACGCTCCGTAGAGGAGGAGGAGAAGCTTGTCTCCATAGATACCAACAACTTTTCTTTCCTCCATCAACCATGGGAGAAATAACCACTGTTGCTGCTTTGTACATGTTATGGAAGTCCCAAATATGTCAGAAAACCAAACGCTGTCGTTTCTGGGTTCATAACGTCACCCGACGGCGAGCTGTATTCACATACAGTACCATTACACTGACTGTACCTATCAGCCACACGTCGCTACTGCGGTATGAACC
The DNA here is from genome assembly GCF_015220745.1 of Sebastes umbrosus. Lineage (NCBI taxonomy): Eukaryota > Metazoa > Chordata > Actinopteri > Perciformes > Sebastidae > Sebastes > Sebastes umbrosus. Next base: position 7,508,222 of record NC_051269.1, read on the forward strand.
CAAAATAAACAGATTATGCTGTGATTTAATATCAATAAACAGATCCAAATGATGCTGAAATAACTACATAGTGATGCTGATTAGTAAAAAGTCTGAATTCATGCTTTGTCAGGTCTGTTACCAAGACGACAAGCAAACAACTTTTAAAATGCTTATTTTCTGAATGGAGTTTGGATGGATCAGTGACAGGCTATGCAGCTGCTCCATCAACACTCAACATAAAGTCATCTAGGCATAAATACGGCAGCGACGTTGTTGTTTCTACCGCAGACAGTCTGTGGTTTCTACACAGAGTTTGGTCCGCTCTCTGTACAGATATGATGTACTATTGTAGCTCTGGGTGACCACAGACACCTACAAGATTTATTTATCCTCCATTTCTGATTCAACAGCGTCAGGACGTCAGTGACGACAGGAGAATCTCAACGCTGAAAGGCTTTCACCACACAGCGTCACGCCAATTTCACGTGTTCACGTCACGTCATTTGCTTCGCCTGCTGCGAATACCCATCTATTTGCCTTTTTGCATTGGCTTTGTATGGAATTGTGCTGTGCGAAAAGCTACACTCTTGGTGTGAATGCCCCATTACCCAGTCTACTTTTACTACAATAATTACAATAATTATTCTTGCTGGTCTTATTATTAGTATGAAAGTCCATTTCCACCAAAAATATACAGGAAAACTTTACCATAAGAAAAATACTCATGTTAAATCAAAATGATGAAATAAGTCAAAATGTTGTCTCCATATCTAAAGATTTGTATTTTGATCATGTATACTTTTACTGTTTACCTACTTATTATATCTTTATTATTTACTTGCTTATTTATTAGATCTTGTTTTGTTTTTTACTGATGCCTCTTGTTTGCTGCTGTAATACTTCAAAATTCTAATAAAGGATTATCTTATCTTAAATTAAATTAAATGAGTTTTATTGCTACCTGGGAACATTTCAAATGGCAGATGGTATCCAAATGGCCTCTACTAAAACCTCTCTATCTTTGCTCTGCTTCATTTTATTAGCAGCATCAGGTAATGTCCAGATGTTGTTTGCAAGAGTTTTTGCGGCAACTGAGTCGGTTACTATCTGTGGGTTCATCGGTATAAATGACTCCTTTCACATACAAGTAGTCATGTGATAAAGTGTTTGCTGTTTACATAATTATTTATTATTATAGCCGCTTTAACGATAACTGAGAGAATGAAGAGAAGATCATATTATCCAGGATATCAATTAAATTTTTCAATTCAATTCAATATGCTTTATTGGCACGACTGTCAGGTGAACAAATATTGCCAAAGCATCAATTCATTAATAAGAAAAAAATAAAAAAATAAAAACAAAAACATATATATGCATACATACAATTCATTAAGCAAATTACAATATATAGATATTTAAAAAGAACATGAAAATTGTAGAAAACATTACAGAAATAATTCATGTTTGTTGTGTCAATAAAACAAACAAACAAATAAAAAACAATTCAGAACAATATATTGCAATATCAAAATTTCAAATGTAAAAAAAAAAAACATGAAGTAGAGGAGTAAATAAAAGATCACTGAACGGCTTCAGAGGATAAATACTGATTAAACTGTCTGCTTATGAAGACCATGAGATCTGGTTAAAAGCTCAGGAAAAAAAACAAGTACACAGAGTTTGACTTGAGACTATTTTAAGATTTGTTGTGAAAATATACAGTACGTAATTAGCGCGTTTTTATCTCAGGATTAAAGAAATGATTAATGAAATACTCTGCTTTGAATGTTAACTGTATCCGATGTGTTTTTTTTCCACCAAAAAAATGACCTTTTGGCCTGTGCCTTTTCCCCCATTAAAAAAAATCTAAATATTTTAATTTTAACAGTTTAACTTCTGGACACAAGATGTCTTCTACTTCACTATAAAGTCAATTCTCCGTTTGTGACCTCGAGGTTTCAAATTTCCATGTCATACCGGTTGAAATGTCACATAAATCATTCTGCACAGTGAAACTCAACCATCTGAACAAAGAAAACACGTTTTTGGGAGGTCGGGAGGCTTTAACTTTCTTCCCCAACAAAATGTTAAATATGATTTAATTATTAAAACTTACGCAGAAGTCAAACTAAATGATTCAACATTACATTCAGTTGTAAAAAATATTATAAAATACAATTTTTTTGCTGTTCAAACACATCAAGAACGTTTGCTAAGAAAGATAGAAATTCAAGATTGCTAATTATTTTTTTAAAAGCTAATAACTTTTTAAAATGAGTGGTTGATGTAGGGTCTTTAACGTCTTCTCTTGGCCGCTGTGTCTGATGACGGTCCTCTCTTCCTTTTTGCTGTCATATTCTTCTTCTTCTGTGGTCCTGTTAGTGTTCAATTCACATTAGCAGAACAAGACTGAAATGTGCGGTTGACCCAGACAAAAATATATTAAAGAATAGGTTCAGTCAGTGTTTAAACAATACGTTCATGCTCATATGTACATTGGGCGCTGTAATTGTTCCTCCTGTCTGTGACTATAACAAGCTGTTGTGCAGGTTGTATTTTAGTCAATTTCATCTCATTTTTTAAATCTCATCTTTATTTCATTCTGTTTTTATTGCTTATTGTTTTAAATGCCATTGTAATGCTTGTCTTTTCGTTGTGTTTGAAATGTGCTCCATAAATGAAGCTGCCTTGCCTTTAAACACACTAATCTGTAATTCTAACTGGATTGTATTTTATTCTTTCATTAGTATCTTAAACAACCTGACGCCATCAACGCAGCCCCTTGCACTGGTTTAATTTAACGCAGTGCTGTTTTCTGACTTAATCCTAAATGATGGGGGACAAAATCCACAGTCGTTATTCTGCACAAAACGTTCAGCTGAGGCTAAAAATGACGCTGTAGGCGCTAATTAATCATTAAATAATCAGTCTTTTAGTACCAGAGTTCCTGTTTGTGTCTCCACAGAGAGTTGTGATAACTAATCAAAAACAGGAAATAATGTATAAGAACTGCTGAAGCTACATTCATTAACTTCTTAACTTTGGAATACATTTTTGCACAGATAGAGGAATGGGATTTTTTTTCTTCCATTACTAACATTGAAATTGCTTTGTATCCAGTATGGACAAGAGAAACCATTAAACAATGCTTTCAGTGTACATATGGGCCTTTAAACACCAAAATACACACACACACACACACACACACACACACACACAGTATAGTAGTGTCAGTATTCATTAAACTTTGCAGAAGCAAAATTACAACTGTAATCCATTGATGCATTGAAGTGCATTTATTTAACATGCTGTAATTGATTAGAATATATAATTAAAGACTGCGATTGATCAAATTGAATTGAACTGTGTTCAAACTGTAAGATTTATGATGCATTCAATCTTTGCTGGAAGAGCTGAAATCTATGGAGGATGGAACAAAAAAATATGTCATTAAATATAGCAAAAATAATATAATAAATAAAGGTAGCCATTAATTCAATGATAAAATGTGACATAAGTTGATATGTCTTTATTTATTTATCTTTGTATTCATTTCCTTATTTATTTATTTATTTACTCTTCTGTTTAATTTTCCCTTTTATTTATTTATGTTTTTATTTTTATATTTTAAAGGTATCAATTTATTTTTTCACTTATTTTTTATTTATTTCATATTTATTTTAAAATGTATTTATTTATTTATGCATGATTTTCCCATTGCATTTCATCCCTTATTTATTTCCCCAAACTTATCTATATATTTCTGTATTCTTTTCTCTATACATTTCTTAACACATTTATTTTTACATTTCTTTATGCATTTCTGCCTCATTATGCAAATGAGGGGCCAGTCAGTCAACACTCAATACATATATAAAAATAAATGCAAAAATAAAGAAAATGAATAAAGAAAATTATAAAAATATATACATAAATAAATAAAAGGGAAAATAAACAAGAGTAAATAAATATGGGAATTAATGCAAAGATAAATAAATAAATAAAGAAGTAAAAAAGCAAATTAAAACAGAAATATCAATTTATGTTACATTTTATCAATTAATTAATGACTACATTTATTTTTAATATTATTTTTGCCACATTTAATGACATGTTTATTTATTTATGAACTCTTTTATATATTTATTTTTTATTTTGGCAGCTTACATCCTCCATAGCAATTAACTCAAAATGCAGTTTGAATAAATAGTTCCACTCTATGCATAAATAAATTACATACAGTATATGTGTCCCTGATGTCAATAAAACAAAACATACCTTTCTTCTGAATTTATCTTTTAGTGGATGTTGTCATGGTTTTTCGGGGCGGCGACGTCTTCCTCTGTCTCGCTGATTGGTCTTCAGCTTCACCTCCACAGGGTAGTGGTCACTGATACTCTGAGTCTGGGAAACCAAATCAAGTTGGAATAATTGTCCTTTAAAATACAGTAAACTGTCAATGAGTTCAACACAAACATGAGTCTCACTTGTCCATCCGTCAGCTTGAACGCTTTCTGGAAGTTGAAGGGCTTGGCCGAGCCGGGGACAATGGCGTCCAGCGTTATCTGTGTGTACACCACGATCCTGTTGGCAGGAAATACATCACAAGCTTTAAAAGCAATCAAACAAGACACAAATCTACCTAGATCACACTGTAGCACTGAGATGTGTGTTACCTGTCGTAGGTGTGGTCATTACAGTTACTAGTCGTTGTTCCGACATCATCGGCTATCAGCCAATGATATGGAGCAGAGGAGATGCTGATCTTGTCCTTCCTCTTCTTGGAGAGATATCTTCCATCGGCATTAAAGTCCCCCAAAATCATAATTTTCTGCAAAAGAAATAACAACACAACCAAAGCCATGATGAAAGATTCTAAAGTTGATCCTTACTAAAGTCTGCTTACTGCTGAGTAACAACCAGAATTAAATTAAAGAGTGACTTTACACCCTCTGAAAATCTGTTTTTGTTGACTTCCAGTGGTTGAACTTCTCACCTTGCAGCAACCATGTATGAACCCACAGATAACTATCGCTTAAGTCTGCCGTTCCCCTCGGTTCTATATGCATTTTAGCTTCCATCAGCTCATTGTTACAATCCGCAACTTTGCTGTTTTGGGTTTGCTTTAAATCTCTTACCAGCCTGCTCAGGTACTCTGTTCACTACCTGCTCAGGTATTCTGTTCATTACCTGCTCAGGTACTGTGTTCACTACCCGCTCAGGTACTCTGTTCACTACCCGCTCAGGTACTCTGTTCGCTACCCGCTCAGGTACTCTGTTCACTACCCGCTCAGGTACTCTGTTCACTACCCGCTCAGGTACTCTGTTCACTACCCGCTCAGGTACTCTGTTCGCTACCCGCTCAGGTACTCTGTTCACTACCCGCTCAGGTACTCTGTTCACTACCCGCTCAGGTACTCTGTTCGCTACCTGCTCAGGTACTCTGTTCGCTACCCGCTCAGGTACTGTGTTCACTACCCGCTCAGGTACTGTGTTCATTACCCGCTCAGGTACTGTGTTCACTACCCGCTCAGGTACTGTGTTCATTACCCGCTCAGGTACTCTGTTCACTACCCGGTCAGGTACTCTGTTCACTACCCGGTCAGGTACTCTGTTCACTACCCGGTCAGGTACTCTGTTCACTACCTGCTCAGGTTGAAAATGTCATTGTTCACTGTAAACATGGCCAAACATTGTTTCCACTCAAACACATAAAATGCTATTGCTACCATACTTTATATACTTTATACATTTCCAACTCACATCAGTCCTCCATCTTTTCTTCGCGGCTTCGACCACAACAGCCAAAGCTTCCAGCTCTATCTCTGCGTCCGCTGGTTTGGTGTGGACTGGAATCAGGACCAGCTTCTGCACAACTGGAAGCACAAACACACCCAGTAAGACACAGCTTAACTGGACACACACATACACATACAGTATATATATATACTGTTTATATAAACCCAATTCTAACTTTAACCTTAAAATCAAGTCTTAACCTTTAAACAGCCCATTGAAAGTCTGTCCCAAACTGAGGACCGGTCAAAATGTCCTCACAACAGCTAAAATTGATATTGGTCCTCACAAAGATAGCCGTACAAGACACACACACACACACACACACACACACACACACACACACACACATACACATTTACACACAAGTACCTGTATTTGGACACTTGAGCAGTAGGATGAAAGGCTCTCTTTCGAACATGTCTACAACATTATCATCTTCATCATCTTCTTCATCATATTCCTCTTGTTCACCTTCATATTCATATTGTTCACCTTCATATTCCTCTTGTTCATCTTCATATTCCTCTTGTTCACCTTCATATTCATATTGTTCACCTTCATATTCCTCTTGTTCACCTTCATATTCATATTGTTCACCTTCATATTCCTCTTGTTCACCTTCATATTCCTCTTGTTCATCTTCATATTCCTCTTGTTCACCTTCATATTCATATTGTTCACCTTCATATTCCTCTTGTTCATCTTCATATTCCTCTTGTTCACCTTCATATTCATATTGTTCACCTTCATATTCCTCTTGTTCACCTTCATATTCCTCTTGTTCATCTTCATATTCCTCTTGTTCACCTTCATATTCATATTGTTCACCTTCATATTCCTCTTGTTCATCTTCATATTCCTCTTGTTCATCTTCATATTCCTCTTGTTCACCTTCATATTCCTCTTGTTCACCTTCATATTCCTCTTGTTCACCTTCATATTCATCTTGTTCACCTTCATATTCATCTTCTCCATCATCATCATTATCTTCTTCTTCTTCTTCTTCTTCTTCTTCTTCTTCTTCTTCTTCATCTTCTTCTTCTTTGTACTGGTAGGCGTCGATCATCGTCACCTCATCCTTTCTGAGACACACACACACACACACACAGATGAATGCACACATGTACTGTATCCAAAACTTTATAAACAGGCAGTAACATCCTTAATTTTATCTTTATTTTTCAAGATGTACTCAATACCTCGGTCAACTACATTTTTTTTGTTATTATATTTATTTATTTCACAGCTGTGTTGAATACTCGATTCTGATTGGTCAATCATGGCGCTCTACGGTCTGTTATGGTCTGTTGTTATGTATAACAGATCGTTGCTATGTATAACAGGTTGCTATGTATAACAGACTGTTGCTATATATAGCAGACTGTTTCTACGTATAGCAGACTGTTGCTATGTATAACAGACCGTTGCTACGTATAGCAGACTGTTTCTACGTATAGCAGACCGTTGCTACGTATAACAGACCATTGCTATGTATAGCAGACTGTTGCTATGTATAACACACCGTTGCTACGTATAACAGACCATTGCTACATATAACAGACCGTTGCGACGTATAACAGACCGTTGCTATGTATAGCAGACTGTTGCTACGTATAACAGACCTTTGCTATGTATAGCAGACTGTTGCTATGTATAACAGACTGTTACTACGTATAACAGACCGTTGCTACATATAACAGACCATTGCGACGTATAACAGACCGTTGCTACGTATAGCAGACCGTTGCTACGTATAACAGACCGTTGCTATGTATAACAGACGGTTGCTACGTATAGCAGACTGTTGCTACGTATAGCAGACCGTTGCTACGTATAGCAGACCGTTGCTATGTATAACAGACGGTTGCTACGTATAGCAGACTGTTGCTATGTATAACAGACCGTTGCTACGTATAGCAGACTGTTGCTATGTATAACAGACCGTTGCTACGTATAACAGACTGTTGCTACGTATAACAGACCGTTGCTACGTATAGCAGACTGTTGCTATGTATAACAGACCGTTGCTACGTATAGCAGACTGTTGCTACGTATAACAGGCCGTTGCTACGTATAGCAGACTGTTGCTATGTATAACAGACCGTTGCTACGTATAACAGACCGTTGCTACATATAACAGACCGTTGCAACGTATAGCAGACCGTTGCTACGTATAGCAGACCGTTGCTATGTATAGCAGACTGTTGCTACGTATAGCAGTTCTGATGTCGGACTCTGGAGGACCGTTTTTGTGTCAAATTATTGATTTCTTCAGTAAGTAGCCCTGTAATAAGCGGGATAATGTAAAGCTAGCGGGTCATTGCATCGGCCTGTCTGGGATTCTTTCACATCAATGACCGGCTCGCTGTACATTATCTATTATTAATTGTTAGTTAGCAAGATATCTCAGAACTACTTGAAGTATTTCAGTTAAACTTTGTGGAAAGTTGCATGACCTGTTTGGTCCAATGGAACCACCATGTGATCACTTATAAAGCACTTTATGTTTTAGCTCATAACTCCTGAACCATAAAGCTGCTAATCATAATATACAAATCGCCCTCAAACAAAACAAATTTACAAAATATTTTCTATCTATTTTGTCTTTGACATGCCACACAGTTTTCCTATAATTATCAACCAAATTAATGAAGGCGTTGTCTATTTGAGGCAATCCTGAGAATGTGATGGTAGTTCACCTATAGGTGGTGCTACAGCAACATGATCACATTTAAATGGTGTGACAACCCCTCCTCCCTCTCCTTTGACAATGGCCATAACTAACTTCACTTAAAATTTTGCACAATTTGTTCATTTTGATGCGGATCCAGAGGCAGGTTATATTTTTCTAAATTTTTTCTTTTCTTTTAAATGTTTTACTAAGTTAAGAGATTCAGAGGATTGTGCAGTCTTGGCAGATGTGAGCTCTGTTATTTTGTCGGACGTTCGTGACACTTAATGACACTGTGGTGAGCAGACACTCACAGTTTCATTTGCTGTGTGAATTATTCACTTCATACCTGTAGAAGTACACAAACTTCTCCTTGTGGGAGCTTCGTCCAAGCGATTCACTGCACATCATGGTGTACGGGTGTTTTTTGTTCCTTCTGTCAGAAAACAGAAACAACTGAAAGACTCACTGTCATCACATCATTGGTTATTATTTGTGCCATTGTAGAGGTCCCACAGTATTTCATTTCTTGATTTGTTTTCAGTCTCACCATTCTTAATGTTATATGCGCAAATAATTTAAGTGTATTTAAAAGCTAGATTAAATCCGTATAGAGACCAGCTCCCTCTAGCCTCTGTAATTGTAGTTATTCTCTCATTTCTCTCATCGACTCTTTTCTGAAAAGTTGAAACATGTCACCCCTGAAATATTTAGACACATTTACGCTAAAGTGTGATACATTTGGATGCATTTAACTACTTTTACTGGCATTGTTAAAAATAGACCTTTTTGACTTGTCTGGAGCCGGTTACACAAACATAGACTATAACTAACACAGTCTCAGGGCAGTTCATGAAATAGTTACGAAATGTAATCTATTTGATTCGTGTACATAGACATAAATTTCATTTTATTTTTGTGAAGCTCAGCACGACTTTCAACAACGTATTTTTCAAGCGTTTTCCCATGAATGTCCAGCAACACGTGACGCACGTGTCAATTTTTGCTCCAGTCTTTTCAAAATAAAACTACTTAGTTAGGTTTAGGAAAAGATCGTCTTGGTTGGGATAAGGCAACAAAACCACTTAGTTAGGTTTAGGAAAAGATCGACATGGTTAGGATTGGGCAACAAAACTACTTAGGTTTAGGAAAAGATGGACTTGGTTAGGAGTAGGCAACAAAACCACTTAGTTAGGTTTAGGAAAAGATCGACATGGTTAGGATTAGGCAACAAAACTACTTAGGTTTAGGAAAAGATGGACTTGGTTAGGAGTAGGCAACAAAACTACTTCGTTAGGTTTAGGAAAAGATCGACATGGTTAGGATTAGGCAACAAAACTACTTAGTTAGGTTTAGGAAAAGATCGACATGGTTAGGATTAGGCAACAAAACTACTTAGTTAGGTTTAGGAAAAGATGGACTTGGTTAGGATTAGGCAACAAAACTACTTAGTTAGGTTTAGGAAAAGATCGACATGGTTAGGATTAGGCAACAAAACTACTTAGTTAGGTTTAGGAAAAGATCGACATGGTTAGGATTAGGCAACAAAACTACTTAGGTTTAGGAAAAGATGGACTTGGTTAGGAGTAGGCAACAAAACTACTTAGTTAGGTTTAGGAAAAGATCGTCTTGGTTAGGATTAGGCAACAAAACTACTTAGTTAGGTTTAGGAAAAGATCGACATTGTTAGGATTAGGCAACAAAACTACTTAGTTAGGTTTAGGAAAAGATCGACATGGTTAGGAGTAGGCAACAAAACTACTTAGTTAGGTTTAGGAAAAGATAGACTTGGTTAGGAGTAGGCAACAAAACTACTTAGTTAGGTTTAGGAAAAGATCGACATGGTTAGGATTAGGCAACAAAACTACTTAGTTTAGGAAAAGATTGCGTTTGGGTTCAAATAACTCCACAAATGCTGTAGCTTAATTACAGAAGTTGCGTGAGAAATAAATCAACGTTGACTTCTGGTTTCACACGGGACATGAACAGCGGTCTCCTGGTGAAAGTCTGGTGTTTCTAGACCCACCCATCCACACCGACCTCCTCCCTACACGGCGTTTGCCGCTCTTTATACTTCCTGGTTCACAATTACATGGATTACATATGAATAGATTTTGTGCTGACATGAGGAAAAAAAATGTGTGTCTCTGTACGCTAATCAATATTTTGAGACTATTTCACGACCTGCTGTATGACTGGGCTGATAATTACACATGTTTGACAAGTCAAAATACTTACAGTGCAAAAAAGGTCTTTTGACTTAAAAATGCTCCAGATGTCTGTTAAGTTGGTTAAAAGTAGCCTGGTAGGGGCAGGTACTAAAAGGCTGCAGTTGCATGCCAGCAATGAAGCTGTCATGCAACTGCAGCCATTTAGGTTTCTGAGGTGACTGTAGCAAAGCATAATAAATCATTGGTCAAGTTTTTACCTCGGAGTTAGCTCTTAAGAGCGCTCTGAAAAGTTTGATACATACTGGGGCCCAGAGGAATCACTGTGTGTTTGTGCACGTGTAGAGAACTCACCCATAGCTGTTGAGTTTTGTCAGGAACTTGTCCATGGCCTTACCGCTCTGATCCATCACCTCCAGCATCACCACCACGCTGTA